>NW_005360676.1:1461498-1497634 GCF_000412655.1 Myotis brandtii
CATAAAATCAATACATAATATATATTAATTTTAATATATTTAAAAATATTCTCAATCTAAAATAATTTTTTATCAAAGAAGATGGAATAAAGAAATCTACTACCAATTAGGGGAGACAGTATAATTTTGACTTTAAAAAGATATCTATTTGCAAGGTCTGGGAGACCCTGTTCCACATTAATTTGTAAAGGGCCAGGTACTATTTTATTTTATTTTAAAGTTATTTAATTTTGAGTAGATAATATAAAATATCCTTAAAATTTTCCAGACTGTACAAGTAATATTCTTTTTAAAACCTGTTTCCCAGCCATCTCCTTTTCCCCAGAAGCAACCATTTACCTATTTCTTACATGTTCTTCCATAGATAGTTAGGCTTTTACAATCCAATATATTTACCTGGTAAGCCCTGGAAGTGCTAGATAATGTGAAAATATTGGAACACTGTCTACTACTCCAGCTTAAATATAGCCCATGCCTTCAGTTTCTCCAGTAGCTGGCCCACCTTTCCCATCCTGTCTTTCCAAGCCCTGGTACACCCCCACTTCCCCTTAGCACAACAAATGAAGCATTATTTCTGGCACAAATAGAATACACAAGATCCTGTTCTGGTGACCCTGAGGTGCCTGTATTTTTTTTTCTTTAAATATATTTTTATTGATTTCAGAGAGAAAGGGAGAGGGGAGAGACGCAGAAACATCAATGATGACAGAGAATCATTGATCTGTTGCCTCCTGCTCACCCTACATTGGGGATCAACCCAAAACTCAGGCATGTGTCCTGACCTGGAATCCAACCGTGACCTTCTGCTTCATAGGTTGACACTCAATCACTGAGCCATGCCAGCCGGGCGGGAGGCGCCTGTCTTGATTGACCATCTGTGTCCTGTCTCACATTCTGTATCTTTAACTATAATATCATCTAAGGTTGGTACAGACCTTTCTGTGAAATTTTCAATTCACTTCAACTAATAACAACTTGCTTCAAGGCTACAGTATCACTTCACTTTTGACCCTCTTGTTGTACCTCTTTTTTTAGGAAAATGTGCCCTGACAACTTTCTCAAAATCTGTAGCTGCAAGGCCTAATTGTTTTCGTTGTTCATGTTGATCAAACTCCATTACTACACCTTCAGCTGTGTATTAATGTTCTTGTGACCTAGTTTGTATCCTACACGGGGTACAAACTTCTTATTCTAGGAATCAAAAGTTTTCAAAGAACACATTTTGTCTCAAATATTGTTCGAAAATACTAGCAATCTCACAAAATTTCTATTACTCTAAAATTTCTAATTCAAAGGGAACAAGTAATTTACAGCAATAACAGTTTGGTACCAGCACTATTTGACCATTTTTTCAGTGACAAATATTCTAACAGTAAAATTATGACACAAAAAAAGCACTTGATACCTGTTAAGACAACAGTGATTCATGAATATTATATCCTTAGCTTTCATAAAGTCAAAATTTTTCTCCTTAATTTATGTGAAGTAACTGAAACATCTAATTCTGATCCAGTACAACTGTACAACTGCGATTTAGAACTTAGGAAATGACCATGTATTATAACACTAAAAAATTCAAATGTATGTAGAAATTATATTATTAATTTGTTTTGAACTCATTGCTGATTACTTCCATTAAAATAAGATTGCTCTGTGGCCCCGACCCGGTGGCTCAGTTGGTTGTGCACATTCGATTCCCGGTCAGAACACATACTTGGGTTGCAGGATCAATCCTAAGCTGGGGCACATAGAGGAGGCAACCAATTGATGTTTCTCTCTCATATCGATGTTTCTCTCTCCCCTCCTTCTTCTCTCTCTAAAAATATCAATTAAAAAAAACCACATATCCTCAGGTGAGGATTAAAGAAAAAAAAGAAAAGATTGTTTTATGTAACAAAAATATATTGAGACTTTCTTTTTATCATGCATACACACACATACAGACAGATTTTCCTTTCACATACATTTTCATGAAATGCCATAATTCAATTTTATGTAGACAGTTATCTATGTAAAATATCTACACAACTTCTGGAGGACAGAAAGAATAAAAATGCTGCCCCAAAGAGTTTTGATCACAGACATTATGGAAATAGGTATAGGCATTGAATGTATATTAGCTGTGTGGTGAGAACACATTCATGGAATTAAATTAAGAATTGTAGGGTTAAAATTTATAGCTAGCTAAAGGAAAAGCAAATCCACTCTGGAAAGATATAGCCTCAAAGTAGACCTGTCAGGATTCCTAAAACTAAACTCTAATTAGCATGAGTCTATCATTCAAAATTACAAGCCACACAAGGAAAATGAAGACAGTGAATATAGACTTATGGTTCATGAATTTTTATTACACAGAGAAGACCTGAGCATCAGAGAGAGGAAGAGTGAGAGATAGAGATAGAGGAGAGAGGAGGATGAGGAGAGGAAGAGAGGGTGGAAAATTATTTCAGATTGCATCTGGATTGCCATCTCTGTTCAATTATGATCGCACTAGAAATGTCATAATACCTACTAGTATTACTTAGTTCATTTTAATTGCTATTTTAAAGATCCACTCATCCTATGAAAAAAGTAGAGTTTCATATTAAAAGCAAACACATGAAAATAAAGATTTAATTATGTTTAAATTATAACATCTAACTATTCTAGAGTAAATATAATACATCATACAAGATTATTAGCAAGACAAATTTCTGTCAAATTGATTTAAGTTGCAGTAGAGAAATTAATGTTTGGATCCCAGTGACTATTAGGTTTCTATTAACCTGAATGTTTATAGAATGATTGACATAGTTTTAGTATCCTGAAACAAATAAATATGTTTCTATACTACTATATATGTTCATTTTAAAATAAAATAGTTTATTTAAAATCCAGGAAAAATACTCAAAATATTCAATTTTGAAAATCATGCCTGTAAAATTGCAAGGTTTTAATGGTTTAGATGTCATTTTAAAGGCAATAATTATCTTTCTTGACTTCAATGCAATGTCAAATACAGTTATCTTCCAATTATAAATTTGATGACCTCTGTCTGAATGTTCCTGTCCAAAATTCTTTAATTATAATCAAACTTGTATATAATTAAACCATCTAGTAGAATTTTAAAGATAAATTATAAAAGCTGCTCCACAGGAACTATCATTCCATAAAGTAATTGGAATCAACAAAACTGCTGTTGGAATTACTCTGTTCACATTCACGAACAGGTTTCTATTCTAACATACATACCTTTGCGCTTACTTGTTTTAGATGCCACCTATGTCTTATTAGATGGTGAAAATATACAGATCAACACTTTTGTTCCAAATTTTCAGTTGAGATGAGTTTTATTTGATGGATGATGTTTTCCATCCTCCCCCCCCCCACCGAAAACACACTAGAAAGTGGTTAAAATTATTCTACTTTTGCCTTGTTAATTTTCCTGAATTTTAATGTAGAATGAAATTCTCAAAATTTAGATAACACAAATTGTATGACAAAATTCTTTCTAAAATGCAAAATTACCTGAGCTATTATGTCTTTTCTTAAATTCCTTTTAAACATACAGAATAAATTTTATGCTGCCTCATAAATTTCAACTATCCCCCCACCCCCACTTCTGTGTTTGCAGCCTATGGGCGAAGACCAGGCAATGGTTCAAGGCCATAGTTTCCTTTGCCATGGGAGAATGTGAGAGATCCAGGGGACAGGCCTGACAGAAATCCAAACCCATGCATTTCAACTTTTTAAAGATCATTATTTTTTTTCACTGAGGTACATGTGAAGAAATGACATTTTCCATACAATTCTGGTCTAAATGCAAATTGCCTCAGTAAATTTTAAAATGTTTAATAGTATTTATTTAAAATGTATATACATTTTACCTGACCTAAAAGAAAATTTTTAAAAATGTATATACTTTTGAACAAGTGATTGCTGCCTGGTTAATCTAACCGTCAGAAATAAATAGAAGTATGACTATATATATATACACACAGGCACACATTTATGGTTTAGTTTATAGCATTGTTATAAATATGGTAGTACATATATCAATAGAAAATTCTCAATAAATTATGGACTATTATACACTCATACAATAAATAAGATATATTAACTATAAAGATTTTTCATGATACAATGTATAGCTTGATCCTACTTTTTAATTATAAATAAAGGAAGCCCAATGTACGTGTTATATGTATGTGTTATTTTTGTGTATACATTTAAAAAGTAGGAAAGTATACCCCAAATTGTTAACATTGATTACCTTAATGATAGGAAATTAAAGGGGAGAAGAGAAAGACTATTTACATTTTTATATACATTGACTTAATATGAATTTCTATAAAAATCTTGTTTTACTTTTTTAAGTTTTTAAAGTAACAGAACACAATGAACAGTGTTCCAGTTGAGGGAATTAAGGCATTTAAATGCTCAGAAGCATATAAAAGCAGTGTTAATAAATAAAAAATTTTAATTGACAAAATTTGTTCTAAGTAACTTTCTATTTTAGATTTTTTTAATAAAAAATCGTAGAAGGTTAGAAAATTTAAACCTGTTACTTTATTCTAGGTAATGTTTGTCCTGGAAAAGCCCTCTTTATGGGGGTACATGTGGATAAAAATACTTTTAGTTTATAAAATTCTCTAGATGGAAGCTTTCTGGGATTAAATTTAAGAAGAAACATTTAATCCATCTATAAATCCATCTGAAAGTCAGTGTGCTTAAAAACATGATGAACATAAAAACACTCAGTTAATCCTAAGTGACAGATACTAATGGGCTATTTAGTAGATTAGCAGCTAGCAAAGTGTCTTGCTAGGTCTACGGTGTTTATTTTGATCCCAGGCTTAAAAGAATGCACAAACCACATTCAGGACTAAGCACATTTAATTCAAGTGGACAAAAACACATGATTATATATCCAAGCTGACTATTGAACTTGCAAGCTTTATCTTTTATCTGCTCTACTGCTTCAAGCTGTGGAGATATAAAACCCTAGCCTTGGGACAAGTATTTGAAGCATCACCAAACTTTGATGAACAAAGAATTTACCCAGTGCTTTCTTTTTCCCGATAACAAAGAAAATTTTTCATTTTTATAACACTGTCTCCCCAGTTGTTAATTAATATCATGCACAGGTGGTGTAAAAGATAACCGCAGTAAATCACAAAAAGGGTTATGAGCCTCCAAAGAACTACTATTAAATATAGGCACATCATAAAACAATGCTTTAGAATAATGGGACTGTTAGGTGTCACATTTTCAATCTATACTTCTGCAAAAGGAATTATAGATTAAGCTATGGAGCTTAGTTTATTCTAATTAGGGGAAATGTTTGTTCAATCTCCAATTAAATACAACTTGATTATTTCAGTAATTTTTTTTCCTCACAGTTTTTCACATTTTTTCAAGTAAATTAGGATGCAAAATAGGATGGACAACTTCAAGTTAATAACAAAGATCCCTCAATATACAGGGAAAAATTAAAATTCATCTTTCTTTTTTTTAAATGTAGTGAATCTCAGTGAAAATTAGTCTTCCTAATTCCATTCTCATGTTGAAAACCATGGTAATCAAGCACACATATATCCAAAAGCATTTTCATACACTTACAAGAATATTAGTATGACTTTCATAGAGGATATTTCTCTCTATTAGTAATCCTCTAATCATAACCTGTCTCTGGTTAGAACTTATTCAATTACTAGACTGCTCTCCTAGCGGGCAATTATGTTTACTTATTAATAACATCCTAGGACTCTCGTGTAGATATAATAACCTGCTGATCATCTCTTGATTTCCTTGGTTCCCCTCCCCCCGATATTTTAACTCCTAAAGTGACATTTTTCTTTGATGTTTTGGGACAGTTTCAGTGCTTATTATGTCCCTACTATGTTAAAGCTGTTTGCCTGAAAACAAATGTAAATGTCGGAATAGAGGTTGCTATAAAGACATACAACCCAGAAATGCTTTGTAGATTGCTCATTTTCACTGAATGCTCGAGGAGCAATGCATCTCTACTCAGCAGCCCAGTGAACATAGAAACTATTCCACTTGCTCTGATGAAAAGCATACTATAATAGGTGAACGCACAAAGACTCACACTCTTAGGCAAATATTTTAGAGCTAACTGACCTTATAATAGATCTGAGCTGAGTGAAACATATGAAATGGAATATGAATGTTCCCAATTAGAATATTTCACCCCAACCAAAATATAATGTGAGGAGATGTATTTAGGCCTCATATTATGATACCATTCTCACCTATTAATAATATTGCAGAATTATAAATGTTTAGTGTTCTCCAGGTATCATCTGTGTGATCTTTTTTTTTTTAAATATATGTTTTTATTGATTTCAAAGAGGTAGGGAGAGGGAGAGAGAGATAGAAACATCAATGATGAGATATAATCATTGATTTGCTGCCTCCTGCACACTCCCTACTGGGGATTGAGCCCACAACTGGGGCATGTGCCCTGATTGAGAATCGAACCGTGACCTCTTGGTTCATAAGTCAATGCTCAACCACTGAGCCACACCGCTTAAACTTCACTTTAATAAACATTCTATTCTTATTAGAAATAATGTTCCACCATTTATCTTTCATAAAAGTATATTTTCCTAAGCTTTAGATTGAAAAACCTAAAGAAGACATTTGAACACTTAGCATAATGACTAACTAGGAGCAACATATGTACTCTCTCACAGAAGCTGAATTCATGTAGAAGTAAAACAGTAAGTCACCAGGACTGATATGTAATGATTTTTGGTAGCTGAGATATCAACTTGTTTGTGTCATAAAATGTTTTTATTTTATATGTATATATATATATCTTTTACTAAGTATATGAGCAAAGACCTTGATTAAGGTCTTAGATTTAAATCACAGACCCCTCACTTTTAATTATATAACTGTAGGCAAATTGTTCAAATTTTAGTTACAATTTTAGAAAATTGGAACAAGGATAATACATATCTCAAAGGTTTTTTTAAAGTTTAATAAGAGCATTTATATACTAATTGTGATATACTATATTGATATCAATTGCATGCAAAATATTTAATTTTAATGACTTTGCTTAATAGTTAAAAGAAGAAAAAATTTAAACCCATGTTGGAGGTCAACTGGGTAATATGTTTAAAAAACTGAAACAATATATGGACCTTTGTCCTAGCTTTTTGCACTTTAAAGACAGTACTCTAAAGATCTGCTTGCATTTCCTAGCAAAGAATTAGCTGTAACAAAATTAATTAAAATATTCATAATATAGAAATAATAAACATCAAATAATTTGGCATAGTTATAAACAGATGCATTATATATGTAGCTATTAAATTATGTGCTAGATGTACAGTTATATTTAAACATAGATGCAATGAATTATAAGGTTAAAACTTTGTTTTAGTAGTATATTCATTTACTCCTTTATGAGCAGTATAGTTCTGATAGAATATACATCAAGTAATTGATGAAATATATATTAATGAAATAATAATTTTTTCTCCTTATTTTACCATTTTGATTTTAATATTTCCACAATATACATAGATTTTGTATATAGATTTTGATTTTATTTTAAGAAAGAAAAAGTTTTAAATTGAAAAAGATAGTTAACTAAAAATTCTGTAACCAGGAGGCAAAAAATATAGTCACTCATATGGGTTCCTTCTTATATACCTATTTTGGAGTAAATTAGCAAAAAACCTAATCAAGAGGACATCATCTGCACCAGAATGTTCTAACTACTTGGATGATAGTGTATATCCTTTTAGCAGAATAAGCAATTTGTTTTTTGGATTTTTCCCCAAGTATCCTAACAAAAAGGTTTATTTTTTTAAAGATTTTTTATTGAATTTTAGAGACAGAGGAAAGGAGGGGGAAGTGGGGGAGAGAAAAACATCAATGTGAGCAGAACATCAATCAGCTGCCTCCTGCACTCCCCCTACTAGAAATTGAGCCTGCAACCCTGGCATATGCCCTGACCAGGAATCCAAACCGCCTACTGAGCCACACTGACCAGGACAAAAAGATTTATTTTAAACTAATATTGCTTACTTTTATCTATCACAAATAGTATTCTAAAAGATTCCATAGAGAGGTTTCTAAAGAAACAGGTAACTGTAAAATGTTTTCGTTGTTGTTCTTTTGTTTGTTTGCTTTGCAGCTAACTCCATGCAGAATTGAATGTCAGAGGTTAGAACAGTAATATAGGGGATTGATGCCAAAGCTGGTGCTGAACACGAAATCAGCACAGCAGGTACAAGTATATGGAATCAGAAGGTATTTAATGTGGGCAAGGCTTTAAGACCTTTATACCCACAATACACCACTCTGAGGTACTGAATTCAGTTTCATGAAATACTGAGTAATAGATAAGAAAATAAAATATTTAAAGGACAAAACACCTCTAAATATGTTTGCGGCTCCTGCATACAGTTTAAATTCAATAAGTTATAGTTCAAAGTCAATTGGATGCAGCTGTTCAAGAACAGTATTTTGAGCTACTGATATAAACTATATATATTTTGTCCTAGAAAATACAATAAACACTTCCAATGAATGTTTGACTGGTCAATATGACCTTTGCAATGTTTTGACTTTTAGTCAAATTCTATTTTTGTTTTCTTAGCTATAACAGGAGGCACTTTTTATACCTCTGTAATTTAAGGTTCATATTAGCACATAAAGGAGGCAGTGATAATAGTTAAAGGTAAATTATTCAATGATATATGTATTGCCTGGCTACTAAATACTGATTTTGACATCTATAATAATGAAAGCGTAATATGCTAATTAGATTGGACAGCCGAATGATCATCCAGGACAACCTTCTGGACGAAGCTGCTGTGGTGGGGGCCGAGGCAGAGGTTATGGATGATCAGGCAGGCAGGCAGAGGGGTTAGGGGCGAATCATCCAGGACAACCTTCTGGACGAAGCTGCCGTGGTGGGGACCGAGGCAGAGGTGGTTAGGGGTGATCAGGCAGGAAGGCAGGTGAGTGATTAGGAGCCAGCAGTCCCGGATTGCGAGAGGGTGCAGGCCAGGCTGAGGGACCCCTCACCCCCATGCATGAATTTCATGCACTGGTCCTCTAGTTAATTAAATATAATTAAACTATTTCTATTGTATTACATATGATTAAATTACTGGATAATTTTCAGTCCATATACTTTAAAGTTTATATACAACCAGGCATTGTGGGCATATAACATCTATAGTCACAAGGGCCCCCTATATGAAGGATCTTGCACATGGTTTAATATCCTACTGTTGTAATCTTAAAATGTTTAATAATTTTTTAACAGAAGGACCTGCATTTTCATTTTGTCTGATCAGAAAATTATATAGCTAAATCTGTGTACAAATAAATCCAAACAAAACAAAACCAAAAAACTCCTTAGTCTTATTTTAATAGATATACTATTCTTATATATCAGTCCATTAAAGGCTGCTCTTTGAAGTCCTTAATATTTCCCAAACTATGTTTTCTATTTATCTATAAATGCATAACTAATAATTTCAAAATTTAGTGGCTTACCAAAGCCACATCATTCTATCTCATGATATTTTGATGAGGAACTCGGCTAGGGCTTGCATGGTTGTGACTGGTTTCACTTGGTGTTATTCATGCCCGGCATTGTGATGAATACAGTGGGAAGGTGGGCCCAGCTGGGCCCCACTCCCTTCTCTTTTGTCTTAGGACCTCTCTTTGTAGTCTCTTCAGCAAAATAGTCAGATGCTTACAGCTCCCTGGACAGAATAAAGTGGAAGAAAAAGAGAAAGTGGAAGTTGCTAGTTTGTTAATGCCTGACTGGATATTGGTACAGCAGAATTTCCAGTGTTCTATTACTCAAAGTAGATTCTGAGCCCACTTATCTTCAAGAGGACAGGTGATTGGCACGACTTCCTACAGGAGGAATATCAAAGCATTTGCATTCTTCTTTAGGGCCTGGATTAGGGTAATATAGACAAACAGGGAATTCATTTTCAGACACAAATTGCTTTGCACACACCACTCCTATGTCACTTTAAGGCATTTTATAGAAATACTAGAGGCCCGATGCACGAATTGGTGCACCAGTGGAGTCCCTTGGCCTGGCCAGCAATCAGGGCGGGAGATGACTGGACCGTGGGAGGTTGGCCAGCCATGGGAAGTTGGCTGTGGAGTGCACTGTCCACTAGGGGGAAGCTCCTGCATTGAGCATCTGCCCCCTGGTGGTCAGAGCATCATCAGTGACTGGTCGACCACTTGTTCAATCGACCAGTCATAGTGATCACTTAGGCTTTAAATATCTATATATATAAAAGGCTAAGTGACTGACCATTCGACTGACCGGCCGGCCGGTACATATAATGTGCACTGGCAATTTAAAAAATAAATGTTGACTCATGCATTCTATTATAGAGAAAGGGCAAATAATGATATTAAAATATTTTGTATTTTAAATTTATAATACTATATTATATATACTACTACAGGCCTGATGCACGAAAATTCATGCAAGAGTTTCCCTCTGGCTTCCCTCTGGCTGCTGGCAGGCACCCGGGACCCGGGTGGCTTCCCCCTGGCCCTAGCTTCGTCCAGAAGGACATTCGGAATGACGTCCAGAAGGATATCTTGTCTAATTAGCATATTACCCTTTTATTATTATAGATTTTGACATGTAGTTTTTGCAGTAACGTAATTACTGCACGAATCTTCTAATTAATTTTCTTTCAATGTGCATGAATACGTGCACCAGGCCACTAGTATAGATATATAATTATGAATAGATATAGACATAGATGTAGTAAAATTAAATATAATTTTCATATATTTCCACATTTGATTGTAAACCCCATTGAAGCTATATTGTTTTTATTACTCTGTATTTTATATTTGCATCCTTAGTTCCCATTAAAGTGTTTTTCACCCAGGTTGGACTCTGTAGTCTGTCTAGTATAATGTAAGTTTCTAAAATTAAAAAAGAAAAGTTCATATGTATTAGGTAAACATGGGCAGGAAAGTCACAATGGTTTATGTTAATACTAGTATTTGCTCCTCTAGGTAATGGCAAATGAACACACATTACAAGAATGCAAGTGAATGCTATGTAAGCGTTCAGTAGGGGCATGAAAAGTGTGCATCCTATGCTCTCCCTTCTCTCAGACGAGTCACATCTTAGAAGAGTTTACTAGATGGGTATTTTCAATTTATGCAGTTGTATCTATCTCAATATATGTAAGTATTTCTTACATTCCCTTTTATCAAATTTCTTCATATTTTTAAAAAGATATACTTCTATTTTGTGGAATTTCTTTATTTATTAAGAATTGATATACATATTATTTTTTAAAACCTGAAAGTTATTTTGTTGAGATTGATGCTTTTGTAATTAGTTGCAGAGGTTTGAAGAGGTGTGTTCTAGCACTACTCTTCTTCTATAATTTTTAGTATGAAATTCTGCAGAATGAGTAGTTTTCTAATATGCATATATCTTTATAGCAGAAACATCCATTTATATTTGTTGAGTTAAATTTACTTTATTTGTATAAATGATATGAAATCACCAGGCTAATGACTGCATATGTCATCTGTATAGCACTTTCAATTGTAGTGAATATTAATTGTAGTGATATTTTTTAAAAATTGTTAGTTGACTTTAAAGAAGTAAGAAATAATTTTTATAAGTAAAGCTTGGTTGAAAACCATATACTTTAACTTGATTTTAAAAATTTTGTTATTGAGTATTTGATCTTCTCTTTAATGATCCTTTTATGCAAAGAAGCCCAATCATACTTTCTTTATAAACACTAGTTAAGAATAAAACCAGACCTGAGGGCTGGTGCTATGGGGTGGGATTGGGATGGGAGAGGTTAATGGGGGAAAAGGGAGACATATGTAATTCTTTTAACAGTAAAGATTTAAAAAAAAAAAGAATGAAACCAGACCACATCTGGGAAATAATTAATAGATTGTGTCAGATGGCCAAAATGCTTTTGCCAATGTAGACTGATAATTTAAGGCAATAAAAATAAGTATAATTTTAAATTTTAAATTTGCAAATTCTGAAAAGCATGCTTATAGGTGTATTTCACATCACAATGTTCTTTTATATATAACAAACAATAAGTGATATCAGTTAGTGGGATTCCTCCAACTTTGTTCTTTTTGTTGTTGTTGTTAATCCTCACCCAAGGATATCTTTCCATTGATTTTTAGGGAGAGTGGAAGGGAGGGTAAAAGAGAGAGAAAGAGAAAGGGAAAGAAAGAAACATCAATTAGTTGCCTCTTTAATATTGGGGATGGTGATTGAGCCTGCAACCAAGGTGGGTGCTCTTGATTGGAATTGAACCTGGGACCCTTAAGTCTGAGGGCCAATGCTCTATCCACTGAGTCAAACTGGTTAGGGCCCAACTTTTTTCTTCTTTCTCAAGATTGCTGTTGCTATTCACGGATTTTGTGGTTCCATGTAAATTTTTGGAATATTTATTCTAGTTCTGCAGAATATGCCATTGGTACCTTGACTGGAATTTTGTTGAGTCTATAGGTTGCTTTTAGTGATATGAACATTTTAATGATATCAATTCTTCCTATCAGTGAACACAGTATATGCTTCCAATTATTTATATCTTCTTCAGTTTCTTTCTTAAGTCTCTTATAATTTTCCAAGTATAGGTTTTTAACATCTTTGGTTGAAGTTATTCCTAGGTAATTTATTATTTTTTAAGCAATTGTAAATTAGATTATTTTTTAGTTTCTCTTTCTGACAGTTCATTATCCTATATAATAAAAGCCTAATATGCTAAGTGTCCAGTTGTCTGTTCATCCATTCAACCAATCAAAGCATAATATGCTAATGATATGCTAAGGTTGCTCAACTGCTTGCTATGACGTACACTGACCACCAGGGGGAAGACAGTTGACTGGTCAACCAGTTGCTATGATGTGCACTGACTACCAGAGGGCAGATGCTCTGATCAGTAAGCTAGCTTGCTGCTGGGTTCTGGTTGATCAGGACTGAGTGAGATGGGCCAGACACACCCTGAAGCCCTCCCATGGTCCCTCCTTAGCTGGCCAACCACCAACAGCCTCCCTCCCCATCCCTGATCATGCACTGGTGGGGTCCATTGGCCTGGCCTGTGCCCTCTCACAATCCAGGGCTCCTCAGGAAATGTCGGAGACCCAGTTTTGGTCTGATCCTGCAGGGCAGGCTGAGGGACCCCAATGTCCACGAATTTGTGCACCGGGCCTCTAGTTGGTGTATAAAAATGCAATCAAATTCTGGATGTTTATTTTGTAGGCTACCACTTTACTGAATTCATTTTTCAGTTCTAGTAGTTTTTCAGTGGAATCTTTAGGGTTCTCTATATAGAGTATCATGTTATCTACAAATAATGACAGCTTTCTTTCTTTCTCTTAAATTTGGATGCCTTTTATATCTTCTTTTTTTTCTGATTGCTATGACTAGAACTTCCAGTACTATGTTGAATAAGAGTGGTAAAAGACATCCCTGTCTTATTCCTGATGTTTTTTAAAAATTTTTCTTTATTGATTAAGGTATTATATATGTGTCCTCATCCCCACCCCCACTCCACTCCCTGCTCATGCCCTCACCCCCCTAGTGTCTGTGTCCATTGGTTATGCTTATATGCAAGCATACAAGTCCTTGTTCCTGATCGTAAGGGAAATGCTTGTAGTTTTTGCCCATTCAGTATGATGTGACTGTGGGTTTTTCATTTGTGACCTTTATTAGTTTGAGGTATGTTTCTTCTATTTCCATCTTGCTGAGAGCTTTTATTAGAATCGGGTGGTGGACTTTATCAAATGTTTTTTTCTGAATCTATTGATATAGTCATGTGGTTTTTATATTTCATTTTCTTTATGCGGTGTATCACATTTATTGACTTATAGATATTGTACCAACCTTGAATCCCTGGAATAAATCCCAGTTGATGTATTCAGGATTTAGAATACAATGTTACTGAGAATAGTTAATAGCACAAACAGTAAAGCCTGAAGGCTTGGACTATAATTCCAGCTCTGCTACTTTTTAGCTGAATGATCATGAACAAGTAACTTCCCATCAGCACACCTTGGTTTCCTTATTTATAACATAAGCATAATTATAGTATGGACCTTACAGGCTTAGGCTAAGGATAAAATTAGTTAACAAATATAAAACATGTAGATGGGTCCTTTATCATATTGTGTTATGTCAGTATTATCTGTTACCATAAACTGTTACATTTAACTTTTCTAAAATATTCAATTATTTGTCAGGCTTATCAAATTTCACTTTACACATTTAAGCTATTGATTACATGGCCAACTTTTTAATGGTAACCTAGTCTTTCCGCTAAAGTGATAATAATTTGATAAAGGGAAGGTGAACTTTCCCTACTGCTATATTAATGACATTCAATAGAACATCTATTGATTTCTGATAGTTTATTTAAAAGGTACATGAAGGTGAGAATAAAATTAAAAAAACATGAAAGTTATTCAAGCTTTTTTTCCAGAGCCAGTGCTAAATCCTTTGCAATTATTTAATCCTTATAATAAACTACAGTTATTCAGATGAACTAGCAAGGCACATTGTGCTCTGTTATAGTTTTGGTAAGGCTCAATGTACATGTGGTATTCTCAAGGTAGCACATGGTTCTCCAGTTGAGAGCCTTGAGGGTGTTTCTAGGCTCCTTTGACAATCTGAGAACCCTCACACTGCATGCCATTGAAGACTTCACTGTAATTTCATTCACGTTCTGCTCCTTTCTTTGCTCTTATAGCTGCAGAGCTTAAGTACTGAAACAATGCATTGATTGGACTCATTTCCTGTGTCTCCCTTCTCCCTGGAATTTTGGCCATGCAGGCCCAGGCCTTGGCTGCCTCATTTCTTTTGTTAAACTCCATGGTTCCAAATGTTCCAATGGCTTCTCTGACTATTAGATGAAACACTCTGCCTAGAGTTTTGGTCATTCTCTCTATATTAAGATGATCAAAAAATCTGAGAGCCCTGTTTTATATAAATAACCTGGTATAAGCTTTCTAAATACACTATAAGTTAAAAATATTACTCTCATGTTACAGCTGTGAACCTTGAGGTCCAGAGGGGTCACATAACTTGTTGAAAATGACACAGGTAGAATGGGTGGTAGCTACCTCTAATCTCCACATTCACTTCAATGCTTCCAGATGTAAGTTAAAATAAATGGAGAAAAATTTGGTGACAACAAATGTAAATAGAAACTAAATTTAAGAAGGTGCTAATTAATTTTTACTTCTTCAAGCACTAATATATTTTGTTCTATAACTGGAAAGGTAGCAGTTAAAGTGTTTTTGAATTTTAAATATTTAACCTATTATTAAGATTGTAGACATAAGCTCTAGCATTAAACAGTTTTTGCAGAACACATTGTACTTAAGATGACAAGAATAGAAATTAAAAGGAACACAGAATTAGAAAAGAATATAACCTGCAGTTCCTATGGCAATTTTAGAATAGTGCCCTCCATAACTGGTGAGGACTGCACCTTTGTACCATCTCCTGACATTCCATTTTTGGAGAAATTTACTTGGGGCAGGAAATAAATCTCCTGTTTGTTTCTATTATGTGTGGGTTTTGTTTGTTTTTCAGGGTTGTTTTTTTGTGTGTGTGTTGTTGTTTTCTGTTATAGAGAACAGATTTTTGGCAAATAAATATATGGGGAAGTGCATACACACCTGGGGACTATAAAAACAAGCAAAGTGTATGGAAAGATTAAAATAAGCTCCAGAACAGTAGGGTGATACTTTTAACCAGAATAAATAAGAGAGAAGCAGTGGAAGAGGTGATAATGCTATGCTGTCATGGTTAAGATTGTAATGCAGTGAGCAAATAGTTCTATGCTGGAATTTCAAAGAGAAAGAAGCAATAAAGCAGATTTTCTTGAAACCATGTAAAAGAGTAGTTTGTTATTAAGTTTCTAATCAATAGATTCTCAAACTTTTTCCATAAAACATATTAAAAGGCAGACAAGAATACTAATAAAAATACATTAAAAATACATTAAAGAAGTAATATGTCTAGTAACGTATCAGATATTAGCATTGTTTTAGTCAAAAATAATACTGTTAACTAGGATTTTAAAGTATATGAGGATAGGGATTTAGACTTAATAAGTTTTGTATAACCAATACTTACTATAACCAATATTTTTTCCATATTTCTTATGTTTGCAAAAATATATAGCCAAGCAAAACAACAACGCTGGTACTTTAAAGGCATGGATCGTTTTAAAATCTTTATCTTACTTGATTGTGTTATTAGCCATGGTTACTGACTCTTCTAAAAAATCTCTTTTCCCAGTCTCCTGGGCACCACTCGCTCTTGCTATTTCTCCCACACCTCAGACCACTTATTCTATTCTGATTCTCCCTTTCACCTCTACTCTTTCTACCTGGTTTTCAAATTTTTGTACTACATTAGAATTCTATTGTAGACCTCTTCTTCACTCAACTAACAATGTATCTGTAATAAGTATTATCTGCTCTCAGTTGTTTACATATATTTTATGAGCCATTTTTCTCATGTAATGTTTTAGAGAGCCGGGGTCTGGAATCTGCAAGATTTGAGTACAGTTACAGAATTACTAATTACTAAGTATTTGAGTTGACTTACTTCCTAAGTTAAAACATTAAAATAAAATTGAAAACTTTTAAAAAGTTGTTATTTTAAGGGAAAAACCTTTTTCTTTCCTTGAAGAAAAAAACAATCGGCATCTGATGAGATTCTAAGACAATATCTAGACTATGCCTATTGCAGATCTCTTCTTCACTCAACTAACAATGTATCTGTGATAAGTATTATCTGCTCTCAGTTGTTTACATATTTATTTTATGAGCCATTTTTCTCATGTAATGTTTTAGAGAGCCGGGGTCTGGAATCTGCAAGATTTGAGTACAGTTACAGAATTACTAATTACTAAGTATTTGAGTTGACTTACTTAACTTCTTAAGTTAAAACATTAAAATAAAATTGAAAACTTTAAAAAAGTTGTTATTGTAAGGGAGAAACCTTTTTCTTTCCTTGAAGAAAAAAACAATAATTGGCATCTGATGAGATTCTAAGACAATATCTAGACTATGACTATAATGACTATGTGGGAGTTGGATCAATAAACTCACAGATGACTTTCCTTTCCACATGTTTCTCTTCAAGGGAAGGCAAAGTCCAACACATCTTGTTTTTGTTGTTCACCTCACCTTTATACAAGGACAAAAGCTGGAGTGATCCTCCTGCCTCACAGTTTTTGGTTTTTGCTTGATCTATCAGCCATGGTATAACTTCTGACAGAGTCTCTAACTTAATATGTCATTACCAGTATAATCCAAGATTGAACAAAACAATGTATCTTGCTTAAAATTGGCATTGGTTTATGTGGATATATGTTATCAGAGAATATAAAAAAATGGGTGTACCTGAGCTAAGGCAGAATTGAGGCATTCTGATATTTTGAGTCAAGTACCACATTATAGTGTCAAACCTTAAAGACAAATAACAATAGTATTTGTTTTACAGATTTATGTTGAAAATTAAATTATTACCTTGACTTTGGCATTGTAATTATGATGTGTCTTTGTGTGGGCCTCTTTGGGTTCATATTGTTTGGGATTCTCTGTGCTTCCTGGACTTGTATGTCTATTTCTTTCACCAAGTAAGAGAAGTTTTCTGTTATTATATTTTCAAATAGGTTATTAATTTCTTGCTCCCTCTCTTCTCCTCCAAGCACCCCCATGATATGAATGTTGGTAAGCTTGAAGTTGTCACAGAGGATTCTTATACTATCTTCATATTTTGGTGTTCTTTTTTCTTTTTGCTGTTATGATTGGGTATTTTTTGTTTCCTCATATTCCAAATTTCTGATTTGATTCTTGGCATCCAATACTCTACTGTTGATTCCCTGTAAATTATTTTTTATTTCAGTTAGTGTATCCTTCATTTATGACTGGTCCTTTTTTATGTAGTTGATGTTCTCCTAACTTCCTTGAGGTTCTAACTTCCTTGAAGTTTTCATTAACCATTGTTTTAACACTTTATCTGGTACTTTGCTTGCTTCCATTTCATTTAGTTCCTTTTTCTGGAGATTTCTTCTGTTATTTCAGAATCTTATTTCCTATAGACTTGGCTACTTTAAAGATCCTTTCCTAGAAAGTGAAGACTTATTACTCTTTGCCTCAATTGGTTTATATTTCATAAGCAGATAAATTCAATACTGTAGTGACTAATGCAGTCTTGTGGTCTTGTCAGCAGACTTTTTCCCCTTGTCATAGTACTTACAGTTCTTAAACAATTTTTCACTCATTCCTTATTTCAAAATTGAGAAACTGCTCCCACACTCAAATTCCATATACAATTAATCCTATAAATACTACCTCTTATAGTTCTCTGTGTTATGCCCAGATTTCAGGATCCCCAAAAGACCACCAGGGAGCCAGCCAAGTCGGATGGAAAAGCAGAGAGTCTTTTATTCAAACCCAGGCTTGGCTCCCCTACCCTCCTTACTGGCACAGCAGCAAGTGGCAGAGAAAGAGCTAGCCTGGTGGGAAGAGGAGTTTTATAGGGGGGTGGAGTAAGGGGAGGAGAGGGGACTGTGGGCCCTGCCGATTGGCCAGGCGCAAGTCGGTGTCTCATTACACAGGATGTAGTCATATCTATGGCGCGCACTTCCCTTGATTGTCATTGGTTAGTTTAAAGAAATCCTGGGTGTGGCTAGCAGAGGCTTTGGCTTCCGGGAAGAAGCCTTGCCGAGCACATGGCTGCCCAAAAATGGAGGATCCAGGGTAAGATGGAGGGCGTAGTCCTCGCCCTTTCACTCTGGAGAACTTTTAATTCTCTGTAGTTTGTTTCCAATACACAATTAATTTTCATCTATAATAATATATACTCTAATTTTTCTGTGATTCAATTTTTGTTATATCCCCTCAAAACTTTCATATTTTTCTTATTAAAATTTAAATTCCTTAAAACTCTGCTTATTTTCCAGTTCCATCTTTAATGTCCCTACCCACTCTTCACTTCTATTTTATGAAATCTGGGACCCTTTTATTTCTTTATCTATTTAACAATTTTTAATGTTGACATAATTGCAGGTATTCCTACAGGATGAAATAATTTTTTACAGAGACATTATGAATAAAAATGGTATTCTGATATATTGGACCTAAACATAAATTCTATATCAAATCTAAGAAAGACAATGTGAGATTGTGAATTCACATTTTCTCAATATCCACAGGAGGAAAAATACTTCAATGATATAGCGAGATGAAGATAAGTACTGAAATTCATAGGCAACATATATTGAATGCATCAATATGTTCTCAAGTGTTAAAAACTTCCTATAAATTACCTCTCATGTTTCACAACACAATACTGAAAAAGCATTACTGTCCTTAATTTGTAGATGATCAAAATCATGCCTAAGCAAATATAACTAATAATTACTAGATGAAAATGTCCATTCCTGGGTGTGTCTGATTTTAAAGCCCATGGCTGAAATGTAGAAATCAAATATTTTCTCAAGATAAGTTTCTAGGAGTATGAATTCTTGATACTCAACCGTAGTGCATCTTAAGGTAGTTTTGTGTTTTTTATTTATTTATTAGGAAAACGGATACAGTAACCTTTTTTATTATGTGAGTGGGTTTTTCTAACCTCACTTCTAATCATTGCAATGCAGGTGAATTTTTCTGTCTATATTTAGGGTGAGAAATACAAGGTTATCACAATGCTTTGGCAAAAGTGAAGAACAAGACTTTGCTACTCGTACAGATGGGACGTCCATCAAATGAAGCTGAGTGTTCTCTCTTTATGGTAATAGGTGACTCTCTCCCCCAATAGAAAGGGGCTGCATATACTCCCAAACTCCCACAGGATTCTTCAGGAAACATGTACAAATATGTAACTCCCCTGATTTGCTGCATTCATGTTTGCTCTTAAGTAATTAGAATGTGAAACACAATGTTTTTCTCTTGGAATAAAACCCATAATGATGCCAAATGTTTCCTGGCTGATGAATGCCTCTCTATGGGAGGGTGAGACCTCACCTGACAACATGCCTCATATGACCTGAGCACTGCTTCAGGATAAAGCCTTCCCATAATACGGAGGTGGCGCTTGCCTTCCTCTTTAATGAATGCAGGGCATGTAAAGAGACATAGATGTGACAGATCCAAGTTTACCGTGATATTATGCTGCACTTACCTATCATGTCTTATTTATATCCTTTCCTACTTGCTGTGCACTGAAATGAATACATATTCAGACATAAAGTCCCAGAAGTGCTTTGTGCCTGCTTTGGCTGAATATGAGGAACACACTTATTTCCCAATTATGCTTGGAAAAGAGATAAGCACTTTTCAGACTGGGTTATTTCTCATGGTTGCTGATAATCCTGGTATGAAAATACAGAAATAATTTTTATTAATTTTCTAGGATAAATAACTTGAAATGTCAAAATTTGACGTCTTATGGTAATATTGTTTGTAGATCAATTTTGAGGCAGATGAGGAAAACAATGGTTTTAAGTTGCTAAGCATACTGGCTCCAAATTATTTATTTACCTGACTATTTAAGCTTACTAAGATATGTAGAGCAAGACTGAAACTGTATTTCCCATTACACTCAGGTGTGTAAAATAAATATAGCTTCTCCATGCCCATAGCTATGCTAATCTTCTTATGAACCAATGTGTGGCTATTCAGAACATGGAAACAATAAATATAATCCTTTAAACTTTGCAACAACAGGATCTTAGTGCCTCCTAGTGTAAGTAGTTTTCTGTTGATGAATTAATCTTTTAGGTAAAAGCTCTGTCATTGATCTAATCATTTTCTTCTGAACATTTTTTTTTTTTTGGATGGAGAGGTCAGGCAGTGGAGGGAGACAAAGACCATGCATCCCTGTGGTATCTTCTGACTGTTCAGTCTTTGTTACAAAATGGCTAATATGATCATCCTTTGGACTGGTGATCTCTGAATTGTACCTCATCTCCTCTAATCTTTGGAGTGTTATATTAAATTCATGATGCATTGACGGTTTTACTGGCCCCTGACTCTGCTAGCAACTTTTTATATCGCCCTCACCAGGGCTTCCACACAGTCCTTTGGCAAGCCGGAATTGCTACCTCAGCCTTCCTATGCATCGATTTCCCTCCACCATTGTGACACAGTTCTCACCCCCTCAGGCTAATTGTTCCCTGCAGGAGTTTCCAGAAAGCTTGGCAAATCCACAAGATACAGGCCAGGAGCTATGCACTTATAGCTCCTTGTTCTAAGTGTACAACTCCCAGTGTTGCTTAGCTTCCTGTATATTTTTTAAAATTTCAAGTGAGGAAATGAGGACAGGCTGATATGATCCCTCTCCCCTAACTCTGTTTCTCTTCTTTCTATTAACCATCCTGGCCAGAGGGAGGTTTTTCCCTGTCCTTTTCTTATGTCTACTGACTTCCTTCTCTAAATATAACTTACCTTTTCATCTAATTTTGCACTGATAGGAGATAGAATTCAGAGTAATGGTAAAGAGCACAAAATTTTGAAACAGTTTGCCTAAGTTTGAATTTTAGCTCCATCAATACTTAGATATATGATTTTGGTCCAGCCACCTATCTGTGCTTCCATTTTCTTATCTATAAAGTATGGATAATTATAGTACCAATTTCATAGGGATATTAAAAGATAAAATAAGTTAACATAAAGAAATGGCTTGCCCTGGCCCGGTGGCTCAGTCAGTTGGAGCTTTGTTCTATACACCAAAAAGTTGCTGTTTGATTTCCCAGTTAGGGCACATACTTACTAGTAGGTTGCGGGTTCAATCTTTGGTCGAGGCACATTTGGGAGGCAACCAATAGATCAGTGGTTCCCAAACTTATTTGGCCTACCGCCCCCTTTCCAGAAAAAATATTACTCAGCGCCCCCTGGAAATTAATTTTTTTTTTAATTTTAATAGCAATTAAACAGAAAGATATATGTATTAATGTTTCTACCTTTTTCATAAAATATAGTAAAGAAAGGTGTAAATTAGAAACATTGAAGTTTGAAATTATGAAACTATTTATTGAACTCAGAATAGAAAGGTAATACAAAAAAAGTTAAAACAAATGCACCTGTGGCCATCACTGCCCCCCCTGGATCGCTGCAGCGCCCACCAGGAGGCGGTAGCGCCCACTTTGGGAATCACTGCAATAGATGTTGCTCTCTCTCCCTTCCTCTCTCTCTAAAATCAATAAAAAACATATCCTTGGGTGAGGATTAAAACAAAGAAAGAAAGAAAGGAATTACTTAACATAATGCCTTGCCCATAAGCACTAAATATATTTTAGCATTTATTACTCGTGTAAGTTATATAGATTGTTATTAAAGGAGCATTTAAATTTTTGCATTTCCTTTGAAGAGCTCCCTGTTGCACTTTGCCTTTCCCCCCACTTTCCAATTTAACTAGAAGTTCAACCCTTAGTCACTCAAACACACTCATATATTGTTAAAACTTCTTCAACTCAGGAAAAGCATTTCTATATCTTGTTCAGCTGCATAAGGCTTCTGATCAATTTTATAAGAAGATAGTTCCTTTAAATTTGAAAACCCTGTAACTATGTAACTATATTGTACTACTATAAAATTAAATTTGGAAAGTATATAACTAATTTCCTTTAAATTTGGAAACTATTTAAATCAGGTGTATTTTACAGAAGGATGACTGCTTTCTCCAAGGTCATAAAATGAGTTGATATTTTTTTGTCATTTTGCTGTTTGTAGTACCCATGATGAGCAAGAATTAGGTTGTCACTGTTCTTTTCAGTGATGAAAATACCATTTTGCAAACAAAACTCAATTCAGTGAATCATCAGTGCCTCCAAAACTGAATAACTCAGTGACAATGAATTCATTATGTGAAGAAAAATGACTGACACCATCCAAAACCTCTGAATTTGTATGCATTGAAATTACTGTTCTAGATATGGTGGGAAAGAAATGAGAGAAATTAATCATTTTTATTAATATGATATTCAAAAAAAGTGAACTTTTCCCTCATTCTCAGGACTAACATATCATATCTGACACATTTATTTTTGTCCTTCACAGTGAGTTACATTTCATCTTTTGGGTTATTGGCACAAGGAAAAAGAGATCGTCTTGCTGAGGGCCATTAATAGTTTCATATATCACTTTTTAGCTGTGACTCAGCATCTCTATTGCATAAGTTTAAATTCTAACTGTTCAGTATTATTCATACATTTGCAGCACAATTCAGAGAGGTCTACATTTATTCTCTTTCCATCATAGATGACCTTAAAATAGCATTTTTTTTTCATGAATCGATATTGAATATTTCCTGTAACATTTTAAATGTGATAAATCCATTTCACATCATAAATACACTCATCAAATATAGTAATATATTTGTGATTTTAGCAAAGTCACACTCTTCCTTCACTAATTTTATGTATAGCATTACACATAGCACTCACTATACATACATACTGATTAGACCTGGATATCTTAAAAAAAAAAACACCTTTCTTTTAGAAAAATGTTATATTTCTGTGTTAGTATGAAAGCAGAATTTGATTTTGAACAACTAATGTAAAGGAAAAACAACTTCTATTTTCTGTATTACTTTGTTTCCAGTAAACACATATTTTCTTTTGCTTTGCTCTTGTCATTGATTTTGTAGAGCCTAATCTGGACTTTACAACCTATGTAAAAGAAGAGATATTAGCCCCGCCTGCATGGCTCAGTGGTTGAGCACCAACTTATCAACCAACAGGTCACGGTTTGATTCCAGGTCAGAGCACATGCCCAGGTTGTAGGCTCGATCCCCAGTGGGGGGTGTATAGGCGGCAGCCAATCAATGATTCTCTCTCATCACTGATGTTTCCATCTCTCTCTCCCTCTCCCGTCCTCTCTGAAATAATTGAAAATATATTTAAAAAATAAAGTAAGAGATGGTATTGTTTGGACTTTCACAAAAATTGTCATGGAGAAATACTCTATACTTTTTGTATGTTTCTGTGCATGCAAACAAGGCATTTTATCTGTTCCAATTATTTTCCCATTAGAGTTTCAAATTTGTGATTTTGCATCTCTATTATATAATAGGTCAAAATTTAGTTTCCAAATGGACAGAATCAATAGGAAAATAGGAAATAGAAACTTATAGGTATGATGATTTTAAAGTCTGCCATCCAACATGTTATATTCCAGCACTGTTTTTGAAGACTTCTGAACACTCAGCTTCACATATGTGTGTGTATGTATATGTATATATATATATCTATCTATATAGATAGATAGATATATATGTATATAGATAGATAGATATAGATATATACTTTTAATATATATATATATATACTTTTATTGATTTCAGAGAGGAAGGGACAGGGAGAGAGAGATAGAAATATCAATGATGAGAGAGAATCATTGAATGGCTGCCTCCTGCACATCCCCTACTGGGGATCAAGCCCACAACCCAGGCATGTGCCCTTGACTGGAATCAATCTGGGACCTTCAGTCCACAGGCCAATGCTCTGTCCACTGAGCTAAGGCTGAACACTCAGTTTTCATAAGTCTTGTAGTATTTGATCCATAAGTAAGAATATTTTTACAGAATTTTAAAAATTGTATCAGTGAAAATAAGTTCTAGACTTTTATTTTTTTTCTGATTTTAGAGTGACTTTTCCACTTATCTTTTTATTTGTGACTGTAGTTGCTAACATGAAAACATCAAGGCTTTTTGATAATGCATAAATTTGTTAGATAAAGTGGTTTAAATAGCAAATACTTTCATACAGACTCTTTAAATATAAAAAGTTACAGAAAAACTCTTAATCATATTTATTAAATAGCATTAATTCGTTGAAAATACCAAGTTATTTGTCTTACAGATTTACTAAAATTTGGTGTGTCAAACTGACTTTGTGTGCTGTCTTTACTTGGTTTCTCTATACACCATATATCCTGTAAAATGGAAATTATAACTAGAGAGTTGGTTAGCAATATAGTCCACTTTGGGGGACAAGAACAATAATGATCCTGTGTGCTTCCTATTGTATTAAATTATGAAATGCAGATTGTCGATTGTCCCACTCTTACTAATGCAAACCTTGATCTGTGGATGGAGTGCAGTCAGCCTAATCACTCCACTATAAAATTCTTCACCAAATTTTCACCTACTCAATTAGTATCATTTTGACCATTGCTGAGATTCATTGTTTCATTGTCAGTTACAAAATGTCAATATTCTGTTTTTCTTTCTGAATTTTTTAGATACATTGTTCTTTAGAAAAAGCATTTTCCCTACTTAACTAGCTGGTTACCTATACTAATAAAAGGGTAATATGCTAATTAGGCCAGGTTGACTGGCCATCTTCCGGACATCCGACTTCCTTCCAGACAAAGTATGGTGGTGGGGGCCGAGCCAGAAGCAGTTAGGGGAGATCAGGCCAGCAGGGGAGGGCAGTTAGTGGCAGGCAGGCAGGCAGAGAGGTTAGGGGTGATCAGGCAGGCAGGCAGGCAGGCAGGCAGAGGGGTTAGGGGCAATCAGGCAGGCAGGCAGGTGAGCGGTTAGGAGCCAGCAATCCCAGATTGCAAGGGAAATGTCTGAGTTCCGGTTTAGTCAGACATACCCCAAGGGATCCCTGATTGGAGAGGGTGCAGGCTGGGCTGAGGGAACCCCCCACAACATGTGCACAAATTTTGTGCACCGGGCCACTAGTACTGAAATAAAATAAGTAAAGGTAAACAGGAAAATGCTTGAGAAAACTAGGTTTTAAATTTTAAAATTGATAAAGTAGATTTTAACTTAACGCACAAGTAACTGTTATCATGTTCAATATCTCCTAGGCTTTTCAAAACTTGTATTTAGAGATCCATGCCTCTAGATTCCCAGAAGTCCTTCCCCTAGGAAATGTTGGCTGCTGCCAGCACCCAGCTGAGTCGCTCTCCCAGAAATGCCTGGGCTAAATGATCCCTACCAATGGTTCCTTGGTGTGGGGATATAAATGTCTAGCCTCCTCCATACAGTGCAAGGCAATTTGGTAGGATCATGCCAGATCCAGAGTTTCCTCAGCTGCCTTAGTTCCCTCTCGGGTGTCAGTGCCGAAATACTACACCACTAACCCTCTGCATGCAAATCTCTAACTCCAAGTTTGACACCCAGCAAACCTGATCTAAAACAAATTATATTCTGCAAGAAAAGCTCCAAATCTCAATTCTTGTGTCTAAGTATTCACAGATGTTACACTTTTAAACTGTGAGTTAAAGGGAGATTTATACTCTCCTATTCGATGGGTAAGCTTTTTTTGCTTTATACATAATAGCTTAATTCTTATCATTTGTTCTCAGTCACTCATGTGACTTCTTAATATCACAGTTCAGTGTTTCTAGGCATAGAGCCAGATTACACATCCAGCTATAGATTTTTAACATTATCCTTCCCCAAGCCAAATACACTTAAATGACTATTTAATTGAATTAATTAGAAAGCCATCACTTAGTTTAATTAACCTAATTGTTTTTAGCATTGGCAAGAATCCCAACATTTACAAACAATTAGATGTGTGTTACCGAGAGTAGGGCAACATAAATCCAACTCAGAATGTTGAAGCTTAAAAGAAGTGCTGTTAAAAGAATTACAAAGTTACATGTATAGATAGATAGATGAAGATATATTGTATATGAACTTTAGGTGAACCTCAAAGCAAGGATTTATGACTAAAGGTATGATGTTTATCTTTTGTAGCTGTTATTTTCAGAAAGTATGATTTATTTCTTTAAAATTAATATTTATAACTAAAAGTAGAGTTCTCTCTATTTTCTTTTAAGAGCCATGTATATAACATGTCATTCAAAATGTGTTATATTTGAAAATATAAAATGCTTTTGTGGGGATGTGTTTCTAATTTACAAAAATGTTATTGTTCTATAGATATAATTCTATTTGTTACTTTTACACTCAAAACTATGTTTTAAGGTCTACCTATTTTATTAAATTATACAATCAATTTATAATTTTAATAGCTTTATAATACTGCTTTGATTTACTTAGCCATTGCTAATTTTATATATCCAGCATTAAGCACCTAAGTTACCGCCAATTCCTTCTTAACAATTTTGAAAACATCTTTAAGCAGTTTTCTTTCTGTGCCTGCATGAGAGTTATACTGACATAAAATCACAAGGTGTTTTATAAGGTACCAATATATAGAATTTTAACATATTTAATGTTATTAGCTACTGTCTCTAACTTTTAAAATGGCTGCATCATTAACAGTGTGTCACTTCCATTTTCTATATCATTTCTAGATCACCTGGAATTTTCCAGGTTTTTAACATTTCCTTTTACACCTAGAGATGAATTTATATCTCATGTTTTCTAATAACAAAAGAGATTGAATATATCTTTCTCCTTTCTTTCTTCCATTTCTAAAAATCAATATACATATCCTAGGGTGAGAATTTTTTAAAAATCAAAAAGAGAGGACCCAAATAAAATCATTAATGAAAGAGAAATAACAACTGATATCATAGAAATACAAAAGATTTTAAGAAAAGATTATGAACAACTATAGGACAAAAAATTAGACAATCTGGAAGAAATTGATAACTTCCTAGAAACATACAATCTTTTAAACTAAATTAAAAAAAAAAAACAGAAAATCTGAATAGATGGATTACAACTAACGAAGCAGAAATCAAAAGACTCAATGCAAAGAAAATGTCCTAGACAAGATGGCTTCATAGGTGAAGTTTACCAAACATTCAAAGAAAAAACTAACACCTCTTTCTCAAACTATTCCAAAAAATTCAAGAGGAGGGAAGACTCTCATACTTGTTTTACAATGCCAGCATTATCTTAGATCCAAACCCAGATAGACACTGCAAAGAAAGAAACTGACAGGCCAGGCCAATAACCATGATGAACATGGATGTGAAAGTCTTCAACAAAATGTTAACAAACTAAATCCAGAAATACATTTGCAAGATCAAAAACCATGATCAAGTGAGGTTTATTCCTGGGATGCAAGTTTGATATTGAAACTTGGGGTTTGGGGTATAGCCTTTTCTTCTCATGGGTTCTTGTCCTATGACGTTTGAAGAATAAAATGGCAGACAAAAAGACTTCTTTAATGAAAAAAAATGTAGAGGTTTATTGGAAGCAGATACAAACTCCATCTGGGCAGGGGTGTTCCCTAAGGGGACCCATTAGGGAAGGGCCCCCAAATGGGAAAAGCCTGCTCTCTCTCTCTCTCTCTCTCTCTCTCTCAAATGAATCTAAAAAAATGTCTCTGTCTCCAGTTTATATATGCTGCAGTTCTTTGTCTGACCTGCACCCTTTCAAATTGGATCCTTCCTTGATTTAGGACCCCTGTGCTTTCCTCATTGGTCATTCTGCAACATGGTATTCCTTTCAAAGCTAAAGCCCATGTGGTGCCCCCCTCTTTCTCTCCCCTTATCTTGCAACATCCTTTATCCTCTGTACAAGTAAGATAAGTGTTTTGGCATTTCCAAGCCCCCATCCAAGCATTCCTCTCCTATGGACCCTCTCTCAGTTGTCCTGGCCAGAGATGTTTTAGTACAGCGGTTCTCAACATGTGGGTCGTGACCCGTTTGGGGGTCAAACGACCCTTTCACAGGGGTTGCCTAACACCATCGGAAAACACATATATAATTACATATTGTTTTTGTGATTAATCACTATGCTTTAATTATGTTCAATTTGTAACAATGAAATTGGGTGTCACCATAACATGAGGAACTGTATTAAAGGGTCACGGCATTAGGAAGGTTGAGAACCACTGTTTTAGTACCCCTTAGGTCAGAGCTGCTTTAGATCTAACTTATGGCTGCTTTAATTGTTAAGGCTAGAAATGCTTCCATCCTTCCTAGACACTCCCTTCCTGTCTTAAGCTAGTTAACCCTTTTCAATATAATATCTGCAAATCAATTAACATGATGCTCCACATAAACAAAATGCAAGATAAAAATCATATGATTGTTTCGATAGACGCAGAAAGAGCATTTGATGAAATCCAGCACCCCTTTATGATAACAAATCTGAGTAGAGTGAGAAGAGAGAAAACATGTCTCAAAATAATGAAAGCCATATATGAGAAACCCACAGCCAACATCATATTTAATAGGTAAAAACTACAAGAGTTTCCCTTAAGATCGGGAGCAAGACAGGAACGTCTGCTTTTCATCACTCTTATTCAACATAGCACTGGAAGTCCTAGCCACAGCAACCAGATAAGAAGAAGAAATAAAAGGCAGCCAAATTGGAAATGAAGAAGTAAAATTGTCATTATTTGCAAATGCCATGACAGTGTACATTAAAAAAAACCACACAACTATAGTTTCTACCAAAAACTACTAGAACAGATAAATAAATTCAATAAAATAGCAGGATACAAAAAAGTATTAGAAATCAGTTGAATTTTCAAAAATGGAATATATAAAAAATATATAATCTCACTTATAATTACATCAACAAAATAAAATACCTAGGTATTAATTAAACCAAAAAGGTTAAAGACCTGTACTTGAAAAATTATAAGATGCCAAAGAAGAGTCCCCAATATGATAATCAGGGAACATCCAGAATTGTCAAGGCGTAAGATTATCTCTCAATATATAAAATCATGGAGTTGGACTTACAGCTTACTTACATAAAGAGAGCTGGTCAGATGTGAAATAATTGAGCAAAGCAAACTGCTGAGCTGTATAAGGGTTATGGAAAGCGTTTGTTTGGGGTTGTATTGGTTACAAACACAAGAGTGGTTGACATCAGTCTAAAATCATGATTTATGTTGTCTAGAGAAGGGTGATTTGTATTGGTTTAAAGCAAGTGTATGTTGACATTTAGACTTAGAAGTGTGTTCACTGGGGTTTCTACCCCTCTGGCTGATGTTCAAAGTGTGAGGCTGCACCAATTGGCTGGTATGTTTACTGAAGCGAGTTGTCATTGATTGATCACTCCAGTTTACAACCCATCCTGGTGCTTACTTGTTACTTGTTACTATGACTATAAAGTTGTCATTGATTGATTAAATAGTTTGAAAAGCATTTCAGATATCACTGGTATAATAAGTTGTCAGTCTTTCCTGAAACTGTGAGGACTGCTTTATAGTTTTAATAGCAATGGGTATTGACTCTGTGAACTTTATCTTGTCTGGAAAGGAAGTGACAGATAATTTCCCATTGCTAAAATTGATATCAGCTAGTGCTGGCCCATTCTTCATATTTTGGTTATAAAAGTTAAGCAATATACTTAGCAAGTTTTTATCTATCTCATCCCTAGAGACCATGATCTATTTAACTCCTGACACAAATCCCTGTATTAGGTGAGACTACCAGAACTCTACCTCCCAGTACTTGGGAGTCAGGTTTGTAGCAGCATCCTCTGCAATGAATTCTGACAGAAAGAGAAGAGTTGCCACCAAGATTTTAAATAATGCTATTGTTCCCCTTTTTAACAATTGTCTTATCACTGTAGTAAAAGTAGTGTGATCTCTACCTCCCCTGGAGATGTCATGTGGTGGATTGTCTGGCTTCACACCTTAGCGTGTATACCTTCCTTGGCTTGTGAATTCCACAGGCAAATTAAAATTCACATAAGGTGACCTTACCAGGTTATTAAATCCTGATTTCTGATAGTGACCCTTAACTAAATAAACTCTTATATGCAGTCATTATATATACCTCCTGTTCTGTCTCTTCCAAAATTTAATCTCAGGCATGTTCTGCTAATTCCAGCTGGTGCCTACTACCAGGGTCTTGTAGCCTTTTGGAGAATAATCCCTTTCTGCTCATAACATGAACAGTATCTCTTCAATTAGGCCATGGCCTGAGGATTTCTACATTATGGAATTCATTGGAACTGTAAATAAGGCTTAATATATAAACATTTAAAATTTCTTTCATCAATCTTTGAAAAATTGTTCTTGGGTACAAATTGCCATTCTTTGTATATATTAGGAAATAAATAAAATAAAAATTATACAAGATGGTTGGAAAAACTAAAAAATATTGCAAATGGGAATGTAAAAGATTTGACTACACAGATAATCATTCTCATAGATAAGAGAGGCAATATTTTGTAGAGGCAGTTACCTCCAAATTAGTCTATTCAAATCAAGGCAAAGCTTATAGAATTCCTAGGTACTCATACAAAGTTCTTTTTTACAATCCTATCAGCCTTTTGGGTAAAATTGACAATCTTATTTCAAATTGTCTTTGGAAAAGCAAAGAACTTAAGGTAAGGTAGCACAAAGATCTTAAGAACATGGTTGATGTATACTATGTGATTATAAGATTTAATATAAAGCTGCAATTATCAAGCAATGCAGTACTGGTATAAAGACAGACATATAGATTAATCAAACAAAATAGAGTTTAGAACAGACTCACACTTACATGTTCAATGAAATTTCAACAAAGATGCCAAGTTAACTACTAGGGTAATATCAAATAACCTATGGTTTAATATTTAGAATTACTAGGTTATTTATTTAAACTTGCTGGTTACAAAGTCAATATACAAAAAAAATAATTGTACTTTTTATGAAGTCAAATAGATTTTGTATACAATACATAAATAAATATTCCAGGTGATTGTAGTATAGTGATACAATGAAATATACAGCAATTATAATCAATGGTGCCATTAAATTGCAATAATATCAATGCATCTCACAAGCATATTATGGAAAAAAATAAGCCCAGAAACAAAGAATAAATACTCCATACTCCATTTAAATAAATTTGCAAATAGCCTATACTAAAATTTGGTGAAAGATATCAGGATAGAATTTAATTTAGTGATGAGAGAACTGTGGTGTTTGCGAGAGACCATTTTTTGGGGGCCTCCTGAGTTGCTGACCGTGTTTTAGTTCCTGACTTGGATTTGTTTATTTTGCAATAATTCATTGAATTCTTATGATTTGTGTAATTTTCTGCAGACACTTTATACATCAATCAGATAGTTTTATTTATTTTTAATTAATTATTTATTTATTTTTTAAAATATATTTTTATTTATTTCAGAGAGGAAGTGAGAGGGAGAGAGAGATAGAAACATCAATGATGAAAGAGAATCATTGATCTGCTGACTCCTGCAAGTCCCACACAGGGGATCGAGCCCACAACTAGGGCATGTTCCCTGACTGGGGATCAAACTGTCACTGATGCTCAACCACTGCGAATATCAACACAGATCTTAGTAGGAAAAAATGTTAATGCCAATGTATTGATTTAAAAACATCTACAAATATATAAATATATAACCTTGACAAAAGTAACTCATAAACAATAGAAGGACAGGATTTAGAATTTGATTTCTCCTAGGTGGTCTTGTGTTGTTACCGCAGGCCAACAGAATGACTAGAAAGCATCTCTAAAGCTTTTGAATAGATAATTGCTTACTTTAATATCCAAATACTGTTTTACACCTAAATGGCAGGTCTTACTTTTAAAAGCCAATTCCATTTAAAGTTACAAAGTACATGTGTGAACTTTTGACACACACATTTTCAAACTCAGTGAAATAATTATTGCTATAAAACCATAGGCCCTGACTCCTTTCTTCTTTAGAATTTTTACAAGCTTGCTTTCTTACCTTGTGTAGAGAATCCATTCATATTATCTGGTTTCTTTGAATTTTCATTAGTATTTATTAGACCAGTGCAATATGGTGATATCTTCTTTGATAAATTATTGCCAGTTGTGACAAGTGCAGAGTGACTGAAATAATTTGTTTCCAAATTGAATTTGCTTAATGTTTCTTCTGATTATTTGTTATGACTGTGGTTGTCACATTTTATACATTGACAGTTATCATTACATTCAAAAGAAAATATTATCTCAACAAATGCATTAATTAAGATTTTATGACTATCTATGAGTCATGGATGTAAAAAGAAAGAGAGAGGTTAAAATGCTTTATGATTCATTTTATATTGTTTCCTGTTGCCTAAAAAAATTGAATGGCACTTGTGTATCTCTTTGAAAATTAAGACCTACAAAAATAGTGTTATTTTATTTTTTATTTTTACCACATTGAAAGTTTTCCTATGGAAATACAGGGAGATTATTTAACACTCATCTTGGGAAGAGACAACCAGGGGTTGGTGGTGGGGGAAGAAATGAATAAGCAGAGAACAAAGGCTTTTCAGGGCAGATACATTATTCCGTATATTGTAATTGTGAATACATGTTATTATACATTTGTCTAAACATGTGGAATATACAACACTAAGAATGAAAGACACTATAAACTATGAACTTTAAGTGATTATAATGAATCAATGTGGGTTCATCAATTGCAACAAATCTACCACTCAGGTGTTGGATGTTGATAGCGGAGTAAGTTATGCATGTGTGAATGAAGGGGATACATGGGGACTTTCTGTTTAAAGCACTAAAGCGCTTTTAAAAAAATAAAGTCTTAATTGAAAAAAATGATTCATTTATATGACAAATAATTCCATAGCTAACCATTTATTTTACAGAGACAATCAGAGATAAAAATAATAATAGTGTATGAGAAATACTAATAAAATGAAAAGTGTTACCCGGCCAGGGTTGCTCAGTGGTTGAGTATCACCAGTTCAATTCCCTGTCAGGGCTGCTGGCTCAATCCCCAGTAGGGGGCATGCAGGAAGCAGCAGATAGATGATATTTCTCTCTCATCAATGTTTCTATCTCTCTATCCCTCTCTCTCTAAAATTAATAAAAATACATTTTAAAAAATTTATTTTAGGAAAGTGTAAGTAGATCTAAAGACTAAAATATCTTAAACATCCTATTTCATATACATATATCACATAATTGAATTACAAATTCCAAAGGGAAAGGAATGCTCCAATTAAATTTTTAGCCACTATACCAGGTTAAAGAGACAGTTCAAATGCATTGTGCATATATATGTTTGGGTAACAAGGGGAAAAAGTACATAAAAATATAACAGTTGATCTTGTTTAAGTGTTGTAATTTTTATATTGTTATTCTGCCTTTTTCATATTTATTTTTTCTAATCATCATTAACAAATATTTGTTATATCAATAATCAAGAAAAAGGTTGATGTAAAGAAGAAATAATTTTGATTGAATCACCACTTGGGCATTTATCTCATTGGAAGTGGAATATTTAGGCCCTGTAAAACAATTCACTTTGGTAAACTGGAATGGCAGATTATATCATTTTATGACATTTCAGTATATTTTTTTAAATCTAACAAAATCAGTTATCTCATAAACATCACTTTATTAGTTGGAAAGCATGATGGGCTAAATGTAAGAGTATTTTAATCTCAGCTTTTTAACCTAGCAATCATGTGAACTTGGTATTTATATGAGTTTGTCTAGGCAACTACAAAACCAAATCCAGAATATCGTCTACCATCATATAATTTATAGGCATACAGTGAAGAATATTAAGATATTTGGTCAATAAATGTGCTTTGATATGACCTATTATATCACACTATAGGCCTGGTGCACGAATTTGTGCACATCAAAAGGAGATTAATTAAAATATTTTAATATCTCTATTCACTCTTTCTCTATAATAGAAGTGTCAACCAAATTGACAACAACAGATGGAAGCACATGCGTGTGATTGGCGCCAGCGAGATCTTTATATGTATTGCACATGAACGAGTCAATTTAGCCTTTTATACATATAGAATAAACTGCGTAATTAGATTTGCTTTTCTGATTTAGCTAAACTTTTTCCAACCCAGTGAAGCACCCCAACTTCTCTTTCAGGTAATTGTCAGCAACACAGCAGTAAATATGAACATGAAGCAGATTATTATTGTAAATCACACAGGGAGAACAAAGGGTAAAATATTTAACTGCAGCAGTGTTTGACTATATTCTGTGCAGTGAGAAAATCTAAAGTCATTTTCAAGTTCCACCATTTCTTACTTCTTATCAGTCGGGGCAAGTTTCTAAACTTCCTAAATCTCTGTTTTCCAGCTAATGAAAAGAAAATAGGATTCTACTGAATCTCCTATCTACCTACTTCAGGACTTCTGTGAGGATCAAATGAGATGAGGCACATGAAAATGCTTAACAGACATTTGGTTAAAGTGCAAAATGTTTGTACCTGGCTATAAAGCAAGTCGTGTTCCTGGGCTGAAGAAACTGCAAGGAGGCTGGTCGTTGCTAGGGAGAGAAAGCCAGGCGTTGCAATGTGATGTCATTACCTGACGCTCACAGCCACCATTTCTGGGCTGGGCTGGGCTGTGTGCCATATTGTGTGCCATGGGATCTCGTCAGCGTTGGCTGAGATTTGGTGGGCTGTTGCTCTCGGGTGGTGGCAGGGCCTGTGTCCCACTTAGAGGAAGCCAAGTGTTGCTTTGTAGGTGCCAGGTCCACAGTGCCGTTTCATTGTAAATGGCCAGTGCGTTGAGCATCTGCTTCCTGGTCAGTGTGTGTAATAGCGACCGGTCAGATGGACACTTAGTATATTAGCCTTTTATATATAGAGAGAGTATGTATTTTATTTATATTATAATATTATATCTGTAGTTTCCACATCATTTTTAGCAATTAGCTTTGGTATGATATACCTTTGAGTATGTAACAAATACTCACAAATACTATATAAAGCATTCATTTCCAACTAGTACAAGTAGCCATAAATGTGTCTAGTATTAAAACAAAGCAAAATATACTATTTTGACTTATATTTACTTGACACAATCTGTGTTGTGTGAAAAGGAAGTAATATAACTGGTTTAGACAGTTGTCAGTGTTTGTTTGTTTTTTATGAAACACAAGGGAAAGCAGTTCTACAGTTGGTGTCACTGTGATTGCAGAAATTACAAATTATCTAATGTCAGTGTTCTGTACCATGTTTGTGCTCTTCTATTAAAAACTATGACTCTGACATTACTTTCAAGATGTACATTCTTCTGGTACAGAATAAGAGGTTGATTGATTGCTCTTTTAAAAACTCATTTTCAGCAGAAATCTGATACTTGCAACAGCAAAGTATGGGCCTATTAAAATGTACCTAATAGACTTTCACACTGCTGAATATCTGGATTAATATTTTTATGTAACAACTTTTTCTTTTTTTTAAATTTTTTTATTGCTTAAAGTATTACAAAGGGTATTA
>NW_005360676.1:1503141-1524934 GCF_000412655.1 Myotis brandtii
GAAAAAAGAAAAAAATATTTGCAGTAGTGAAGGTCTTTCGGTTCTTCTACTCTTCAGCCTGGCTCGCCTTGGTCCTGCCAGGTATTCAGGAGAGTGTTGAATTTCCCTGCGATACACTGTTCCTTGGTGTTGTAAATCACAGTCCTGATTTTAAAGCTGGCTGTATTTGTGATCCAGACTGCCTTAATTTGTGTTCACCTAAGAGTCAGTTTGTGGCTCAGCCTCTGGGTGGCAGTGTTTTGGGGTTGGCCTCTGAGGCTATACGGCTTCTGTACTTAAAACTGGTTTGGGGAGGTCAACTGCCCAGAGCTGGTTTTTCAATCGTTACCCTGCTCTGCGTTGTTGGTGGGACTCAACAACTTTTTCTTTTTTTAAAATATATTTTATTGATTTTTTTACAGATAGGAATGGAGAAGACTAGAGAGTTAGAAACATCAATGAGAGAGAAACATCGACCAGCTGCCTCCTGCACACTCCCTACTGGGGATGTGCCCGCAACCAAGGTACATGCCCTTGACTGGAATCGAACCTGGGACCCTTCAGTCTGCAGGCCAACGCTCTATCCACTGAGCCAAACTTGTCAGGGCTATGTAACAACTTTTTCTTTCTATAGAATCATTTAAAACAAAAATCAGACTAAAAGTGATGAGTAAGAGGCATCATATTTTTAAATATTTGGTGGTGGATATTATTGGTTGTCTTTCCTACATGTCTTCTTCCATCCTCATTTTCTACAGAAACCTAATATTTTTCAACTTTATACTTCCTCATTAATCAGCCCACATATTCAGTTGAAGGTGACTCCATGTTCAGCTTTTCAGGTGGCTCTGATTGGTTTACAGTTAATTTTATCCATCTTGCAAGGATCCTATCTAATAAAAGAGTAATATGCAAATTTACCATCACTCCAACACACAAGATAGCCGCCCCATATGGTCAAAGATGGCCACCACCATGTAGACACAAGATGGCCACCACAAGATGACCAGCAGGGGAGGGCAGTAGGGAGGGACCAGGTCTGAAAGAGAAAGGCCCATTTAGGCCCGATCCCACCAGGCAGGGTTCGGACATCCCTCAATGGGTCCCAGATTGGAGAGGGTGCAGGCTGGGCTGAGGGACACAACCCCAAATGCACAAATTTTGTGCACCCGGCCTCTGGTTGTTTTATAATAATCATGTGACCCAAACCAATGAGTTCAAAGCAGTGGTTTACTAAGAAATATTGGCAAACCTTTGTTATTCTTTTTAAAATCCAGAAAATGATCCATGTTCTATGTATGTGGATATAAAGAGCAAAATAGCTTCAATAATCTTACTATAACATGATTAAATATATTTTGGGGGCAGTTTGAATAAGGTTATACATTCTTTGAAGCTGAGTATATTCCAACAAATGCAAAACAAATGAAGGAAGACAAAACAAAACACACTTTATATTTAGTATTGTGCAGTAGGTCTCTTATTTTGCTATGATTTGCTTTCTAATGAGTGGCATTATATGCAACTTATTCATTTTAAAACTGCATAAAAATTTGAGCAACTGTCATTATAGTGTGATAAAATCTATCACATCTGTTGGGATGTTTAAAAACTAAATGTAATGTATATTTAATATATTATTTGGCCTAATTAAAGGAAATAAAATTAGAAGCCCTGAGAGAAGTCAATGAGGCAGGATGGGAAATAAACATAAATAGATGAACGTAGTATTAGAAGGCAATTTATCTCTCTCAATAAACAGTTTCAAAACCTATATTTTCTATAGGTTATGTAATTTAGGGAATCCTCTACAAACCTGCAGAGTAGAGGAATAACCAGATAAGAGTATTCCAAGGGTTCTTAAGCACAATAAAGTTGGAATTATGAGCCTTTAGTCATAGGCTTAAACAAAAGGATAATAAAGAAAGATACTCAAGAAACTTCAAGCCTTTTCAGGTCATTATTTCCTTCACTCAATTCATTTGAAAAATCCTGAGACTCTCAATGATCAACATTGTACCTAAATATTGTGTAGGTGGGCCAGTTACCCATTTCCTCTTATTATTTCATGCTTACTGAATAATAGATGCATTCTAAAACATTAGCAGTATAACCTACAACTGTAATTTTTCTTAAAATTCATGAATTTGACTGGTAAATTTTTTATACTTAGGAGTTTTAATTAATCTGAATTTCTAATGCAATAGGGACATTTACAACATTTGAATCAATGTGAGTTATTCACTAATCTCATGCTGCTACAATGTGAATTTAGAAGATAAACTTTCAAAATCTTCACCATTATATCTGTTTTTATTGTGTATCTCCTATTTCCTCTAGTGAGAATTAAGATAATGATATAAAATAGTTTAGACCATTATGTAGATTATTAATGTAGACTATAATAGAGTAAAAGCACAGCAAAGTGCTAAAATAATTATTATTTGTCAATTGTGCAACGTAAATTGCATTATTGTCAAATATTCCCTACAGCCCCGAGATTTGTCATTTGCTTTGGCCAATGAAATGTGTGTGTGTAAGCTTTTATGAACACACTATAGGAGCCACTGTGTACTTTTCATTTTTGTCTTTTTGCTCTGCTCTGAAACCTAAATGTCCCAGAGAAGGACTGTTCCTACAGCCTTGGTTTGAAAATGAAAGCCTATGATGGACATGAATGTGGTTGTAAGCTACTAAGATTGTGAATTCTTTGTTATCATAGTATAAATTGACCTAAGCTGACTGAGTATATATGTATGTACTATATCGTACCATACATTTTATGTAAACCATCTGATATGGTTTACAAAAACCTTTTTTACAACAACAACTTTTTGATACGTTATTTGCATGTTAACAGTGAAGAACATAACTCTCAGAAAAACTGACTACAAAGCTAATTCAATGACTAAGTTCATTTAAAAATCTTGGCATTTAACTACTACTCTACGCTTCATCCTTTGTTTTAGGGATATATCATATGACTCATTGAAGACATAAATATTTGAAAGAAAACAACTACTATAAATGAAGCTTAGTTGCTGTAAGTCAAACATGTCAAACTCAAAGGCTAACATGGGCCAAATAAAAAAGGTTTAAGTTTATGTGGGCCGCCAAAAAACAAAAGCTTAAATTTTCATAGAAACGTAGGTTTATTCCAATAGAGACATGCTGAATACAAAGGGCTGAAACAAATGAGTAATCCTTAACATAAAATAATAGAATATTTTAATAAAAATTTATAATTTTTCTTGAACATTAACTTACCAGACACTGAATGACTACACAAATTAATAAGCATAATGCAAATAAACCTATGTTTCTTGTTCTCCAAAAGCGAAATATTTCCTGTTGCGCACACCAAACAAGTCAGTCCAAGATTAATGGTGTAGCAATCGGCTGCTAATATATTTGCTGCTAGTATTAGTGGAGAGAAATGATGCACCTGCATGTAAGGCATGTAAGGGAAATGAAGGCAACATGATTATAGTAATTAGTCATTAGCAAACACTGTAGTTTGTTTTTTAATAACTAGGAGCCCAGTGCACGAATTTGTGCACCTTGAAAGGAAATGTGGGCTGCAAGGCTGCGGTAGCCACAGGAGTGGGTCTTGACCCATTCTCCGTGGCCCCCAATCTCCTGTCTCCCGGCAGCCCCACTCCTGCTGCTCCCCCTCACTGATGGCTCTGGCCCCACTCACACCAACTGACAGCGTGGAGCAATTGGGGCTGTCGCCAGCAGTGGGTGTGAGCGGGGCCGACACTGTCAGTGGGTGCAAGTGGTGGCTGCTGCCCCCATCGCCCCTCAGGAGCAGGTGGAGGTGGAGAAGCCCTTGGAGCAATCAGGGCCAGCAGCTGCTGCTCACACCCTCTGATGGCACTGAGTGATTGGGACTGGTGCTGGGCACTGGTAGCAGGTGCAAACAGCAGCTCTGGTGTCAGCTGTGGGTGCGAGCTGGGCCAAAACCGGTAGCAGGTGCAAGTGCCAGGTGGGATCATGGCAAACCATAAAATTATTTTTGTTGCTACTTCATAACTGTAATTTTGCTACTGTTATGAATCATAATGTAAATATCTGATATGCAGGATGTATTTTCATTGTTACAAATTGAACATAATTAAAGCATAGTGATTAATCACAAAAACAATATGTAATTATATATGTGTTTTCCGATGGTCTTAGGTGACCCCTGTGAAAGGGTTGTTCGACCCCAAAGGGGTCGCGACCCACAGGTTGAGAACCGCTGCACTAGAGGCTCGCCCTGATGGCAGCGACTGGTGCCCCACCTTGGTCTGGCGCCCCCACTCACCTCCACCATCCTGCTGCGGCCAATGCCCGCCATGTTCCACAAACGCCCCCGGGTGGTCAGCGCACACCACAGCAACTGGTTGTTCAATTATTAGGTCGTTCCAATGATGGGTCTATTTGCATATTAGCCTTTTATTATATAGGATTATGTATAACAGGATTTTGTAAAAATTAAGTTACAAAATTTTCATTCAGACATTTCTTACTTACCATTAAATTGGCTGGGCTGCAAAAATATTCATTGTGGGCCACATGCAAATCATGGGACGAGAGTTTGACATGCTTGCTGTAAATCATTGTTTTATCATGCTAATTACTGACTGTTAATTATCATGTACTCACCTATGTAAAACATGTATGTGTCTATTATTTTAGTTTTCATACAATCCCAAAGGTTTCCTTGCTTTGCTTTTTCCCACCTCCCTAATCCATCACCAGTGAATTTCATATCATCTCTTTTGATTGTAATGTATAAAATAAGGTGCAAAACTGACATTCTCCAGAGCATTATCTCAATCCATTGGGATTTTGCTTCCTGGCAATTATGGACAGTTAGGTTCAAATAAACACACAAAAGTTCTTCACACATTTGAGTGTTTCTTATATTGTCACTATTATGATATACAACATCATCAAAATTCATCTAAAATTACCCACTGTTTTAAGTGTTTTTAGTATCATGGTCTGTAAATAATTGCAACCTGAGGACTTTAGTTAATAAAAGTGGCTGGGTATTTTGTAGAGTTTTCATGATTTTTAAATTTTTATTTCAACCTGGCAGTACCTGTGTTTTTTTTTACATGACTATATTTTTGCTGTATAATTTTAAGCATAATATATAGTATATAATATCTTCAATTTATGAAATTTCAGTTAAGTTGAAACTTATTTATTAGAAACCTCCTGTCCTTTATGTAATTGATTGTTCTAGAACCTATTTATATAGGCTTATATTCCTATTTATCCCATTTCACTTTTTCTACTGGTTATTTATAAATATGTTCTCAAAAGTCAATTACCTGTTTAATTGGGCTATTCAGAAAAAAGAGCAGATTTTATTTTTCTCAGAACTCAAGTCACTTATACATTTCCTTAGAAATATCTGGTCATTGGCTCATATCAAAATTTTCTAAAACTTTATATCTCTTTTACTATTATTAGTTCCAAATTCAACTTTGTAAAAAGTCATGTCTTCTTAACTCATTAGAAAATGCTATAATTAATGAACATAATACATAAATCAAAATATTTTTATTAACCAATTATAAAGTCTTTCTAAATATTTAGTTGTTGTATTCATCCTAAAGATAACTTTTTTCACAATATATTGACATTTAATATTTCTACCCCTACTCTGTATTTCATACATGTTTCAAAATTTAATAAAATAATTGATAACATCCAGGTGAATTATATTAAGATTATATATCATCTACAAGTTTTTGTTAATAAAACATTAAGATTATATTGAAAAGTGCTATAGTATAATGTCAAAAACTTTGAAAATGAGAAAACTAAATCATACAATGTATGAAAACAACTCAAATGTATGTGCTGTCATAAATATTAAATAAATGAAAGGTGCTATCATTTGTATTAATATTGACATCATTGTCTCTGTATATTTTAATTTAAAATCTTATTAAATTTCTAAATATAATAGAGAGGTCATTTTAAAACACATTTGACAATCTAAAACACCAAATGTATAACAAAAAATACTAAAAGAAACCAGAGTTGGTTTGCTTGTGTCTATGATACCAATTTTTGTTTTGGGTCCAAGTTTTTTGTCTCACAAAATCAAAGAATGAGTTCATAGACAAAGAGATGAGCAAAAGCAAAGTTTATTAGAGACAGTAAAGTAATAAAGCTCTCTGCAGCAGAAAGGGGTCCCCAGTGGGTTGCCTCAGAAGCTTCTTTGTCTAGGGGTTAATATGTGTCCCGCTAACTTCCCATTGGTAGGTTCATAGAATTCTGCCCAGTGGGTTGCCTCGGAAGCTTCTTTGTCTAGGGGTTAATATGTGTCCTGCTAACTTCCCATTGGTAGGTTCATAGAATTCTGCCCTAGCAACATCCATACATTTTAAACCTCAGGGACCCTGCTTAAATTTCTCGCCTGGTGTTTCATCACAGGACCAAAGCCTTTGTTCTTGAGATTTCATATGGGACAGGGTGTGGCTGAAGAACTGGTGTAGTTTCCCACCTGCAGGGTTCAATGGCTCCTCCCCTTTACATCATCTTCCCTCCCCTTTCCCCAGTCCTGTCCCTAACTGCCTAGGGGTTCTATTAACTCTTCACCTCTAACTATCCTGTGAATTTGCAGTTAGTGACAGTGCTCTACTTTCACAAGCCCACTACATAGTACACTGGATGAATGAAGCAGATGTTAATATATATTTGTAGCATACTAATCTGTGTGTCTTTTACTCCAAAATTTATATTCATTTCAATATATTCGCTTTTTATCACATAAGATCAAGTTGCCATTGAAAAATTGTGGAGCAGAAATTATGAATGATATGCTTTACAATGCCATACACTATTCACAGGTGCTATATCGTTGCAATGAATTATAGCTTTGGGGTTTTAGAGGGGGGGAAAAAAGGAGAGTATTTAAAATCCAGGTGTGGGCTTTCACTAGTATTGCGGAAAAATAATGACTCCCCTTAACTTTCCACTTAAAGGCTTATTGAATAGTGATTATTACTTGCTTAAATTTCTACATTCATTACCAGTATTTCTCTAAGTACTCCTTACTAAAAATCCATATCTTACATATTTTGCATTTTGTAATCTAATGTATTCAAAGAAGGTCAAAACATTCCAGAAACTGAACCTATTCAGTGGGAGGCAAATTTATACTAACTCATACATACCACTGGCATAAAACACTGAGGTAATCTGGTTTATGTCATTATTGTATAACTGGGGTAATTGATGACTAGAAGTATTAACAGAGTTACACAACAAGTTACTGAGCAAGTCAGTGGCAAAGCCTATCAAGTCTCTAGTGTATTTTTCTCTGTATAATAATTATGGATAATTTATTATTTTGACATATAACATATGGTATTTGTAGGGAAAAACTGGATTGGAAAAGACATTTAATCTGTCAATATCACTGCTTTTTTTTGCTTACAATTCTAAAAATGTTATCAATAAAATAGAAGATATATTTTTATTTGAATTCATAAATTTAATACATTTGAAAGACAGTAGGATTAAAAACAAACAAACAAACAAACAAACAAACAGAAAAGCCAAAACAGTTGAACCAAAGGAAGATAAAGACAGGAAGAAATTCCTGGGAGGAAACATAAACATTCTAGCAGGTTCCCTGGAGGAATTGATTCTGGGTATGGCCCACCATGAGTAGGGATGCTCTCAAGAGTTGAGCTACTAGATTACTTCCAATGATGGGTGTAGATGTAGAGGGATAGTTTACTATAAGCAATATATTTATACTTCCCCCAATCAGCTCTTTTTTAGTCTTAGGCCCCATTACATTTGTTGTTTGATCACTTTTTTATAGCATACATATTTTCATACAAAATTTTCCAAATTTTAATGAAGTTACAATGTAAATGATTTCAACAATTTCCTAAGGTGGACTATGGACTGGAGATTTAAGGCTTCCATAGGACGAAATTAGTAAAAGTAACACTTGAAAACATGATTTTGAACAAATCAACTCAGAAATTCTAAAACTATGTGTATTCAAACAAGTTTTAAATTGTTTGTTACAATTTTCTAATCTTGATTAAGCCTAATGTAGTTTAAAATAATTATCTTAAAAAACAACCTGAAGTTTTATAGTTCTAATGTCATGAGCAAAAAAAGCCAAAGAGAGAAATTTATGAATTAGTTTATATGACTGTGTGAATTTAGAGGAAGAGGAAATTAGAGAGAGAAAGAGATTGTCCTTTACTTAAGCCTTAGTGCCACCACCATTTCCAATACACCCACCATACAGATAGTAAGCTCAGGGTCAAGTGTAAAGTAGAATCATAGCCATTGTGATAAATTGAAGATATGTAATCTACCATGAGAGTATCTTATGCAATGTGCTTCTTTATTATTTTATTTTACTGAATCCAGAAACATTTTGACATTATTCTCTCCATCATGCTTCCCCATTAGGTATAAAGTTTCTTACCTTCAATACACCTACTTATGGATTGACAAGGACATCTCAGCATTTGATTAATACAATAAAACATATGGATCTTAGTGAACGTGGTTATAATACTCTTTCTCACATTAGCAGTGGGAAAATTTTGTGTCTATGGAATATGTCATCCAATGAATAATTACTAAATTAATTTTCATCGTCTGTTCTAGATAGATGGTAATTTCCATCATGTCAAATTTTTAGAAGGCAGTTATTAAACTAAAATAATTATGCAAAATAGGGTAACAACTGTAAGAGTAATTAGAGAGTGAACTAAGCCTTACATGTGCCCAACTCAACATTATTCTGAATAAAACTGGAGAAAACAGCATGAATGTGGGTTTAATGGAAATATATTATTATTATTGGATACCATAGCTTTAGTTAAGTTATTTGGCAAGTATCTATAAAAATCAAGACTACAAATATAACTTTACTACAGGGATTTTAAAATGTCAGAGACAAAACTTTGGCCATTTTATTTTATACAGCAAATATTATAATTTATTTGTCTGTAGACTTATCTATACATATAAAAGGCTAGTGACCAACTGTATGTCCATCTGACCATCCAACCAATTGACAGGCTGGTACATATGATGGGCACTGGCAATTTAAAAATAAACATTGACTTGTGCATGCGCGATACATATAAAGCTATTGCTGACACCAATCACACGTTTCGGTTTCTATCTGTCATTGTCCATTGTGAATTTGGTTGTTTTTGTTGACATTTCTATTATGGAAGAAGGATGAATAGCCATATTAAAATATTTCTTCCAATTAATTTCCTTTCAATGTGCACGAATCGATGCACTGGGATATTAGTCAAATATAAGAAACTGTTAGCTGAAGAGGAAATGGCTTCTGATGGAAGGTGCTGTTAGGATGGAGTCTGAGAGAGGGGCTATACAGACAATAGTTCTAAGAATTCACTCTGATTTCAATTTTATTTACTCTATCACATGAGACATATTACATGCAAGACCCTTGAAATGAACATCCTTTCTCTTTAAGTTTATTTGGGAAGAAAAGGTAAAGAACCATCTTTGCTGCTTTTCTGGTAAATTGACGCCTACCAGTGCTTGAAATTTAGTATTTCTACTTCATAATTTGATTACTATGATAGATTCAACTACATGCCGTTGGCATTTTTAGAGGTTAACATGGTCATGTAAGCAACTTTATGTGGTTCAGTCTAATGTTTGGTGTTTTTTTTGTTAGTTATGAATAATGTCTATATGGATATAGTGTTCATATGCAGTCTAAGTTCTTAGTGCTATCTATAATTGACAAATAGAACTTAAGGGGATAAAAATTACTCAACTCCCCTTAATTTTTTTTTTACTTTATTGATTTTAGAAGAGAGAAAGAGGGAGAGAGAGAGAAAGAGAAACAGAGACACATCGATTTGTTCCACTTATTTATGCATTCATTGGTTGCTTTTTGTATATGCCTTGACCAAGGATAGAACCTGCAACCTCAACATATTGGGAGGACACTCTAACCAACTGAGCTACCCGGCCAGAAAAACCAAATTTTATTTTCAAAGACACTATCTCTTCTGACCAATTAATAAATTATAGGGATATTCATTATTAAACTAATTCTCAAAGGCTCTAAATAGTAATGTGAATACTAAGTCTTGACTTCAGATTACATAGTTTTAAAAATAATTAATAATCATTATTTTTTCTTTGATAAGTTTTTATGTAATATGTTTTATGTTAAATTATTATAAAATAACTTTAATCTATAAGTGAAATTCAAGTGCATTTGATAGGATTTTTAACTGCTGTTCAATATTGGGACTTAAAAATATATCTCAATATGATTAATATTTATGTAATACTAGAGGCCCGGTGCACGAATTCATGCACAGGTGGGTCCCTCGGAGTGGCCTGTGGAGATCTGGCCCCAGCTCGCACCCCCAGCCTCGCAGCCCTGCATCCCTGCCTGGCACCCTGCCTTGGCCTGGCGCTGCCCCCTCACCTGCTCCACCTTCCCGCCTGCAGGGCAATCGATTGGGGCTGGGCCCCCTGCCTGGCTCCCTGAGCACCTGGGAGCCGGGCTGCAGCCCTGCCCCCTGCTACCACAGCTGTTAGCCATCTACTCACCTGCTCCACCACCTACCATGGTCCCACTCTTGTTAGGGCCCATCAGGGCCAGCAGCACCTCCACTGCTGCCCACTGCCAGCGCTGTGTAGCTGGCGCAGCCATGTTTCGTGCCGCCCTCTGGTGGTCAGCGCATGTCATAGTGAGCAGTCAAACTCCTGGTGGAACTACTGCCCCAGGGGACAATTTGCATATTAGGCTTTTATTATATAGGATAATAATTTTCATATATTTATATTAGTTTCATATTTTATATTTTTATAATATAAAAATAAGAACTTAATATGTAGGGGAAGGGATATTAACATTTTTTCTAAAGAATATTTTTTAAATATCTAAGATAGATTTAAATACACATATACACACATATACTAGTGTAATGTTATTAAATATTGTAATAGTACAATGGACATTTCCATTGCTTATGTTAGATGGTCATTACAAAAGGGTAGAAAATTATTTTTAAAGCTCAAAAAGTTATTTTAAAGTGAACAAATGAACAAAAATTATATTTTACCCTTTTAGTGTAAAGTAGACTGAGCAATTGATACTCAAATTACAGTCATCACAACCATTAGTTTAATTAGCTTAATTGGTGGTATAACAATTTGAATGACAATCAAAGTTCTCATAAATTGGAAATGCATTCCTATAAATATTATAGCCATTTTCCAATTCTTTCCCACTAATTTTATTCACACAAATTAAAAAAATAAAGTTAAAACTCTTATCTTTGACTTTATAAAGAAAAAATATTAATAAAGTAATATTGTAAAAATAAATGATGGCTTATCATGAAATTTTATGGACACACACACAAAATGATGAATAAAGTTGATACAGTAGAACTTGATCTTATTCTCTATCTTTGTTTACTATTTCCTACACTAATTCATTACTTCTTTCACAGAAAATAACTTTGTCTAAGTGTATTTATTGTACTTTACCATTATAATATTTTATTTAAATACTGTTTCATGAACAATTGTATTAATTCTGACCCAATATCAATAGGAGACAGTTTATGTCATTTAAAAAAAATTCTGATATGTTTGTTTGCCTGCTAACAAAATGAAGAATAAATGGGTCACAGGTGAGAATTGGTCTCTTCCCCTAATCATCTCTTTTGGGTAATCATAGATTTAATTTTTACGTTTACAATTGGATCTTTATTATCCCTCTGAGCTGGAATTAGGTGATATCACTTTGGAGGTGGAGAGGATTGGGGGAGGTAGGGTAGTTAGCCAAAGCCAGAAGATAAGTTCCAACTCTCTGCTCCTACAAATGAGGTTCATTAGATTTGAGTGCTCTAAATATTGTTTGATATCATATCTGAGGTCAGGATAAGCATGACTCCAGTTGCTCTGCATGAAATTTTAAAAAAGCTAAATAGAGCCCTGGCCCATGTTGTTCAGTTGGTAGAGCATGGGCATGTACACCATAGGGTTGTCATGGATTTTATTCTCAGTCAAGAGCACATACCAGGGTTGCTATCCCCAACCCAGGTTGGGGCGTGTGTCTTTCTCACATCAATATTTCTCTCTCTGTCTCTTCTTTCTCCCACCCCCTCCCTTCTACTCTCTCTAAAAATAAAATACTACTACTACTACTACTACTACTACTTCTAATAATAATAATAAATAAAGCTAAATAGAGTTTATACATAGAAATTGGCTTGGGACTGTTGTGTGATTAGAGAATACTAACAGGAGAATCAGTATCATGGAAATGTACTATTTCCAAAAATTATGTCCCAAACATTTGATATGTTTTATTGTTTGCCTAAAATATGTTCTTCCATGCAATATATCTTTTTCATATAGTCAACTCTATCAATTTTTTTCTAATAGTTTCTTAAGGGATGAATCATAATTCTATAGACTTCTGCCACTCTGAAGAAGTCTTTTTTGTTTTGTATTTTTTTTACTTCTGGAACTTTTCTTAAAGGTTAAGATTAAATTCTAAAGCAATAATTTGTCTGAACACAATTATGTGAAAAACATAAAAGGTGACAATATTGGTCATTAATTAAATTTAAGTTGATGAGTATCACAAATTATTTAATAATACTAACCAAAACAAAGTAAAATATAATTAACTGTAACTTTACATTGTCTATAAAAGACAATTTTTTAATACTGTCAAGGATATTCTAAGAATATCAATTATTTTTGAGTGTCATTTCAAAATATTCGTTAAATATCCAAAAATATTCAAAATTTAATATAAATAGTAATTAAGTAATCAGTATAATATTTCAGATTTATGTCACCAGTTGTCTTGTGTGATTATTTTCTTTTTTACCTAAATGACCATTACTGAATGTGCAGCAATGATGGAAGGATTGCATTCATGATTAAGTATCCATGTTATGTGTATGATGGTAGCTATTAAAAGAATGATTTAAAATATTGTAGTGACATAATTTTCTTACTTATATTACTAAAATAAATTGAGTATATACCCTGCTTTCAGATACATGCATACATACTAGTATATGAAGACATTCATACTTTAGGATTGAAAAAGTCAAAATGTTAAGTTTTTAAAAATTATTTCTGAATAATGAGGTAATGTTTTCTATTAGTTTCCAATATCAAGAATATGTTCTAATGAAAGCAGGAAGTTATTTAATTCAGAAAACTAGGAGACTTGCATTTATCCAAAGAGCTGCCTGAATAGACTGTGTTCCTCTCAGAACAACAATGTATGTTTGTTTTTTCAAGGGAACTGTGGTGCATTCCAAGACTTCAAAGCTGAGCAATCAGGAAGCCATGCCAAAAGTATTGACTCCAAGACCATAATACTTTTTTTATAGTCTCCACAGCCAAACTGTTTGACCCAACTGTGACATCCACAAAGCTAGCTAAAAAAAAAACTTGGTTACAGCTCAGCTTCTGCACTTCTTACAACACAGCTGCAGAGAAATGTCCCTCACCCCCAAATATTCATATCTGCCTTCCTAATCTGGTCCACATGCAGCTACTTGGCAGGAACTATGTTCTGTGCCAGATCTGAATTGTTTGGAAGTTTGGGAAGCCTAGTGCTTAGTATTCCAGTCTCATATGCACAGTAAGACACATGAGAGTAAGCCATTTTGCAAAAGCTAACACACAGATATCTTTAAATTCCTTATTTCAGCTTCTATGCCTTCACCCAATAGTCTGAAAATTTTTTTGTTTCAAACATTGCTGTAGTCATTAGCATTCACACAGCACCTGTATTATACACATTAATGGAATTACAAATTCTTAGCTCTAATTCCTTGAGTATTAAAAATATCTGGAACTTAATATTCAAAGACTATTTTTAGCTATTATTCTATATTTTACTATATCCCGGTTTTGTTGAAAATGAGTTTATTAACTCAGCTCTTGCTTAGCTTTTACTAATTAATCATATATTATTTTTAAACAATGGAGAAATTGGCATTTTGCTTCATGTGACTGGCTTAATTTACAAATGTTTATGCTTTAGATGAGAAGGGACCATAAAGGTTATTTTTAATTAAAATATTCTATATCAGAAGGCTCAACTTGAATACATCTAGCACTTAGAACTGCTACACTTGCAGTGTTTAGCAATAATGCTAGTATTATTACCACTACTCTTAGTAATACATTTTTTAAACTAAAAAGCTAAATGAGTTATTCTAAGCACTTATAATGCTTATTTTTAAAAAAAACTTATGAGGAAAAGATGGATAAAATCCTGGTTTTCTTTATGAAGAAACATCCATAAAAGAAATTAAATACCATGAACAAAATCAGAACTTGGCAAATAGTAGGACTTTATTTTTATCAAATTGTTTTTGGTCTTGTGTTGGTTATTTATTGCTGTGTAACAAATTGGACAAACTGGGTGGCTTAAGACAACACATTTTTATTATGTCAGAATTTCTGTGAGTCAGGAGTGGCAAGTTTAGCTGGGTATTCTGACAAGCATCTCATATGGCTGCAATCAAGCTATCTACTTGAATCCATTCTTCTCAGAAACTAGATTATGGAAAAGCCCATCTCCAGGTTCACTTGGGGTGTTGGTAGGATTCATTTCCTTGCAACTGTAGGATCTTGGGTGTTGGCAGAAAGCTGCCCAAATCAAGCTATCTACTTGAATCCATTCTCAGAAACTAGATTATGGAAAAGCCCATCTCCAGATTCACTTGGGGTGTTGGTAGGATTCATTTCCTGGCAACTGTAGGATCTTGGGTGTTGGCAGAAAGCTGCCCTTAAATCTTTGCCAGGTGGGTCAAGCAACATGGTTGCTTAAGTCTTCCAGGGCAGTTAAGTAGAGAATCTCTAGAGTCAGTCAGCTAAAACATGGAGCCTCATATAATCCTATATAATACACAGATGATATGCAAATTAACCCTCACTCCCTCACAAGATGGCTGCCTAGGAAGCGAAGATTTTGATGCGGATTGGCATAGAAACCAACCAATCAGAACCTAATCTGGGTGAACTGAGAGGAGCCAATGGTTGCCTAGGAGGTGGAGCTTTTGACACTGACTGGCATAGAAACCGACCAATCAGAACCTAATCTGGGTGAACTGCAAAGGCAGAACCTAAGGTGGGGGCTAAGGAGGGGTTTTAAGGGCAACAGCTGTTTGGTGTAAGGTGTAAGAAAGTGGTTCAATTTTTTAATGACCGGTTTGGCAGTATAGTGCATATGGCTGGCTATCAGTCCAACTTAGGGGTGATCAGGCCGGCAGGGGAGGGCAGTTGGGGGCAATCAGGCAGGCAGTCAGAGGCAGTTTAGGGGCAATCAGGCAGGTAGGCAGGTGAGCGGTTAGGAGCCAGCGGTCCCATATTGCGAGAGGGATATTCGACTGCCGGTTTAGGTCTGATCCCACATTGGGCCTAAACTGGCAGTTGAACATCACCCAAGGGGTCCCCGATTGGAGAGGGTGCAGGCTTGGCTGAGGGAGCCCCCCCCCCATGCACGAATGTCATGCACCGGGCCACTAGTGTAACATAATCACAGACTTTCTATTTCGACAACTTTGTCATATTTTATTCATTAGAAGTAAGTCACACATTGTACCCACATCTAAGGGCTGGGAGATAGAAGGGTGTAAACACCAGCAGGCAGGAATTTTAGAAAGTCACTCTGAAGTGTCTGTCAGACACATTTCACCCTGCAGCTCCCAGTGATTCTTGTCCCTCACAAATGAAAAACACTTCACGAACCAACATCCAAAATCCCCAAAAGTCTCATAATAATTTGATCACAACATCTGCTCAAAGAACAGGATCTAAATTAAGTTTCTATTTGGATGAGTTCCCTTAGGTGTCGTTCCTGTTGACTCATTGATCTGTAAGACTAAAGAGACTGGTTATTTCTCCCTTCCCCATACATGCCACATATACCGGTAATAGTGAGACAGGCACAGGATAACAGCTATAAACATGTCTGTCCATAAGCGGGAAGTAGAAAGAAGTCAGCGGTCTCTATCACATTTGAGATACAGCTGGGCAAATGTTGGCTATTGCCTTGAGTTGGTGTCAATACATGGGAAGAATTGCCCTGATCCTCAGCTCCCTCTCTAGGTCCTTGGTTCTGTCCTTCAACTCACCCTTCCTTTTTCATGAGAGGTAGCACATGTTTTATCAGGCTGTTGCCTTGACGGTAGGCTGTTGGGACTCTGGTTGCCTCCTTTCTCATCATTTTGAAAATTCATTGAAAACCTATTTTTCAGGCCTTTGTCTGACTTTTTAAGTACCTTTAAGCTGAATAAAGAGTATAGCTTTTAAGCACATTTTTTTTATTCTCATTATTTCCCTACACAGGTGCAATTTAGGGCCTGCCTAAAATGATGCAGCATCTCCCCCAACATAATTCTTTGTTAATGTTTTATCTGAAATGCTTTTTATTGGATAGGTTTTTTCCAGTTCTCCATAAATCAGTCTTCTACTTTTATTACCTGTTCGCCCATTTTTTTTACACCAATTAGTACCATCTCGATGCTTTGTTTAAGTGATGCTTTTTGAAAGCAGCCTTCTATACAGGTAATAGTCTCTAATAAGTGGGAAGGAATCCCAACTGTAAAAGCATTATAACAATTCTGATGGAATAAAAGGGAAATTCAGTTATTATTTGCAAAGATTATTTAAAAAGATATGGTTACAAAGTAGTATTGATTAGACCAATTAAGGGACACTAGTCTACAGTGATTTTTGTGAAATGGCATATCACTTCAGCTATATAGTGTTTCTCAAGCTCATGCTATGTAAGATATGTAAATACATGTTTAAAAAGACTTTCCAGTATCAAAATAACCACTTTTATCATGCTCTATTTCTAAAACTTCCAAGTGTTTTTATATATCTTTACCTAACAAAATATAAAAGTTTTTAATTAATTTTTAAATCAGAAACAGAAGAACACAGAATCTGACAAAAATTTTCAGTTGGAGCACAAATATATTTATATTTTAATATGTTAAGAAAATCGTGACAAAAATATAACATTGAGACCATACATATAATTAAAAAATAGGAAGTTAAGATATTATTCAGGAGTAATGGGGAATATTTACAAGTTTTAAGTCAGGAAAGTGACATGGTTCAAATTAAGTTTTAAAAATATAACTTCCAAAACAAGGCAAAGAATTCATGAGGAGAGCCTAGAAAAGTAGAGGTAAGTTAATAGACTGTCCTCTTAGTTCAAGAAATCATGAATAAAAGGATGATTAGAAAGTGTAGTCTTCAGTGTGGAAAGGAAAAGAACAATATTTGAATATATTTCATATGTAGAATCAATTTCTAACCTGTCCCCTGAAAATCTTTACACTGATAAACTAAGCAAGCAAAGGCAAATGGGGACACACATATTCTTTTACAGAACCTTGATCAATCCTTCTGTTCTTTCTCATGCTTCACTTAAATCATTCACATTCACCTGTCTTTGGTTCTGAGACAAGGATTGGCATACTTCTCACTGACACCCATTTCTGTAGGTACTTGGTATTTAGTTCTTTTATATTTGCTTACTTCTCCATAGTCTTTTTGTAAGTCATGAATCTTACAGACTTTCCTCTTCAAGTATTTGTCATTACTCGAAAGTGTGTACAGCAGGTCCTTGAACAATTTTGCTTTATTCAACATAAATTTGTTATTCTGTTGATGAAAAAAGACCCACTTCCAAATGGGACCACTGTCTGTATGGAATTTACACATCTCCACCCTCACCCCCACCCCCCCCACCTCCGTGTCTGGGTGGCTTTTCTCCAGGTGCTCCACTTTCCTCCCACATCCCAAAGATGGGCATGGTAGGTGTTTCAACATGTCTGAACTATTCCAGTCTGAGGGCGTGTGGGTGTGGTGTGCCCAGTGATGGAAGGGCATCCTGTGCAAGGTGGGTCATGCCTGGCGCCCTGAGCTGCTAGAAGAGGCTCTGGCCACCTGTGACCATAAACTGAAATAAGTAGGTTGAAAAATAATCCTCTTACATGTTTTTATTAATCTTTCTTAAATGCATATTTAGCTTATGTTTATTTCAATGTTTAATGTTAGAAGTGTTTCATATCTTTATTTAGAAATTTGGTGATATTTTTGTGACTGGGTAAGATATTAGGAACTTAATTCTTACTTGAATATATTAGCCTATAGTAAAATTGGTTTCTTCATTTGTTGGTTCACTTAAAGTCACACTTTCCAAGAACCTATAAGTGACATTAAGTGAGGACTTATTGTACTTTTCATTCTCTAGTCATATTTTAAGTGAATTTAGGTAAGAAATAGGGGTAAACATATTGAACCAGAGGTTCAGTTAACCTCTTTTAACTGGAAGTCAATGATATCTTTCTTTCTTATAATTCTGGGTTTTCTTTGATTTCACAATCATGTTTCTGTATATATGTATCCTGGATTTTTATATAATTACTAGAGGCCCAGTGCATGAAATTCATGCATGGAGAGGGGGATGTCCCTCAGCCCAGCCTGCACTCTCTCCAACCCGAGACCCCTCGGGGGATGTCCAACTGCCTCTTGCAATTTGGGACCACTCCCGAGACCCCTCAGGGGATGTCCAACTGCCTCTTGCAATTTGGGACCACTGGCTCCTAACTGCTCACTTGCCTGCCTGCCTGATCGCCCCTAACCCCTCTGCCTGCCTGATCACCCCTACCTACCTCTGCCTGCCTGCCTGATAGTCCCTAACTGCTCCCCTACTGGCCTGGTTGCCCCTAATTGCTCCCCTGCTGGCCTGATTGCCCCTAACCGCCTCTGCCTTGCCCCGCACCCAGAACCCAGGATTCCCTCCTCTGGCCAGTCACAGGCACCCAGGATCTGGGACCCGGGCTTCCCTCCCTCTAGCTGGCCTCAGGCACCCAGGACCTAGGCCGGCTTCCCCCCGGGACAGCTGCAGCTGCAGGGGACCAAGTGTGGGTGGCTTTGCCAGGGCCATAGGTGCTGGCACCTGGGACTGCAGGGTGGGCAGCTTGTCCCTCTCCGGGGCCGCAGATGCAGGCACAACCACTGGTACCCGGGACCATGGGGTGGGTGGCTTGTCCCTCTCCCAGGCCACAGGTACATCCACTGGTGCCCAGGACCACAGGGACCTTGGGGCACGTGGATTGTCCCTCTCCTGGGCAACAGGCACAGGCACACCCTTTGGCCCCTGGGACCACAGGGCATGCGGCTTGTCCCTCTCCCAGGCCGTGGGTGCAGGTGCAGCTGCTGGCACCCAGGACTGCAGGGTGGGCGGCTTGTCCCTTTCCTGGGCAGCATCCTGGCTGGTCCCCATTTCTCTCTCGTGATCAAATTTGTGCCTGGCTGGTCCCCATTCCTCTCTCGAGAGCTCATTTGTGCCTGGGTGGTCCACATTCCTCTCTTGCCAGCTCATTTGTGCCTGGTTGGTCCCTATTCCTCTCTCCCCAGTGTTGAGTGTCTGAGCTGTTACAGTGTGACAGCGTGACAGTGTGATGACCATTTGCATATTAGCTCTTTATTAATAGGATAGTCATATAGTATCATCTATAATAATAAAAGTGTAATATACTAATTAGACCGGACATCCTTCTGGACAACCTTCTAAGCGAAACTGGGGCTGTGAGGGAAGCCCGGGTCCTAGGTGCCAGAGGGAAGCCAGTGCCAGCAGCTAAGGGAAGGAAGGCCTACTCTTGCACGAATTTCATGCATTGGGCCTCTAGTAATCCATAGGAAGGAAGAAATATAGGAAAAGTCACTATTTACAAGGTTTGCAGAATTTGGGGTGTATTTTTTTTCATTTTAAAAATTTATTGGGGTAACATTGGTTAATAGGGTTATATAGGTTTCAAATACATATTTCTATGATACATGATCTGCATATTGCATATGTGCCCACCATCCAAAGTCAAATCATCTTTTATCACCATCTATTTGACACCCTTTACCCTCTACTACTTTTCCCACTCTATTCCCTCTGTGTTGTGTGTGTTTATGAGTTTTTGTTTGCTTGTTTTTCTTATATGTTCATTTGTTATTTTCAGTTTTATATTTTGCATATGAGTGAAATCATATGGTTCTTAACTTTTAATATCTGACTTATTTCACTTAGCATGATATTCTCAAAGACGGCCCATGTTGTTATAAATGGCAACATTTACTTTTTTTCTTATGGCTGAGTAGTATTTCATTGTATATATGTACCACATTTTCTTTGTCCAATCATATATCAAAAGACACTTTGGTTGTGTATATGTCTTGGCCACTGGTAATAGTGCTGCAATGAACATAGGGATGCATATATCTTTGCAAATAGATGTTTTCAAATTCTTCAGGTAGATACCCAGAAGAGGGATTGCTTGGTCATTTGGTAACCCTATTCTTAATTTTTTGAAGAACACCATACTGTTTTCTATAGTGACTGTACAAGTTTACATTTCTACCAGCAGTAAATGAAGGTTCCTTTTTCTCCACAACCTCTCCAACACTTCTTATTACTTGCCTTGTTTATAATAGTTATTCTAACAGGTGTGAGGTGGTATCTCATTGTAGTTTTTATTTCATTTCCCTAATAGTTAGTGAACTTGAGCTTCATTTCATGTATCTCTTGGCCATTTGTATGTCTTCTTGGGCGAAGTGTCTATTCAGGGCCTCTGACCACATTTCAATTGGCTTGTTTATTTGTTTGGTGTTGAGTTGGTATGCAGTCTTTATATAATTTGGATATTAACCCCTTGTTGGAGCTGTTATTTGCAAATATCTTACCCATTCAGTTGGTTGCCTTTTTTTATTGGCAGTTTTGTTTACTCTGTAGAATATATTTAGTTCCATATAGTCTCATTCATTTCTTTTTGCTGTACTTTCTTGACTTTGGAGCCAAATTCATAAAATCTTCAAATTAATAATTGATTCAGTTAGCATTTGCTGCCTAAGAAAACACAAAAACTAAGACTTTAAAATAATAATTACTTTTTTAGCCTGTGAATTTGTAGTAGTGTAATTTTGTCTTGGTTTGACTGGATACTTCTGATCTGGACTCAACTCAGCTATCCTCTGGCACCATGGTCAAGCCTAGATGGAAGGGTTAGAAAATTAGATTTCACTGCTTTATGTAAGATGCTGCAAAGCTACATTGCAAAAGCAGAAAGACCCCGAATAGCTGCAGGAATCCTGAGAAAGAACAAAGTAGGAGGGATCTCAATACCAGATATAAAACTGTATTATAAAGCCACTGTTCTCAAAACTGCCTGGTACTGGCACAAGAACATACATATAGACCAATGGAATAGAATAGAGAACCCAGAAATCAATCCAAGCCATTATGCTCAATTAATATTTGACAAAGGAGGCAAGAACATACAATGGAGTCAAGACAGTCTCTTCAATAAATGGTGCTGGGAAATTTGGTCAGATACATGCAAAAAAATGAAACTACACCATCAACTTACACCATACACAAAAATAAACTCAAAATGGATAAAGGACTTAAATGTAAGATGGGAAATCATAAAAATTTTAGAGGAATCCACAGGCAACAAAGTCTCAGACATGTGCTGAAGCAATTTCTTCACTGATACAACGCCTAGGGCAATGGAAACTAAAGAGAAAGTAAACAAATGGGACTACATCAAAATAAAAAGCTTCTGCACAGCAAAAGAAACCATCAACAAAACAACAAGAAAGCCCACTGCATGGGAGAACATATTTGCCAATGATATTTCAGATAAGGCCTTAATCTCCAAAATGTACAGAGAACTCATACAACTTAACAAAAGGAAGATAAACAACCCAA
>NW_005360676.1:1525914-1529246 GCF_000412655.1 Myotis brandtii
AGTACCTTAATCAATCAATGAATCAATCAACCAATAAAACTTGCTACTCATTTTTGCAATTTATCACATGATTGCATATTTTCTGAGAGAAAATACATTGTTATTAAATAATCCTTAAAAAGGAATAAAATATTTTTTCAATACTTATTTATTGGTAGCCAAGCCAATTCTGTTAATATTTTTCATATAGAATGCTCCACAATGTGATGATAGTAATAGCAGTAATTCACTGTAGACCACAGTCAATTGCAAATGGCTAATTCAGGGATAAAGCACCAAAATAAATAAATAAATAAATAAAAACATGTAGAACCACCTTCCCTATATGGAAATACTTTCAGTCAAACACATTATATTTAATTTTCAAAAGATGAATATTTGCCTTAAAACTTAATGCATATTGAATAAAAACATAAAGAAACATTTATTCATAGAAAACATGAAAATTGATCATGGAGGCAGTTTCTCATTCCTTTTTCAATATAAATGGAGTTCACAACTGCAGGAAAAATTCAGTTACTCTATTCCAAATATAACAAAAAGGGAAGGTGAGATATGAAGTGTTAGTGAGTTATAAGAGCTCAGGTAATAAATTTCCTCATTGGTTATGTGATCTATTTTTTAAAAACATTAGTGACAATAGAATATAGAAATAAAAGAAAATGATATGCCTTTTAATTACAGTATTTCTTGGAAAATACATGTGAAAATGATGAAGAAAAATTATTGGGTAAAAATGTGCCTATGGAAATAAATACAGAAAAACGATATACACATTTATCAAAAGTTATAGAAAATGAAATATGTCATACAGGCACAGAAGTAATATTGTACCTATAAAAGTCAATATGTTCATGTTAGTGAAACCAAAATATGGGGTTTTGAGTCCGAGTTTGTTGTCTCCCAAAATCAAAGAATGAAGTCATGGACAAACACGGTTAATGGGAGCAAAGTTTATGGAGAGAAACCAGTCCTGGAAAAGGTGCAGCTGGGGTTCCATGAGCAGGCCAGTATCCAGAGCTTCTTTCCATGCTATAGTCTGGAGTAGTTTAGTATCCAAGCTAATTAAAGCCTAATAGTCCATAGCCACATGGGCACAGGGAAGTACATCTCCTGCCATCAACCCAAGAACCTAGCACACAGGAGAGAGAGAAGAGGTAGTGTGTGCACTTTTTCGTATATATGCTTGTTAATTCTTGATTGGCCCTTTCGAATAATTTTGCCTTAGCAACATCCTTCAGATTGGTTTTTATGCCTTACTACCTTGTGACTGGTTATCTGCAAGTTTCCTGTCTTAGCAACATCCATACTATTTATAGTTTGTCTCCTGTGTGCACCCTTTCTTCCCCACCCAGCTGGATTGTCCTGGTAATTCTACCTAGCTTGGTTTTCGGGTTCTATTTCCTGCTCCCACACATGGTCCCAATTCCTGACTACCTATCTTCCTTCTGTCTCCCCAAAAGTATGTTATTATTATTTTTTTTAATTTTAGAACTTATTTGCTAAAAAAATGTATGAAATGTAAATCAAAGGTAAAACAATCGGATGATTAAGATTAATTAACAGAATGCAAGCATTGTGGGAGAAAAGAAAGAAAATTAGACAATCTAAAATGACCTTTTCTTGTAATATAAAAAACACTACTCTGGTATGAAAGGTCAGTAACATGTGAGCATATAAATAATTTCAAAATTAGTTCATTAGGTAATCTATAGAACTGTAGTACTATAAGTGAGATCTTTCACAAATAGCACACAATGTGACCACAATATATTTTCTTCATGCACCAAGTTGTACTACAACCAAAGTAATATTAACAATAACAATGGGCCATCAGTATTGAACTAAACCTCAAATATGCATATATATATATTTCTAACTTATAAATTAAATACAGAAGAAAAACAGGGAAGTATTTGAGATATTAAGTACACTTATTAATAAAACATATCTCTCTTGTTAGATAAAATACAGTCAAATGATGTCATTAAGTGCCATAAAGTTAGGATGGTTGTTTTTCTTCACTGCTGTCTCAATGCCTAAAACATTGCCTGATGTGGAGTAAACAATAAATTTTGAGAATTTTCTCAAAAATCAGTCTTGTATGTAATATATGTACTTTCTTCATCATTTTGCAAATCTATCCTGCCAGTAAGTGCTTACTCAAAACTTATTTTAGGCAGATAGATCAGTTTAGTATTATCAATTCATTAATTAAGAGTTTCAAGTTAAACTGCATGTTTTACATTTCAGTTCTTAGCTATATTTTTCAGTTTGCACTGTGTTCTGTATCTACTTACACTCCTGAGATCTATTCCCATTAGTTTTTCATTAAGCATCTGGAATTAAAGCTGACCTTATCTTCCCCATTATTGGTGCTTCTTCTTCAACTTCAATAGCAAGATATTGTTTATCATTGACATTCTCATTATCCCTTGCTTTATGGTTAGTGCAGAAAAGATTTTTTACAAATTATGTATTCAGCTAGGACTAACTTGAAATTTCTTAAGTTACATTTTTTAAACCTTTTTTATTTTTAAACATCAGTACTGAAGTAAGTTGTTAAGAATAAACTGCACATGTGAATAAGTAATTTACAGATATAGAGGTAGATGTACATATATCTCTGAAACCAAACTATCGATACAATCAAAACAAGAAGGATACCTATTATTCCCCCAAAATTTCCTTTCTTCATTTATTTATCCCTACTATGTTCCCCATTTAAGCAACAATTGATTACTTTGCATTTTTTATAATTGTATATAATAAAAGCATATAGAGTATATATTTTTTGTTCATTTACTACTTGTCTTCCCCTATTATCTTGTTGAAATTTGCTTCTTCTAACAATGAAATTGTCTTCTCCTACTTGTACTACTCTAAAACTTACTCTTTGTCAACTTTTTATAAAACTGTGGAGGAGCCCAGATGGCATGACTTAGTGGTTGAGCATTGAACTATGCACTAAGGAAGGGGTCCCCAAACTACGGCCCGCGGGCCACATGCAAATACAAGTACTGTATTTGTTGCCGTTTTGTTTTTTTTACTTCAAAATAAGATATGTGCAGTGTTCATAGGAATTTGTTCATAGTTTTTTTTTAAACTATAGTCTGGCCCTCCAACGGTCTGAGGGACAGTGAACTGGCCTTCTGTTTAAAAAGTTTGAGGACCCCTGCCTAGGGGGTCAGGGTTCATTTCCCAGTCAGAGCGTATGCCTGGGATACAGGCTCGATCCCCAATGTGGGGCATGCAACAGGCAGCCGATCAATGATACTTTCTCATCATTGATGTTTCTATCTCTCTCTCCCTCTCCCTTCCAGTCTGAAATT
>NW_005360676.1:1529328-1550604 GCF_000412655.1 Myotis brandtii
ATATAATAATAAATATACACACACACACACACACATATATATATATATATACATACATACATACATACACATATACTGTAGAGGATAATTAGTTATTTGGGAACAAAAAGTCTAGAACTTCTTAGAGAATGTACAAGACAGTATAACTTGCATAAATCAACTCCACTGTAGAGATAGTCATAAGACTTCATTATATTGATGAAATGGTGGAGTTTGTACTGAAGAAAAACTTTCTTCAAAATAAAACGTATTCACACAGGTTTCTACTTTTGAAAAGGCTTGAGGTAAGATATACATATTAATCAGAAAACCCCTGGAGAGTATCTATTGAAATTGCTGCTGTTAAAATTCATTGATTTCACAACTTGCTAGTTTCTATATATTAATGAACCAGGAAAGCCTTGGGAGATTTCCGGAATGCTGATCAACACAACATTTAAGACATTACAGTTTTAAATTCTTCAATGTCTACCTTTGATAAAAAAAAACTCATAAACCTTTAACATGAATATTCTACATTGCACTTGCACACGTGCATGCACACACACACACACACACACACACACACACACACCACATATCCATTACTCATTTAGGTTTTCAGAGAAATCCAAATTTTTTATGACAAAAATATAAACACTGTTTGATTAACACCACCTGGTATGTAACTGGCTCCAGATTAAGACACAGCACTTAACGATGGGAAATTAATTGACCATGTAGCAAGAGTGCCTATCCAAAGATTAGTAATGCAGACCAACAATTGTAAGGTTAATTGGGTCTACCAGTAATCTAACACATGATGTAAGTAGTACATCCAGGATTTATCATAAGCAGGGAAAAGGGCAAACATAAGCTTCATGAGCAAGTGACAGGGGCTAGGATATTACCCTATTTGGAACCTAATATGCACACTGTTACTGTTTTATTGATACAGACAGAATACATGAAACTCCTTGCACAGACCTTTTTTATTCATGGCACAGCAGACAGTATGAGATTCTTGTTATCACAGATTCCTCTTTTTTTCAGTCCTGGAGGGGGGATGCAGAAAGGAGTAGTTAAGTACTGCATGCTGTGCAGTATCACAGTCAGTTGAGAAATGCTGATTTGGGAAATGCACCTTTTTTTTTTAAGCAAGCCTAGTCCTTGTTCTGGGAGAAACATTATTTCAACCTTCAAGTTTCTCATTGCAAACATAACCCTGAGGAGTGGCCCAAATAAAGGGTGGTCATGACCTTGCATTCTTGATATACGTGTAGGAAGACATGTAGGAGCATGAGAAATCCTAATCGCAGGTGTTAAGTATCCTATGTCATCACCACAGTTTTGCCAGCAGTTCTTCCTCAGCTCAAATTTATGGCCACATGAGGTAGTTCTTTATGACTAATTATAAAGGAAGGAAAAGCATGATTTTGATTCATAAGAGTTAGCATATTGTATGGTTGCATTGTAAAAAAAAATGGCCCTAACCGGTTTGGCTTAGTGGATAGAGTGTCAGCCTGCGGACTGAAGGGTCCCAGGTTCAATTCCAGTCAAGGGCATGTACCTTGGCTGCGGGCACATCCCCAGTAGGGGGTGTGCAGGAGGCAGCTGATCGATGTTTCTCGCTCATCGATGTTTCTAACTCTCTATCCTTCTCCCTTCCTCTCTATAAAAAAATCAATAAAATATATTTTAAAAAATAAATAAATAAATGGACTGCTATTGCACAACAGCTTAATTCATTTGTGTGTTTGAAAGACCAGCGAGGAAAACAATCCATTTTATGTGGAAAGAGAAGTGACCTAAGGTAAGACTATACCCTGATTCATGGTCATTGATGAATAGCTTAGCAAGTGGATTAATGGCCTGAAAGGAGAAAGATTGAATGTTTGGTGACTAGGAAATCTAGGGATAATCATGCAGATGAACATAGGAAATAGTGCACTAAGTATGATTTTTCTATCACACAGTAACACTAACCTAACATCCCACATACAAGACATCTAAATAAACATAATGTCAAGGCCAATTGATATCAGGAAGCTTCTGTCCATAACCCCCTACAATGTAGGGCCTACATGAATGGCAAATTGTGCTCATAAATAGAGTAGCTATGGTGGAAAGAATGGAGACTACTTCTGGGCCCAAGAGCATGGATTCTCAGTCAAGAGTAATCTAGTCACTGAGACTGCATCCTGTCCTACTTTCCATCAACAGAGGAAAGTTTTGAGCTCTCAATATGACACCATCCTTACTACTCAAGGAAATGAACTTGAACACACTGCAAGGGGAGGGTCATAGTGGGTCCTGTAGTGTCTAACTCAGACCCCCTTTTCTACTGAGATGCTCATTTCTCCATCTTCAGGGAGTATTGTTGGCTTTTGTGCTGTACTCTGAGACCTCTCTGAGAATTCTTTTTGGTTGAAAAGATACACCTAACCCAGGGTGCAGAGGCATACAATGTCGGGCCCATGTATGGTATCAAGGCTCAGATTCCTTAACTCAAGGTAGAACAACTTTGAGAAGTCATATCAGGTCCAGAACTCTCCAGGAGAGAAAGTGTCTGCATGAGAGTTTAACTTTCCATTATGCCCAATTCTATTTTTTATACCCTCAGAGGTGTTGACCTGAGAATACCCACCAGTACATTCACACATGCTTATCTTCATCTATGTTTCTGTTTTCTGGTACATCCAACTAGTTAAAAGAACAAAATTCAACAGAGTAAATTTGAAGATGCAATTGGCTTTATTAAGTGATTTATGAATCTGACGGCAGCATCCCCTTAAGCAACTAGAATTGTGCTCAGAGAGGTGATAGAAAATGGAAGGATTTTATAGGAAGAACATATTAAGAAAAGAACAATTATTTTCAGACCCAGGTATCTTCTTTTGGCAGGGAGAGAAAGGCAAGGGTTTTAGCATGCAGAGTGCCTCTTCTTTCTATGGGGAATGGAGAGTCTGAGAGACAGGTTACCTTCAGGTGCATGACCAAGAAATTCCTAAGATTACAGCTCTAGGAAAGGTTGAAACAGCACTAAGGTCAGGTATTGAACCTGGCACAAGTGAGATGCCATTTTGGGCCAGTAGTTTTTCCCTTTTTTTATTTTTTTAAAAAATATATTTTATTGATTTTTTACAGAGAGGAAGGGAGAGGGATAGAGAGCCAGAAACATCGATGAGAGAGAAACATTGATCAGCTGCCTCCTGCATGCCCCCCACTGGGGATATGCCCGCAACCAAGGTACATGCCCTTGACCGGAATCGAACCCGGGACCCTTGAGTCCGCTGGCAGACGCTCTATCCACTGAGCCAAACCGGTTCTGGCTAGTAGTTTTTCACTTTAACAAATGCAACAGAAGACTTAAGTTTCACATTGTCTTTAATTACTTTCAATATTACTTATTTAAACAAATCCATTTAGAATCTGGATCATTAGGTAATCCACAAATTTAATACAATTGTATACAATTGTAATGATTTAGAAGTTTTTAAGAGAAAGCAAACAATTTAAAGACATTACTCATGCTATAATAAATCTTTTTTTCCATATAGCCAAATTCTCATTCTTTTCATTTTTTTTACTTCACTCATTAGTACTAGATATGAAGGGATTGTGCTTATTTTGGACCAAACTCCTCTGTGGTTCTGTTTCTAAACATTCATATGTTGTCCAACAGCTGGCCTTTGGAAGAAATGCAGAGCTTGGAAGATGATGGTTTATTCTCAATTATGTTCTTAACAATTCAAAATATTCAAAGAGGTAGATTTTCTAGCTTTGTGTGGAAAAAAAATAAACCTATATGTTTTCTTTTGGCAGAACATTTTGTATGCATCTTCTTTGTTGCTACTTTTTATAGAAAAAAAGTTGCCATCAATATTTATGCCGCCTTTTCATGAATTCAATGGGCAGCCTCTCTTGGGTACTTCACAGAATGTAGCATACAAATTAAAAAATGGAACTCCCATTTGACCCAGTAATCCCACTTCTAGGAATATATCCCAAGAAATCAGAAACACCAATCAGAAAGGATATATGCACTCCTATGTTCATAGCAGCATAATTTACAATAGCTAAAATTTGGAAATAGCCTAAGTGCCCATCAGCAGTTGAATGGATTAAAAAACAGTGGTACATCTATACAATGAAATACTAGGCTACTGTAAAAAAGAAAGAACTCTTATCATTTGAAACAGCATGGATGGACCTGGATAGCATTATGCTAAGCAAAATAAGCCAGTCTGAGAAAGATAAATATCACATGATCTCACTCATTTGCAGATTATAATGAACAACATAAACTGATGAACAAAAATAGATCCAAAGACATAGAAGCATAAAACGGGCCTTCCAACCTCAGAGGAAAGGCAGGGGTGGGAGGTGGGGTAAGAGATCAACCAAAGGACTTGTATGCATGCATATAAGCATAACCAATGGACACAGACAGTAGGAGGGTGAGGGCATGTGCTGGGGGTGGGAGTGGCCCGGAGAGGTCAATGGTGGAAAAAGGAGACAGATGTAATACTTTAAACAATAAAGAATTTAAATTAAAAATAGACATATTGGAACAAAGACAGTTTATTTCTGAAATTATTAAAGTACAGTTTTAAAAGAATATATTTCTAAATGGATATAGTATTTCTCTATTTTAAAAATTTTATTATAAAAATATTATTCTTTAAGGAAAATTCTGCATTGTCTTTGGAATTCTAAATAGTGAGAGGAATTCCCCAAAGAGATTATCTGAATCACTGGAGCTTTAAAATGTAGGGTAATCTCCTGCAAGGATTGTTGGTCTCTGGAGATTTTGAAAGGATTTGGAATAAAGGAGTTAATGTAAAATATTCTCTGAATATATTCTGAATCATATTAATAATAATACTGCTTTAACTTTTACATAGAAATTAACTCTGAGTAAAATTTCCACATTATAACCTTCAAATAAACAAGTAGAGATAATTATATATGTGGTTTTAGACTGTCATAGTTCATATGTCAATGAAATGATTCCATGGGAGATAATTAATCATTGTATGTATTCAGAACAAAGAATAGCTCATGTTGTTCTGGATATTAGAAGACCATTGCATATCCCTCACTCCAGTCACAAGTAGGTTATTGCTATTACATGAATTTCCTCACAGAGATTAAGAACAGGGGTTATTCAATAGGTGGACTTGTACTGGATTCCAACTACAACTTGCTGAATATAAAATTGGATCAAACTATTTCATATCTTTTGATCTCTGCTTTTGATGTGTATATTAGGGATAATAGAGTCTGTTATGAATATTAAAGGTGATAATATCTGCAAAATGACATTACAATGCCTGGCAAACATGCAGATATGAAGCCATTTTTTTATTTTGTTTCTCAGGCTACTACATAATATCTCACAGGAGATATAACTAAGTTGTTGGAAGCCTTAATGATTTGTTATGCTTACAAAAGTTATGTAAGTGTTTAAGTAAGAAAAAAATTCAGAATAATTCAAAACATATAAAACCATATTTATATTTTCTAATATGTAAATTAAACTTATTATTCAAAATATGTTTTTGGTAAAAATGTATTAAAATGTCTTTTTCTTGAGAAGTAATTCTATAGCAGAGAACTGTGACAAATACACAACTATGGAGAGAAGGTATAAAATGATGAAAAATTTGAGTCACACTTTTGTTCAACAGAGAATCAAAAGCAAAAAAAATTAAAATGCCTCTTGGCTGTGGATTATGAAAAATTGTGAATTTTCCCCCAAAATAAATTTTAGTAGTTTGTGTAGTTTTTAATACCATGAGAGATGATGTACACTGCCAATAACCATCTTCTTTATGAGCTCTCAAATCTTGTTATATTTCATTCAGAATAATTCATGACATTTGTAGATATTTCACTTTACATTAAAATAAATTTTAGAGGTATAAAGTTTTATTTTATATTTACTCTGTAATTATTGGCATATGAATAAAGCTACTATAGTAGCTATTTTTGACTCATAATACATAATATAACAAAATATTCTTTTCCTTTACCAACTCTAACTGAATTGGGCAAAGGAAACAAAAAACACACTTATACTATGAAAACATCATTTTAGCAATTTCTCTGAAGTCAGGTGGAATGAATCTGCCAAATGAAAGAATGTCAGCCACAGCTGCTGCCTCAAAATTGATCTATTTAGTAGAACATATCTGTTTAATCTTTCATGATGGATCATGACACAAAAAGCATCTTGACATGAACTGAACTTGACATTTGCCAAATTATTTTCTCGTTTTCTCTCCAGAAACAACAAATGTTGTTAATTTGCAGCATATTCATAGCACATACCAACATTTATATAATTATGTAACATATGGCAAATGATAAATGGTCTATTGTATTCAAAATGAACACTCATTCAAATAGGACTTACACAGTTCTAGCTAAGTTCCTATATGTGATTCCAGCAAAAAAACTTGGGTTTGAATATATTTGTTGTTATTATTATTATTTATTTTTCTAAGTTCTTATCAGTGATGCTGATTTGGTCCATGTTATCAATGTTCACATAACATTTATGTATTTTCATATTAAATAGAAATATAAAGATAAATAATAAGAAATTGTGGTAGTAATTCAAAATACCGTTGGGAAATTTTCTTTTTTTACAAAGTAAAACAGATATCACTGCATAGTTTGTCTTTTTTAGGAAGGTAATACCTGGTATATTAAACTCATGGTTTAAAAACATAATTCTGATCATGATACAGATTAAAGATTAGAAAAAAAACAAGTCTGGAAGTAGAGAAACCAGTAAGAACGCTATTTGAAGAAGCCAGGTAAAAGATAATAGTGTATTTCATGAGTAAGTTGCAATTGATAAAAAACAAAATTATGGATTTAAAAGTAGGGGGGTTTGGTGAAAATGTGTTTTAGAAATAGTTTTCAGATGCCTATATTTTAATTTACTAAACAAAAATGTCATCTTATTAAGTTAGTATAAATCATTAGAAGGAGGGAGGGATGGGGAAAGTGATAGCCCTGAGACTCTGGTCTATGATTTTAGTCTCTGAGCATAGGTGAGATCACTTCGACAAAAAGAGTGATCCTCTCTTTTATATTGGGTGAATTATTTCCTCATAGCTTTCATTAGCAGTTAAACCGCTATCCATAGATTACAACACAATTTATATGGACTAACAAGCATTCTGCAACTCTATATTACTGGGTATTTGACATTGTGATTTAATTAAACAACTGTCATCTCCAAAATAAATTGCTCCCAAGTGACTATACTTGAGGGTATCTTGTCTTAAAAAAAAAACAAAAAAAAGTATCAGGTCCCGGCACTTTCTCTTATAAAATGGCTTCTTAATAACATTCAATTTTAGCTTGATTTAAAAATATGTAAGGGAACGGTCTATTATTTGGCCATATCAAAATATCTCAGTTGTTTCTAATAATACATAGGTAGGTTATATCAGACCAACCTCTATAACACTCACCCAAGGATATGCTTATAGGTTATAGAGATAGGGGAAGTGATGCCAAAATTTCTGTTCAGGTCCGAGTTTGTTGTCTAACAAAATCTAAGAATGAATTCACGGACAAAAACAGTTAGTGGGAACAGTTTATTGAGATCTACACGAACTCCCTGCTGCAGGGGACAGTAGGAAGGGGCCCAAAGCCAGTTACTGGTGACACTTCTTTGTCTCCTATTCTAAAGTCCCATGCAGCTGGGATTCCAGGAGAGCCTAAAGCAGGCCAGTGTCCAGAGCTTCCATTCCGTGTTGCAGCCGGGTGTAGTTCAGCATACAAGCTAATTAAAGCCCATTAGTCCATGTGTGGATTCCTACGTGGTCATAAGCTACGTGGGTGCAGGAGAGCACATCCCCTGCCAGGAACCCATTGTGCTAGAGAGAGAAAAAGAGATCCAGTGTACTTCTTTGTCTAGGGGTAGATACATGCGTTCCTAGCTCCTGATTGGTCCTTTCAAAGAAGTCTGCCTTGGTAACATCCTTGGGATTGGTTATCTGCAAGCTGCCTGTCTTATCAAAATCCATACATTTTAAAGCTCCCATCTCCCCAGTGCTGTTCTTTCTCAGCCCAACTGGGTTGCCTTAGCAATTCCCACCTAGCAGGGGCTAGTTCTAGGTCATTTTGTCCGTCTTTGTGGTTTTTCTTAGACCGGCATGGTCAGCAAGCTGTATTCTGCCCCTGTCTGCAATTCCACTTTCCTTCCTTTGTCCTGTCCCTCACAGCCTAACTCTTCTGTCTCCTCAGGACAGAGAGTAAACGAGAGAGAGAGAGAGAGAGAGAGAGAGAGAGAGAGAGAGAGGGAGAGAGAGACAGAGAGAAACATCTTTGTGATAGATAACAAATTTTTGAAAAAACATGCTTAGTATTAAGTCAAGTGGAAAATGAAATAAATTCACATAAGAAAGAAGTAAGAAACAAAAAACAACAAAAATGATTACTGACATATTGGTCATTAGAATATTTTTAAATTATAAAAAACAGCAAATTTAGTAATAGTTTGAATTTAATAGATGAAGTATGCTAAGTTCCATAAGTTACAATTGTTCATATAGAAAATAATACAATAATAAATAAATGCAGATAACTATAAAACTATCTTGCTTGAGAGTGTGTTTACTATATAACTTCATAGGTATTACCCCAGTACTTTGAATATATTTTAGTGTTATAATAATATTTCTCCAATAAAGTTGACAAATCAGTGAAAACACATCAATAGAAATAAGTAGTTTTTTGTTTTTTTTCTAAATGGTTTAGTATGTGTATTACCACATTCTTATTAGGAAAATAGTTCAAGAAATTGCTACTATGTTAAAAAAAAGTGTCAGATGAGTAAAGCTGTGAGTTTAGGTGAAAATAACCTTTACTGTAATTAAACGTAAAGCTAACTTCCTCTTAATATAATAATGTGAATCCATTTTTTATTAATTTGCATGAACCCTAGAGTATTGTTTTCAGCAAGTTTTACTGAATTATTTTCTATCTTTGCTTCAGGCTTTGTTTTGAATTTTATTTAATAATATTGCCCAAAGCCATGTGACTTTAAAGCTTTATTGAAACAAGCAGTATTTAGTTTGCAGGATAATGATAGAGGCAAACAAGCTGTTTGCTTGTAGGCAAAAAATTTCAAAGGGCCTAATTAATAGAACTGAAAGCATGTTTTAGCTTCAAAATTAACAGGGCACTAAATTATTAGCTTTGTGTTGCTAACCTCCTGAGCTCTTCCTTATTATTCAAACATATTGAAGAATTAGAAAATTATTCGACCTATTTATATACCATATATATATATTACATATAAATATAATCTGCCTGTTTTTTACTTCATGCTTCTGAATACTCATGGTATGTATTATTTTGGACAAGAAACTAAAATATATTACCTAAATAATACAAAAGTTGATTATAAATTGAAGGATTAAATAAAATAACCATACAACCTGAAGATTTTCTTAGTAAAATCAATATTCTGGAAGTAACATTTTAATGTATTTGGTGTAATTGGAGGACAATAAATAATAAGTTAGGAGGAGGAAAGTGAGCTGTGTTTTTAATGCATATCATTTACATGTAAACTTCTAAAAGTATGTCATTTTACTACTATTTATACTATGCTGATACCATCTTCAAAGGATAGCAGTTTTGAGGATTTAAATTTTCTGTTAAGTATCTAGAATGCATTCAGTTTAGTTACATAAATAATTTTATAAATTCAGTTTATAGTTTTATCTTTTAAAACATGTGAATATTAAATACCAAGTTGAATAAAGAGAGTCTACATAACATTACAGAGAGCTCTAGGTATATTAGGAATCTTTATTTTTAAAGATGCATGGGATAGCTCCGAGATAAAGTCTATTGAACACTTAAAGCTTGATAAACCATCAAATTATTAGGTAGTTCAGCAACCCAGTTTCTGCTTATCTACCCTAAGCACTCTACTTACAACACTACTTCTTATCTCTTTAGTCTAGAATGTGCTGTCACTATACTTAGAGATATTCCTTTCAATTCAACTTCCAAATTCAGAAACAAGATTTTGCTTTTATCTGAAAGTAGTAATTTGAAATATTTCCATAGGAACACAAATTTTTGAGTTATATAGTTTATACTTAGGTAAATTTAATAAAAATAATGTACTAAATTTTAGAAGACATTGAAATTATTTTAAAAACATACCTTAGAAAAATAATCTATTATATTATGTGCTCTGTCATCATTCTTGGAATATAAGTATGTTTGTTCTTGGAGAGATGCCTGATTTAGAGAGTGCTCTTGTCAAGCTCAAGAGAAAGATTTCAAATGAGTGAAAGAAAGCAGTGTTGAAGCAAAGCAAATTTATTAAGGAAACAAAGCAAGTGAATTTATTAAAGAAGCAAAGCAAACAAATTTATTAAGAATATGCTTGGCATAAAGCACAAGTGGGCAAGTCAGCTAGTCTGGATACTGTGACTGGTGAGGGTTCAAGAGTTTTCTATTTTTCCCACCTATAGGTTTCCAAGTTGGCCTGTGGCATATCTTGGGCAACCGATTAGATTTCAAGGTCCCCCTTTTACAATGTTGTGGCTTTTCCAAGAATTTATGAGAACATTTAGCAATTTTATTTTGGCAAGTGCCAAGATTGCTGACTTCTTTGTTTAGTGGGTGAGATAAACTCCCTCCTCCCCCCTCTTCTTCTCCTCCTGTCCTAGCAGCTATCTACCCTGCCTAATACTTTAGATAATTTTTATAAAGAAAATTTTAATTACAACATTGACACATTATCCTTGTGTTTCTTCTACCTCTGCTCATAAAATGCATCAGTATATATTCTATTAGAAAAAAAATTAGAAAATTTTGCATTGAGATTTAATTTGACCTCCATGGAGATTCATTTTCAGAATGAAAACTTTTAGCTTAAAACTTTTCTATGGATGCTCCTTCTCTAAATTAAATTCTAGGAAAATAATAGAAAGTAAATTTCTGATTTTTATATGTGCAATATATTTGGGCTATGGTGAATATAAGATAAAATCCCCAGTGAAGGAAGCATAAATGCAAAATTAGTATTTGTTTTCATTGACACTCAAGTCTCAAAAACTATATCTAAACTGGATTTAAAAATGTTCTTGGAAAAAATAAATGCAGATATGATAAAAAAAATTGTTGGACTTCTACCTCACACCATGTACAAAAATCAATGAACCAAAAATCTAAATTTAAGAGTTAAATGTATAGCACAACTGGCGTGGCTAGGTGTTTGAGCTTTGACCTATGAACCAGGAGGTTGTGGTTCAATTCCCGGTTTGGGCATATGCCTAGTTTTCGGGCTCGATCCCCCAGTGGGGGTCATGTAGAAGGCAGCCAATCAATGAGTCTCTGTCATCATTGATGTTTCTATCTCTCTCTCCCTTCCTCTCTGAAACCAATAAAAAAATTTAAAAAAGAGTTAACTGTATAACACTTTTAGAGGAAAATATAGTTATAAATCTTCCTGAATTAAATGAGGCAGTGATTTCTTAGATCATAACAGCAAAAGCAATAGCATTAAAAGAAAAAAAATATGTAAACTAGTCCTCATATAAATTGATTATGAATGAAAAGAGAATATTTTCATTACTTTGGTGTACTATAACAAATTTCCATGAACTGGGTGGCTTGAACAGCAATCATTTATTTTTCACAGTTTTGGGGGCTGGAAGTCTGATATCAGGGTGCCAGCATGTTTGAGCTCTTGGGGATGCCGTCTTCTTGGTTTACAGAAAACCTTTTTTTGTGACCTCACATGGTAAAAAGAGCATAAGCTATTTCTTTGACCTCTTCTTATAAAGGCAATCATCCCAGCCTGAGCCTCTTACAGTCCAGGAGCCTTTGGGGGTTGTCCAAGTGCTTGCTTAGGCCTGCTTCCCACAAGGAGTGGGTCTAAGTCGGCAGTCAGACATCCCGTGAGGGGTTCTAGTGCTGCCGCGGAGGTGGGAGAGACTCCCACCACTGCCACTGCACTCACCAGCCATGAGTCCAGCTTCTGGCTGAGCAGCAATCCCCCTGTTGGAGCACACTGACCACCAGGGAGCAGCTCCTGCATTGAGCGTCTGTCCCCTGGTGGTCAGTGCACATCATAGCGAGTGATTGTTCCTCTGTTCGGTCAATTTGCATATTAGCCTTTTATTATATAGGACTAGAGGCCCAGTGCATGAGATTTCATGCATGGGTGGGGTCCCTAGGCCTGGCAGGCTATCAGGGCCAATCAGGGCCAGGCCGATCAAGGCCCGAAGGTGGCGGTGGGATCAGGAGAGGAGGTGACTGTCACCGGGCCGGGTGTGGAAGGAATAGATGCCAGATGCTGACACTGCCCTCTGTGCCTCACCACCCTGAGGTTTCCCCCTTCCCCCCTCCTCCTTCCCTCAGTGCCGTGCCACCACTGGGGGCCTGCTGGCTTGTGGGCGGGTGTCAGGGGAGGTTTTGATCCCCAGTTTGGAATATGCAGGAAGCAGCCAATCAATGATTCTCTATCATCATTGATGTTTCTATCTCTATTTCCCTCTCTGAAATCAATCAAATATATTTTAAAATGCAAAGTTTTTAGAGGAAGAAAGGTATGGCAAGGAAGCTATTGACAGGAGGGCATTTGAGATCTTGCTCACATTTCAAATAGGATAACATAAGGTGGTCATTAGGGGGTGACAGATGAGGAGTGGCAGTGGGTGGAGCAGGGCACTGCGGGCTGAGGAATGGGCTGTAATGACTGGAAATGTCGGTGACAGTGACACTGAGCATGTGTTGGGGCCATCGCTGGGATCATTCACCCCCAAGAGGCTGTGATTCCAGACAGGAGGAGAAACATGGAGATCAGGGGGTTTTTCTTAGCCTAGAAGGTGAGGTGGGCAGCAGGAGTGGGTTGCCCTGCCTCCCTACAAATGTAAACACACAGTGTAACTGCACTTGGACGTCAGTCAGTGGCCAAATCAATGCCCAGCCAGCCCTGGTGGCTGTGTCCTGCAAAACTCTGGCTGTGCTGTGGCGCTATTGGCCAGGGAGGCCAAAGCCATGCCCCCAGGCCATGCATATAGTATACGAAGGGGTGGACAGGAAGCCAGAAGCTGGAAGTTGAAGCTGAGGTGGACCGGCAGCACTGCATCTGCCATGGAGCTGGATGGGGAGCCTCTGTCGGTGCAACCGGCTTTGGAGTTGGAGGGACTGTGCTTCCTGCGTATCCTTGGTGAGTCCCCGTGAGCCTGTGATGTGCCAGCTGGGCCTGGAAGGGCCTGAGGAGGCCTTTCCCTCCTGGAGCCGTTCTTCCCAGGGTAGCAGCATCAGGCCACTTTTTTTTCAGTTTATTTATTTTTTATTGGAAAGCAAGCTCTGTTCTTGCAATGTCTGGGATCCCTGGGCCACAGCATGCACCTCCAGGCCTCACTGTGCCCCCCTCCTCTTCCTCCTGTATTGAGCGTCTGGCCCCTGGTGGTCAGCATGCATCATAGCTACTGGTCAACCAGTTGTTCTGGTCGTTCTGCCATAATGGATGCTGGGCTTTTATTATATAGATGGCTTGTTTTGTTTTGCTCTTTTTAAAATATGCTCCATCTTTACTTAAGTTTCACTCCCAAGTGAAGAATTTCACCTAGCCAACTTGATCATCTTTTAAAGCAATATTGAAAAGTATTTTTAAAAAGGAGGCCTTCTCTGGCCTTACTAAAGATAAGCTTTATTCTTTTAATGACTTGTTTGGTCTTAAACTTCTCCACTAATCCAAAGGCTCCATGAATGAAGTGGCTTTGTGATTGTGCACAGTGGTGCACTCAGCAGCCATCTGAGTGTTCTGACAAAGAAGATACTTTCAAAATACATGTGCTGAATAGATAAAAGTAGCTAATTGTATTACTGTGTACCAGACTATTCTACAATGATGATTGATTAATAGATGATTGAAAGATCTCAAATATTATTTTATGTCACCAATCTAAGGTGTAAATGCTACTAGCATTCCCATTTATAAATGCAGAAACGAAGGGAGAGAGAAATTAAATAGCTTGCCCATGGTCACACACATAGTAAGTGACAGAGCCTGAATGGGAACTAAGCAATCTGACTTCAGGACCTGAGCTCTCAGCCAATGCAAGATGCAATATTTTCAGTGGTTTCATTACTTATGGGAATGTCAGACAAGGTGTTTGTACCAAGACAGTGACTCAGACCAATTGCAAATTAAAAGAAAAATGGATGAAGAAGCAAGAAAATAAAATATGTATTTAAAGAGTATAACACAAAGACATGATTTTCACAGAATGTGTAAGTAAAGTTTTCAGTTTTATTTTATAGCATCACAGTACATTGGTTTCCCCTATTTGTTGTGGAACTGAATTCAGAGTAAGGTGCCTTTCTATTCAGTGAAAAGAACACTTTATTGTTGGCTTTTCAGTGTTTTTCACTAGCATAAAGCATTTATTTTTACCATTCTGCTTGAGGTGCCCAGGCATGCACATGATAAATCACCTTTCAGCATCCACTGGGACTTCATAAAACTTATTTTCTATTCTTCTCCTTGAGTTTTAGGCCTGTGGTAGCTCAACATGGTGTTTTTAAAAAAGTGGACTCCTACTAAGATCACATCTGTTCAAATCACTTTTTGTTTGTTTGGAAGTTAGTAAAGATAAAATATTTGAATATGAATTATGACTTACAAAAGTACTTTAACAGCCATAAGTATTTTTCTGCATATTAAAGTTCTTTTTAAATTTATTACTTGACATTATTTAAATTACCTATTTTAAAATACTTATATGTCACAACTGTGGATTAAAATTTACTAGTTCACTAACATTAATAAGAACTAATGAAAAGGAAATTGTGGAACATTAATAGAGCTGTGACCAAGTTAATTACTTAGTTAATATATATTTGTACTACACGGTAAAATTTCTATAGGTAAGAAACTTAAATAAAACATTAAATTAAAGCATCTCAAGGATATAACTTGATATTACCTATATTTCTTTTCAATTTTGACCTACTATTCAAACTTAGAATAAGTTTTATATAATAATTATTTTATACAAGTAAAACTTGTAAATGTATTCCATGGAATTATATAAACTACTTCAAAAGAGTAGTTTGTTCATAATTTATCTAAAAGGAGAAGTAAATACTCATATTAAGATGAAAATATTTCTATATAATTTTATACTTATCCAATCTTGTGACAATTGGACTAGTATGGATTTTTATTTCATCCATTTGTCATGTGACAAAGACAGCCATCTCTTTACCAAAATTAATTTTCCCCTCTGTTGGGGAGCACATGAGACTTGGCTGGAAAATTTGTAAGGAGGACATTCTGAGAAAAGGGAAGTGTGTGGAAGGCTGCCTGCCCTGTTTATCAGAATTCTGACTTAGGGGAGTGTTGAAGGTGGTTCCCCTAAATATTCCTTGATGTTTCCAAACAAGTCTGTGCATGTGCAGACCCCCAGGTGTTTACTGGAATCCTTATACTGAATCTGTGGGTGTCCTTGCTTAAAGGACATTACAAACACATGTGTCCTCCCAATATTACTTACCCTACTGATTGTATCTAAAAGATCAATTTTATCTCAAACTGCTGCTACAATAAAAGGCTAATGAGTCAGGCCATCTGGTTCCTTTAGTCAGTCAGTCCCTTAGCCTCTCTCTCACAGCAAACCTTGTGTCAGAGTAATCTATTCATCTATCACTCAGGGGCTGCTGGTCATCCTTGGCACCCTTCTACTCATATAAATAGAACTAGAGGCCCTGTGCATGAAATCGTGCATGGGTAGGGTCCGGCTGGCCCGCCCCGATGGGGGCCCATCAGGCCGGGCCAGCAGGGGGGAGGGGCCGTGGGTAGTTGGCCAGCCGGTCCCACCCCCAATCAGAGTGTGGGGGCCAATTGGGGCCCAGATCAGGCTGGTTGGCTGCCACAGTGCATATCATAGCCACCAGTCGTTCTGGTTGTTCTAGTTGTTCTGCTGTTCTAGTCGCTGGGCTTTTATATAGAGAGATTACCAATCACATGCTTGCCCTGCGATTCTATATTTCAGATACTCTCAGTTATGTGAAGCTGTTAAAAATTATTCTGAAACTTGTTAAAATGGTAAGAAAGTCTATTATAATAGGATTATTGGAATACGTGAAAAAGAACAGCCTCAGAAAACTAGAGGTTTATAGCCAAGGAGCAGGATGATGGGGTCAGTGGTTGGAAAAAAAATTACTAAGAAGAAACATTAAAGATAGGATAAATGTTTATAAACTAACCTAACAGGATTCTTGTTAAAGATAGGCCATGGACTTTTTTATAGTGGCATAGTATTCCATTGTGTAGATGTACCACAGTTTTTTAATCCACTCATTTGCTGATGGGCACTTAGCTTGTTTCCAAATCTTAGCTATTGTAAATTGTGCTGCTATGAACATAGGGGTGCATATATCTTTTCTGATTGGTGTTTCTGGTTTCTTGGGATATAGTCCTAGAAGTGGGATTACTGGGTCAAATGGAAGTTCCATTCTCAACTTTTTGAGGAAACTTCATACTGTCTTCCACAGTGGCTGCACCAGTCTGCATTCCCAACAGAAGTGCAGTAGGGTTCCTTTTTCTCCACATCCTCCCCAGCACTTGTCGTTTGTTGATGGTAGCCATTCTGACAGGTGTGAGATGGTACCTCATTGTTGTTTTGATTGGCATCTCTCAGATGATTAGTGAGTTTGAGCATGTTTTCATATGTCTCTTGGTCTTCCTTCTGTCTTCTTTCGAAATGTATCTATTTAGGTCTATTGCCCATTTTTTGATTGGGTTGTTTATCTTTCTTTTGTTAAGTTGTATGTAAATGTTGGAGATTAAACCCTTATCAGTGATAACATTGGCAAATATGTTCTCCCATGCAGTGGGCTTTCTTGTTGTTTTGTTGATGGTTTCTTTTGCTGTGTAGAAGCTTTTTATGATGGAACTGGAGAGCATTATGCTAAGTGAAATAAACCAGCCAAAGAAAGATAAATATCACATCATCTTACTCATATGTGGGATATAATGATCAACATAATTTGATGAACAAGAATAGATCCAGAGACAATGACAGGGAAGGGAGGGTTAGAGAGCAACCAAAGGACTTGTATGCATGCATATTAGCATAACCAAAGGACACAGACACTGGGGCAGTGGGAGCTTTCCTGGGGTGGGAATGGCTGGGGGGATGGGTCAAGCAGGGGGAAAAAGGAGACATATGTAAATAAAAAATAAAAAAAGGACCCAGAGGAGCCTGACTTTAGATTTGGCAAGGAATGAGTGTTTGCTACATTTAAGGGGCCATGCATTGGATAAGGTGATTATTATTGCTGGTGGGTTTGATAGAAGATTGTGCAGATATTTTTGGATAAAGCTAACCTCATCCATATATTTAAATTAATTGTAAAAATGTTTTGATAATCTAATTATTTAAATGGCTTAAAATTTAGTTAAAAAATTGTGAAGATAATACAAAGAATTTCTATATGGTTTCTTCAAGTTTACCCTCTTAGTATCTTATATTAGCACTAGAGGCCCAGTGCACAGATTCATGCACCAGTGGGGTCCCTTGGCCTATCCTGAACCCTCTCACAATCCAGGACCTCTCAGGGGGTGTTAGAGGGACAGTTTTGGCCCGATCCCCACAGGCCAGGCCGAAGAATCCTATTGGTGCACAAATCTGTGCACTGGGCCCCTAGTATGCATATAAGATCTTTGGTTAATCTCTTCAAGCCCTTCTCCCTTCCCACTTCCCTCTGAGATTCATCAGTCTGTTCCATGTTTTCATGGCTGTGATTTCCTGCTCCTGCGTTGAGTGTCTGCCCTCTGGTGGTCAGTGTGCATCATAGCTACCGGCCAGTCAGCTGGTCGGCTGGTCAGCCAGTTGCTTAGGCTTTTATACATATAGATGGTGTATTTGTTACAATTAATGAACTGATATTGACACATTATGATTAACTAAAGTCATACTTCATTTATATTTTCTTAATTTTACCTGACATTCCTTATCTGCTTCAAGATCTCAGCCAGAATAAACACATGCTATTGAATTGGTGTGTTTCCTTGGGCTCCACTTGGCTATGACACTTTCCCACACTTGCCTTGTCTTTAATCACCTTGACATTTTTTGAAGAGGAAGTATTTTGAAGGTCAGGTATTTTGTAGAATATCCCTTATTTGGGATTTGTGCAATGTTTTATCATGATTAGATCAGGTTTATGGATTTTTAGGAGAAGGACCACATAGGTAAAGTGATCTTTTCATCACATCATGTCAATGGTACATAATGTAAACATGTTTTATAGTTGTTGATGTTAATCATTGCTGATGTATTTGTCTGATTTCTTCACTATAAAGTTGTTTCCCACCTCCTCCTCTACCCCATTTGTTTTTGTTGTTGTCATCATATTCTCTGGAAGAAAGTCAATATGTACAACTTAAAATTAAGAAGTGGAGAGTGTTCCCTCCCCCCATTTAGGGTGATGAATCTACATAATCATAATTTATTTGAATTTCTTCAACACTGAATATTAGTCTCTTTGCACCCATTTAGCTATTAATTCAGTCATTGATCCATATCAGAATAGGCTAATGTCATTTATGTTATTCCCTGAGTTATCTATATATATAAAAGCCTAATATGCAAACTGTCCCCTTGGGAGTTCGACCGACTGGGAGTTCAATCGCTCGTTATGACGTGTGCTGACCATGAGGGGCCAGCGAAGAATGAAGGAAGGCCCCGCTGGCAGCCGGCAGCCAGGGAAGGTAGGCCCTGGCCGGCAGCCGGCAGCTGCTAGGAACCCTACCTGTATTTTGTGCACTGGGCCTCTAGTAATCTAATACTACTGTATTTACTTTGCTTCTCACATTGTTCTATATTTGGACACTGGGAAACATTGAGATGGTTTCTGTGTCCACTTGATATCTTCCACAATCTTGGGCTTTTTATTTTTGGTGCTATTAGATGTTCTAGATTCATCATGTGTATTTCCTGTCCCAGTCCTAGAATTAGCCTTTCCTCTAAGAAGCTGTGATTTCTTTTAGAGAATGACAGTAGAAACCAAGATCTATGTGCTAGGTGTGTTCATTGCTGCTGGGTGTCATTGCCTCTAAGCCATCTCACCTAGTAGAACAAGGAAATATATATCTATAGATATAGATAGATAGATATAGATATAGATATAGATATAGATATAGATATAGATATAGATATAGATAAACCTGTCATATACACATATCCATAAATATTTCTATATATAGCTGCACTACACACACTTACATATATATTAATTTACACAGGAGTTCATACTGATATATCAAACTCTAATCTATTACCACATAGATAATTCTAGAGTCCTCCCCCTTGCTTTTTGTAATTCTGCATCCAACACTGAGAAACTTAGATTTAACCATCTGCCACACATTTGATTAACTGTTTAATGCAAGTATACATGTATAATAGTATCATATTTGTGTACCCATTGTTACACCCCTGGGAAACAACTTTATAGATTTTATAAGGCATGATGCTTATCCAGTTTCTTTGCCTTAATCTTACAAACTCCAATCATTTCAAAGTTACTTAGCAACTTTCCTCTCATCCTGTTCAGGGAAATTGTTTCATAAGCAGGCAATGCAATTATATTGTTTTGTCCTAATCTGTATTTATATACATGAAGGTTCACTCTTTTTTTCTGTAAAGTTCTGTGTTTTACACAGAGTAATAGAATCATGTATTATAACTCCTGTACTGTACAGAATTATTTTATTATAACAGAGTAATAGAATCATGTATTATAACTCCTGTACTGTACAGAATTATTTTATTGCTCCCCCCAAATCGCCTGTGCTTCACTGTTTCAACCTGACAATTACTTCCTCCAAACCCCTGACAATTACAGATCTTTTTACCATTACTATAGTTTCAACAATTCCAGAATGTCATCTACCCAATTCATATAGTATGTTACCTTTTCAGATTGGGTTCTTCCCTTAAGAGAAATGCATTTCTGTCTTTCAAATAATTTTATTACTTGATGGCTCATCCTATACAATAAAAACCTACTATGCAAATTGTCCCCTCAACCGGGAGTTCTGCTGGGAGTTCGGCTGCTTGCTATGATGTGCGCTGACCACCAGGGGGTGACACAGAACATGGTGGGCATTGGTGACATGGCACTGGCAGTGGGCGGCAGTGGAGATGCTACAGGACCCGATGGGCCCCGATGAGAGCAGAACCTGGGCGGGATGGTGGAGCAGGTGAGTGGGCAGTGCCAGGCCAAGGTGGGTGTGAGCCACTGGTCACCAGGCAGGGGCCTAATGCCCCACCAATCTGATCGCAGGGCAACTGGCGGTGGTGGCGGAGGGCAGCGCCGCTGCCCTGCTCCCTCGCACCTGGGAGCCGAGCAGCAGTGAGGTGATCAGCGGGTGATCAGCAGGGCGATTGGGCCTCGCAGGCAGCGACCAGTGGCGGCGGCAGGGGCAGGGGCATCAGGTGTCCAGGGGAAGGGAGGGAGTACCCGTAGCCAGCCGGCAGCTTCTAGGGACCCTACCAGTGCACGAATTTTGTGCACTGGGCCTCTAGTATTATATTGTTGAACAATATTTCATTGCATGGATATACCACAGTTTGCTTATCATTCATCTATTGAAGGAAATTTTTGGTAACATCCTGTTTGAGGCAATTATGAATAAATGTGCTATAGATATTCGCATACAGGTTTTTGTGCAGAAATAAGGTTTCAAATCAGTAGGATCAACACCTATGGTCATGATCTCTTGATGATAAGCTAATCAGATTATTTAGCTTTGCAACAGACTGATAAACCATATTTCAAAGTGGCTGTACCACATTGCATTCTGACCAAGAATGAATGATTATTCTTAATGCTGTACATCTTTACTGGAAGTTGGTATAGTCAGATTTTTTTAAAAAAATTTCTTAGATTTTAGCCATTGTACAATATATGTGAGAGAGTTTATTGTTATTTTAATTTGCAATCTTATAATGACAGATGATGTTGAACATAATTTCCTGTGTTTATTTTCATATTCATCTCTACATCCTCTTTGGTGAGGCATCTGTTCATATTTTTTTCCAAGTTTTTAATTGGGCTCTTTGTTTTCTTATTATTAAGTTTAAGTGTCTTTGTATATTTTGAATTTAAGTATTTTATCAGATAAGTGTTTTGTAAATAGTTTCTTTTGTAAATTTGGTTTTTATTCTCCTAGAAATGTTTTTGCATAACAGAATTTCTAAATTTTAATAATGTTTAATTTAT
>NW_005360676.1:1550628-1567474 GCF_000412655.1 Myotis brandtii
ATTTTAATAATGTTTAATTTATATATATATATATATATATTTTTCTTTTATCAATCATGCTTTTGATGTTGCATCTAAAAACTCATGGCAAAACCAAAGGTCAACTAAGTTTTCTCATATTTCCTCTTGGAAATTTAAAATCTAGTGTTTTATTTATTTATTTTAATCCTCACCTAAGGATATTTTTCCATTAATTTGTAGAGAAAGTGGAAGAGAGAGGGAAAGACAAAGAGAAATATTGATGTGAAAAAAAACACCATTGATTGGTTGCTTCCTGCACCGGCCCTGATCAGGACCCAGGGCAGGGAGGAGCCTGCAACCAAGGTCAGTGCCCTTGACTGAAATCGAACTCAGGACCTTTCAGTCAGTAGGCTGATGCTCTATCCATTGAGCCAAACCAGCTAGAGCTGTAATTTACAATTTGTACTTCTTAATCTCTTTGTCTTTTTCACCCAGCCCAACCAACCTCTTCCCTCTGTTAATTTTCTGTTCTCTGTATCTATAAATCAAATATAATTAAAAGTTTATACTTTACATTTTTAACCAAGCTCCTTCTACCTACAATAAAATTACATTATCTTTGTTTATAGTACAGGTACCTAATAAGAGAAAATTTCTAATTTCTCTCTTTTATCCCTATATCATTACTGTCATTCATTTCATTTATCCATAATTTATAATGAGCCAAAACCTTTTAAATATTATTACTTTTAACAGTTAACTTTTATGAAAATTAAGAAAAAAATATAAGATTTTTTTACTTTAATTTTTCTCTGATGTTTTTCCTTTTTAATGTAGATCCAAGTTTCTGACCTATATTATTTCTTTCTTGCTGAAGAACAGAATCAAACTTTTCTTACAAAGAGGTTTTCTGGCAGTAATTTTCCTCAGTTTTAGTTTATCTGAAAAGGTCCTTATTTCTCCTTCACATTTGGAGGATAATAGTGTTGGGTATAGGATTCTAGATTAGTACCTTTTTTCTATTCAACACTTTAAATATTTTACTCCATTCTCTTAATTGCATAATTTCTCATGAAAAATATACTATAATTCTTATTTTTGTTTCTATAAATTTAAGGTATTTCCTTGCCCTGTTGCCACTCCCATAGTTATTTCAAGATTTTCTCTTTGGTTTTCTTCAGATTGAATATGGTATGCCTACATGTGAGATTTTTGTTATTTGCTATTTATTCTGCTTGGTGTTTTCTAAGGTTCCTGGATCATTGTTTTGTGTCTGCCATTAATTTTTGAAATTCATGAAAAATCACATACAGGCCCTGACTAGATAGCTCAATTGGTTAAAGTATTGTACCAATATGTCAAGGTTATATATCCGATCCTTGGTCAGAGCACATACAAGAATGAACCAATGAATGTATAAACATGTGGAACAACAAAATCTCTGTCTCTCTCTCTCTCTCTCTCTCTTTAAAAATCAATAAAATTTAAAAATAAAGAAAAGTCACATAAATTACTAAGGACACCCCACAGAATTAAGAGCCTTTCAATAGTACAGATTACAAAATTAAAATACAAGTGATATTCACGTTTGGCAGGAAACATGTACAATATGAGGAGGCCAGTAATGGAAGGGCAATTGCTTTTAAATAAGGCAGTTACAAAATGGAAAAATAAACCATAAATCTATACCCCTAAAATAATTTGCGGGGGGATCGGGGGGTGGGGGAAGATGATAAAAATGTAAAATAGAAATCCTATATGATCCTATCATTGCCAAAGATGTGTTCAATAAGTGTAAGCAACCAAATGGTTTATGTTTCAAGATGCAAACTAGATGAAATAACTTATTGAAGAAATTTCTACCTTAAGAAAATGTCCTACCTTGCCTTAGTCTGGATTCTACCTAAAAACATCAGATCAACTTTACCCTTTTTAACAGTCAGTAATAAAATAAAAGGAATGTAAGGGCAACCTAAAGAGCCATGTTTCCCAGGGCATTGTCTTGTGCTCACCTTCAATTCAACTGCCTAGCTCAGTAACCGGTGCTAGAAGGCTGTGAACCTCAAGGCCACCCAGCTGTGTCTGTCTGAGTCAGGGCCAACTGAATCACACAAAATAATTTTGGAAACTGTTCCATAACTATTAATCCTAATATTTATTTATTTATTTGCTCCATTTTATTTTTCTGGTGTCACAATTATTTGTATGTTATGTCTTTTGTTGACATATCCACAAGCTTACTTATGCATTCCTTACCTATGTGTTGCCCAGCAAAGACATTTTGGAATAAAGCATTCTTTTCTTTCTGTCACAGTGATTCCATCTCTCTGATGATGATATACACTAGAGGCCCAGTGCATGAAATTTGTGCATAGGGGTGGGGAGTCCCTCAGCCCAGCCTGTATCCTCTCACAATCTGGGACCCCTCAAGGGATGTCCGACTGCTGGTTTAGAGGATAGTGTTGGGCATAGGATTTGCCAATAACTGGCAGGCAGACATCCCTCTCGCAATCCGAGACCACTGGCTCCTAACTGCCTGCCTGCCTGCCTGCCTGCCTAATAGCCCCTAACCACTCTGCCTGCCTGCCTCATCACCCCTAACCACTCGCCTGCCTGCCTAATCGCCCCTAACTCCTCTGCCTGCCTGCCTGATCGCCTAGATCGACTAGATCATCAGTCATGTACTTTCAAATAATTATGTTTACTATGCTGAAAGTATTAAACTAAAATATTTATAATTTTATTAGAGAAGCTGATTATAACTTTAATAAAAATAGGATATAATAATAAACAGCAAATTAAAATTACAGAGATAATAAAAAACTAAAAATAAATTGTCAATGGCTATGTTCATTCAGCATTAGTTTCAAACTTCTGAAAATAAAAGAATAAACTGAAGAAAATGTAAGAAAAAAGGTGCAGAATGGCACATTGAGAGAATTTATGATTAAAAAAACAACACAGAAAAAAAATGCTAGAGAAGTATATCTATGGTGAAAAGGCTTATGTATTTGCATTTTAAGTCTCAGAAGAAGATGAGAATTAATAAGGCAGAAGCATTATTTGAATAAATAATGACTGATGATTTACAATATTGAAAAATAAAATAATCAACATATTTGAGAAGATTTGCAATTCCCAAAACAGTATACACAATATGCTCATGATAGAAAAATTACTGAAAATCAAAGGCAAAAATAGAAAACATCTTCAAGCAGTCTGAGGAAAAAAAGAGAGATTATATTTCAAAAGGTCAACAGAAAAATTACTGTGATTTCTTCCCAAAAGCATATAAGCCAGAACACAGTGAGTTGATTTTATTCTATTTCTAAAGATTAAACTTGCAATATAACAATTGAAAATATTTTTATTGCATATATTTTTCTTATTTGTAATGGTATAAATATATTTTTCTATTTTACCAGCAAACCATTAAAATCTTTATTTTGGGTTCAAATAAAGAGAAGATAAATATGTTGGAAAATTGTCATTTTTATTTTATAATTTCTAATATGGAGTTATCCTTAGAAATGTATTACTACCCACTTTAACTTTTATAAGATATGGCAGGATAGATTCTAAAGTACTGCCGAATCCTTTGGATCAACATTAAAGGAGTATAATTTGTCCTTAAGGAGTAAAAGTATACATTAAATATATATACATATCAAGATAAATTGTGAAATACAATACATAAAATCTCTTTTTGTGTGCAGTGATATTAGGAACAGAGTTGCTAACAGATATGCATGCAGTGTTGAGGGAAGCTCTGAATAGATCAGGTTAAAGAAGGGAAAGTGCTCTTTTGGTTTCTATGATTGTATACTTTGTATTTATTCTATCAGATCTTTAAAGGCGACACATATTCTCTTACACCACTATAACATCTTCTCAACAGTAACAATGTTCTTTATTTTGAATTGGAAATTTAAATTTTCTGCAAGTTGTCATAGCCTTAAGGAGAATTATAGATTCAACTAGAGGCCCGGTGCACATTTCTGGGCCAGCTTTAGCTCTGAGGCCTCGCTGCTGAAAACATAGATACAATGTTGAGGTCTGAGCCCGGCTGAATGGAAGCCCTTTTCTGGGGTTTTGTTTAGCTTCTTATTTGCAACATAGTATATAGTTGCTTAGAGTTGCAACTGAGAGGCTGGCAAGTTAGGCGGAGAACGTTGGAATCTGCAGCAAGCAAGCCTCGTGCTCGCTTCAGTGCCTGGCTGCCGGCCGCCATCTTGGCTGACAGTTAATTTGCATATACTCACTGATTAGCCAATGAAAAGGGTAGCGGTCGTACGCCAATTACCATGTTTCTCTTTTATTAGTGTAGATAACATATGAAAGAGACCTCATAGATCCATCTGCTAGGTTAAGAACATTTACTCAAGCAAACACTGTGGTTTCTACTTCCTAATTATCCACATTAGAACTATACTTTTTCAGATATAAACGAACTTTCACAGATAAGGACAAATAGAAATTCATGATTTTCAAATAATCAAATGTTTTCAAGAGAGAATTTCTTATTGAAGCACTTGAATGTCTGTGTAACTTCCTCTGAACTCCAATTTAATTGTGTTTTTCATTCCTTCTGAAGTTGTTTTGATTCCTTGGATAGCCTAGTGTATCTGGGACCTAGGGTAATTAGTCTCTTTGATTCAATGACTCAGGATGGTTCAGACAAATATAGATGAAGTAGAAAACCGTATATTTGTTCAGTTAGAGATAAATAAAACCATGAGATGAAGTGTGCTCATTGCCACCTTCAGAAGCCTCTCTATTTTCCTAAATCATAATGTCACCTCTGCAATTTGCATGTAATCTGACTTAAGGAGTCAGAATTTTGTGAGGAAATAATACCTTTAGGCAGTCAGGATGACTTTTTACTCTGCCTAGAATTGTAAATCTCAAAGCAAGCACCGCTTGCCACATATTTCAGGATGTTTAAATTCTTTGGAGAGAGATGCAGAAACATGTATATTACAACTTTCCAAGTAATTTTTATACATACTAAATTTTTAGGACCTTTGGTCTCAGGTAACACATTACCTCATTCTATTCCAAAGACTTTAACTTAAAATCATAGCTCAGATCTTTCTCTTTACCAATCTTGAAGATCACAAAGAGTCGGACTTTTATGACACAAGATGGTAGAATTGTTCTTATCACCTTAATGTTCATATCTATGGTGTTTGAAGTTAGTCCTGATACATATATACCATGTGGAATGATTAACAATCTTTAATGTACCCTTTATTTTCTGTTGTGGTTATCATGATAAGCAATATAATATCACTATGGGTTTGGAACTACAGTCTATGTGGTTGGAGTTTTAATGTATAATTTTTATCTATCTTTTCTCACTGGAGATACTGACCCGGTTACTAATAAATTCAGCTGTTGGCTTGAAACCTATTCTTAAAATGATTTAAAAAAACACACAACTTCTGACATATCTGACTTTCTTCACATTCCATTTTTGCTCATAATGATGTCCTAGCCAGAATATTGTTCCTTCTCAAATACTAAAATGGGCTAATATCAGTTCTGAATTTGGATGCAAACTAACACACTGCTTGCTACTGCATCCACCGGTTAAATCTATAGCTATTTCAGTTCCCTGGCTGCCTGGTCCAAATTTCCCCCACTCTCGCTGGCTCAGGTTTCTGTTTATCCAGAAAATCTTTTGTTTGGAATTGCAATCATTTTGATAGTAAATCTCTCAGATAAGTATAAATTGGGGAATCTAGATTACCATATAACAAAGCATGTCTTTGTTTAGAAACATAAAGTTTCTCTTAAACATTTCACATAAGTTGTTATTAAATAAAATAGAAAGTTATCCTATATAATAAAGATCTAATATGCAAATGGTCATCACATGTTTACACCCTCATGCTGTAATGGCTTAGACACTCAACACTGGGGAGAGAGGAATGGGGACCAGCCAGGCACAAATGAGCTCATGAGAGAGGAATGGGAGCCAGCCAGGCACAAATGAGCTCATGAGAGGAATGGGGACTAGCCAGGCAGTGGCCCAAGAGGGAGACAAGCCACATGCCCCGCGGTCCTGGGTGCCAGTGGCTGAACCTGCGGCCAAGAAGAGGGACAAGCCACCTGCCCCGCGGTCCTGAGCACCAGAGGCTAGGGCTGAGGCCTGGGAGAGAAACAAGCCACCTGCCCCGTGGTCCCGGGCATCAGCAACTGTGCTTGTGCTTGTGACCCGGGAGAGGGACAAGCCACCTGCCCCGCAGTTGGGGTGCCTGCGGCTTTGGCCAGGGCGAAGCCAGCATGGGTTCTGGGTGCCTGTGGCTGGCTAGAGGGAGGGAAGCCTGGGTCCCTGGTGCCTGCAACTGGCCGGATGAGGGAATCCTGGGTCCCGGGTGTGGGGTGAGGCAGAGGGGTTAGGGGCAACCAGGCAGGCAGGCAGAGGGGTTAGGGGCGACCAGGCAGGCAGGCAGGCGAGCGGTTAGGAGCCAGAGTTCCCAGAATCCGAGAGACAGTTGGATATCCCCTGAGGGGTCCTAGATTGGAGAGGGTGCAGGCTGTGCTGAGGGACCCCCCACCCCATGCATGAATTTCGTGCACCAGGCCTCTAGTATTGAAAATAATGTTATCAGATGTTTTTCTCCTAATTTATGTATATTTTACATATTTAATATATGTTTTGATATAATAAGCCTAAAATCATTGAATATAATTTAATTATAAGGGAATCAATTTTTTAGACAAATTTTTAGGCTACTATTTGTGTTACCTATGATCATAATGACAGGAACAGAGCTATGCCATGTAATAATATAACTTTTGTTGTATTCTTATTTATGAGATAAGATGTTTTTCTAATGAGACTAAGTAGTCTTATAATAAAATTTAAGATAGTTTTAATCTTTATTGTAATCATACAAAAAGAGGCAAAGTATTATCCTATATAATAAAAACCTAATATGCAAATTGACTGAATGGCAGAACGACCAGTGGAACGACTGGTTGCTATGATGCACACTGACCACCAGGGGGCAGACGCTCAATGCAGGAGCTTCCCCCAGCCCTCAGGCCCCTGGATTGCCTCTCGCAGAGGGAAATGACTGGAGGTGGGGGGCGGGGGGGCGGCAAGTGTGCGGCGCCAGGCTGGCCAAGGCAGGTGACAGTGGAGGCACCCCAATTGCCCTGCTGGTCACCCCACAGATCAGCCCTGATCACTGGCCAGGCCTAGGGACCCGTGCACAAATTTTGTGCATCAGGCATCTAGTAAGTAAATAATTCCCCATATTCTCATGCATCTCTATAAAGAATAATCATTCATATAAAAAGAAGAGATTGCATTCAATATCTAATCTAGTGTTTTGACTCAAATCACTAATCGCTAACCAGGATTATTGATATATTCGCCAGAATCTTAAAATCTTATGAATGTTCTAAACATTTTAATCAAAATTGCCTTAACCTATAATTATTCTCTTATGGTACCCCTTTATCTAAAAACAAAAACATTGAATATGTGTGCATAGATATAAATGTATTTACTTCTCAATTCAAGAGGATTTGTTTTTATTTTAGAGGACATTTATTAAAGCTGGGGACAGTGGAACAAGAAAAGGCTGGGGAATGAGCCTCGGCTGCTCTGCTTTGGCTCACTCAGAAATACAACTAAAAGGGCCTTGGGGGCAGGTTCAGGGGGTTTGCCCATTGCTGCTCATGGGTGAACTGCCATTGCCCATTGCTGTCCTGATTGCAAGCTTCGTGGAGTCCCTTAGAGCAGGGGTCCTCAAACTTTTTAAACAGGGGGCCAGTTCACTGTCCCTCAGACCGTTGGAGGGCCGGACTATTGTTTAAAAAAAACTATGAACAAATTCCTGTGCACACTGCACATATCTTATTTTGAAGTGAAAAAACAAAACGGGAACAAATACAATATTTGTATTTGCATGTGGCCTGCGGGCCGTAGTTTGAGGACCCCTGCCTTAGTTTCGGAGATTGTAAGCCTGTGAGGAAAGGAGAGGGGAGACATGAGGGCATGGATCTGGGAGAGAGAGCAGAAGCTGGACCTTTGTTTCTGAGGGGTTATAAAGGCTAGGAGTTTAGGGGAGGTCTTAAGGGGGATCTCAATGGAATATTCATCATTTTATGCTTATGTGCCAAAATGAGATTTTATTTCCTTAACTTCATCTGTCCTTGGGTGTGGTATGAATTCTACCTTAATTTGATTTACTGAAAGAACCAAATCAATAGTTTTAGGTTTCTTTAGAGGAATGCCAGAGATTCTTCTTGCATACATCAGTGATGACTGGATAGTCAGCAGCTTATTACTAGTGGAATTTTAATTTCAAAGTAGACTAATAGGAGTTGACTGATGTCTGCTTGTGCACATTCTTAAGTGATAATCAGTATAGAATTACTCGTCGGAAGAGGCTTATGTCATAAGCTGACTGTCTAAATGATGAATATATAATGAAATTAAACAGAATTGAGACAGATGGTTCTAAGTTTTGATAAATGTGCATATCTTCATAATTAGATAATAAGTCTGTTGCCTGGAAGATCAATTGGGACATAATAACTTTGAAAACTGAATCATTTCATTGTTTGGCATTTATGAGACATGGTAAAAAGCAAATTCCATTTTAATTTACTTAAAGTATTGCTTATTGTCTTCCTAAGTTCATGATTAAAAATGGAAAAACAGATATTGTCATTTTGCATCCTGCTCATGTAAAATTATTTATTTTGTTTTCTAGACTTTAGAAAATCATTTCAAAACCAAATATTGTGGATTAATAGCTTCTCCTGGATAAGACATAGGAAATAAAGCATTTAAAATATTCTAAGTCAAATACCAGACATTAATGGGACAGAAAAAGTGAATAGCCCAGTGAAATTTATCTGAAATACTTTAGTTATTTTCTACATTTTTTATCAAGTAAATACAGATAATTTGCTTGTTTTACTGGGAAGATGTTTGGGTATTTGACATATTTGTATTGGCTTTCCTATACTTATTAATCATTTAAAAATAAAACACACATACAAGAAATAGCAATATAACATTCAAAAAAGTTTAAATTGGAAGTGATGGTAAAATGGTCGAATAAGATGTCTTTAGCTCACATCTCCCCCTCAACCAAAATTTGGCATTTATCCATGGAAAACAATACCTTTCGAAGCTGTGGGACTCCAGCACTGTAATGCACAGACCCAGAAGTCCCACCCAGGCAGCCCAATCTCTCCCAGGTCTGGGAGCCTCTGAAAAGCAATGACTTAGAAAATCACCTATGGTGAGAGAGCCTTTGTGGAAGTCCAGGATTTCAGTGCAGAATTTCCATCGCTGGGGGAAAAATTCGATATAGGACACATTGGAGTGTACAAGAAGAAAACTGTGGCATTACCTGTGTCTCCCTCCAACAAGGCGGCTCAGCTCAGTGCCCAAAAAGCCAGGTCTCAGAAGGTTTCATAGGATCTGCATTCTAACTGCATCACAGACTCCATTCGATGCTGGCCCATGAGCCCCCAGGATGCCTCACCCACGATCCCCCTAACTGGTCTTTCCCCTCCCCTCTGTGCTCTGCTTGCCTTACCTTCCCCCCACCCCCCCCCACAACCACCTTGTGGCTGGCTCCCAGTGCACACTCCCAGTGGCTGCTGAGGGAGCTTTAACATATGGCTAATGAGCACACAGAGAGAGCCCACCAAATCCCCAGATCATAAAAGATTGCTGACATGAGCATTTAGCACTATCCATGGGAAAGCAAAAGAGAGAGTATCAGCATTTGGACTATGTGGCAGAATCCAGAGAAGGCACACAGTCTTAAGAATTTTGCCACAGAGGGAGCAAGAAGAGTGAAGCAGACGTATCCATGGAAGGTCTGAGAAAGCTAAGAACTCCTAGAAGGGATGATGGAAGGTAATTCTCTCCCAAAGTCCCTCAGCAAAGACTGGAGGAGGTGGTGGTTACCTCCCACCAGGGACCAAGCCTGCACCTGGGCATGTGCCCTGACTGGGAATCAAACCAGCAACCCTGCAATGCATGGGATGCCACCCAACTAACTGAGCCACACTAGCTAGGGCCCCATCAAATATTTTTAAATGATAATGTTTCCCTTCAAAGTTATAAGGAATTTTAACCAATTGAAGATCAGCACAAACCCAATATGTCATTTGCTTCACAACTTAAATTTTATTGATGAAGAAACTGACACATAGATGACATATTAATGATTGAATGAATTAACTCCAAAATCAATGAATAATTGATGAAATAGATTCTCTATTTATATCTTGTTTACATATTTCAAAAATATTTTATAATTATCTCTATGAGGGTGCTGCAAATATTTTATTACAGCCCTTCCTATGTACTTCATACTTTTGTCTGTTATTACTAACTATTCTTTAACTTAAATTATGTCTCTAGACTTCCCTCTGTTATTAAGAAATGCATCTTTTTAAAAATAGTGATCTAAATATTTATATGAGTTTTCTTATCATGAAGTATTAAGTAATTAATACTTATGTTCATTACTTTAAATGTATAGAATTCATTTGGAAAGTGATATATTAATATATGAATAAAATGTAAAATAAATATTTTAAAAATTAAGAGCTACAGATACACATTAGTGCATCATTTGTTTCTTTCTGGTGCTTGTTTTTAGACCTTTTCTCTGTTCTTTATTTAAATTCAGTTTTTATAATTATTTTCCAAAAATGCTTTTCTAACATAGTACTAATTACTCCATTAACTCCTATCTATGACTAATAAACATTTAATAATATTAGCAACATTTTTATATCTATCAATTTGTTGAATATGCATCACTGTCATTATTTCTAATTCTTGAATAAATATTTGTTATTAGGGCCTGAATGGAATGAGACTGTGTCAGATCTTAACAGTATGTAAATATCTGAGAGGGAAATTAACCAAGTAATAAGGAAAATTCAAAATATTAACAGAAAATTATTCTCTTCAAAGTTAGATTGAAATCCATGTTCTATAAAAAAAATAACCTGTTACAGTAATTGCATTCATAGATTTTGAGGAGGTTTGTGCCAGGTATATCTGCTATAAGATGGTAATAGAAATTGGAATGAATAATGGAAATGAAAGGAATATTCATTTTAAAATAAAGTTCAAATTAATTGGGTTTGGTGTTGAAATGCATTCACATTTAATCCTCAATTGCCACCCAATATTAATATTTATGTTAAGTATAAAAATTATGTTTTTTTGGAACATAAATTTATTCCCGTTGCCCTTGGAACATTAGGTTAAATCACTATAATGATTATTTCAAAACAACATTTTAAGAAGAAAATGATATAAAGTGTTTGATAATAAGCTTGTAATTTTTAAAGAAAATTTTGTTTTGCTTTTAAGCTAACTATATAATGTGTAGTTTTAAACTTCCTATGCATCAGCAATTCTATGAGTAACTTGCAAAGATAATCTATACATATCAAACCCTAATATGCAAATAGATCAAATGGTGGAACAACTGAACAACCAGTCGCTATGACATGTGCTGACCACCAGGGTATGTGTGCGGAACATGGAGGGTGTTGGGTGCGGCAGGATGGTGGAGCAGGTGAGTGGGGCACCAGACCAAGGCTGGGCACCAGTCACTACATCGGGGCGAGCCTCTGGTGGTTACTGAAAATTCTTTGCTTCCGTGTTGCCCCAGTCCCGTCTGGCGCTCGTACCTGCTGCCAGCACTGGCCCTGCTTGCACCCGTTGCCAGTGCTGGAGCCGCCACTTGCACCTGCTGCCGGCCCTGATCACTCGGCGCCGTCAGCGGGCATGAGCAGCAACTGCCAGCCCTGACCACCCTTCATGGCTTCTCCACCTCCCCCTGCTCCTGAGGGGCAATCGGGGCTGGCAGCTGCCACTTGCAACCGCTGACAGTGCCGGCCCTGCTCACACTCATTGCTGGTGCTGGCCCCAATCGCTCCACGCCGTCAGTGGGTGCGAGCAGGGCCAGTGCCCTCAGTGCGTGGGAGTGGGGGGGGGAGTGGTACTACCAGCAGATGGGGACTCTGGGGGCTGTGGTGGGAGGGGCCAGGCAGGGGCGCGGAGGATGGGCCAAGACCCACCCCTGTGCCCACCTCAGCCTCATGGCCCACAGTTCCTTTCAAGGTGCACAAATTTGTGCACTGGGCCCCTAGTTTTATATAATGACTCAACATTATTGCTTATGAATATATAACATTATTCTAAAAATACTGATTTACTTTTGGGGTTTTGATGAGAAGTTAGGTTTTAGGAATTATTCACCTGCTCTTTTGTCCAGCCCATCAGAAAATCTTCACTTTATTTAGTTTGTTTCAATTTAAAGGACAGTAGTATTTTAAAATGCTTCTTTTTCAAATTAGTTTTACCTAAGATATTCTATTTTTAGCAACCAGATTGGCAATTTAAATTAACCTTACTTGTTTCTAATAACTATCAAATTGTAAGATCTAAGTACTCATTATATTCTTCTAAAGCTCTTTTCTTTGTTGATATCTTATTGTTATTCTCAATATCAAAATTCTATTCTTTGATATGTCCTTACTAAATCCTAATAATTTATAAAGTATTTTAGTTCTTTATTCAGATTACTAAACATGTTTTTCTTGGAATAAAGTGATAAATAGGAATATTTAGTTTTATTCTATGAAATTTAATGGTTTGGGCACATAGTATTTCTTAATTAGGAAATGTAAACAATCCTGCTGACAGCAAAAGAAATGTAAACTATGAAAACACTGTATTTCTTAAGCCTGTTGATAATGCTAAATATTAGATGGATTTGGGGGTGGGCCTTAATATGCACAAGTGTGTTATGTTATGGAATAACAAAACCTCTGATAAATGTGTTTCAATGTATATTAATGAAGACAACCCTATTTTAGAGTATCTCTTAGTTTCTGTGATAGCAATGTTGTTTCTGATTTCTGATGATTTTTTTTGAAGTTTCAAGTAGTTAGTTGATGTTTGGTGGGATCTTGTGATGACCATTTGGAATTATTTAAACTTTAATCCAATATTTCTTAGCATTTAAATTTGTTTCCTAGGACTATCATAACAAAGTACCACAAACAAGGTGGCTTAGAAATGTATTGCCTTATAGTTTGACTAAAAGTCCAAAATCAATGTTTTGTCAGTGACTTTCTTCCTCAGGAACCTGTGAGAAATCCTTCGTTGCATCTCCCTAGTTCTGGTAGCCTCAGAGTTTCCTTGGTTGGTGGCAGCATAACTCCAATCTTTGCATGCTCTCTTGAAGTCTCTTCACATAATTCTCCCTCTCTGAATGTCGGAGTCAGTGTCCCAATTTCTTCTTTTTATAAGGGCACCAGTCCTATTGAATTAGGGTCCATGTAATGTCTTTAACTTAACATGACTACATCTGCAGAAATGCTATTTTCAAATAAGGTCAGATTCTGAGTACTAGAGATTAGGTTTTCAATGTATCATTTTGGGAGGACACAATTCAATCCGTAACAACAACTACATCCGATAATGCCTTCATCCCATCTTCTTTATTCTGCTCCTGATATATTATATTTACTAGATTCCTTACCTTCTTTCCAAAGATATAGTTAATATTTATTAATGTCAATAATCACTAACATAAATATTATATATATGTAATATAAATAATATGACTTCCCATTTGTTCCATTATATGCTTTTATCTATGTCTGCAATTGGGTTCTCCAAAAGATGATGATGAATTCTTTTCAATACAAACTTTATCATAAACTTAATATACAAATCGACATTTTTAATTTTCAGCTAAAAACTCTTTAAGGTATTTTGTCCTTCAAGTCACTTATGTAAAGTATATTTATAGAGTCTCTGCGATGCATTCTAAGTATGACGAAAATGGTGAAGGAGGATATGGGGGGGTAAATATTGATGGAAGGATACTTGACTTGGGGTGGTGAACACACAATGCAGTGTACAGATGATCTGTTGTTAAAGTGTGCAACTGAAACCTGTATAATTTTGTTAACCAGTGTCAGCCCAACAAACTCAAAAAGGAAAAAAAAAGAAGAAGACAGAAAGGCTCAACACTATGGAGATTATATCCTAATTCTGCATAACTAGAAAATTTAGAAACAAGAAAACACATTTTACTGAAAAGCACTAGGAAAGAAATGAGTGGATGTGATGTTTCAGAGAGTAGGCATTCTGTGTGAGAGAGGGTCCCTTGTCAGGAAAGTCTTCTCCCAGAAAGCAGCACTGGAAAGATCTGCATGTTTGAGAAGCAGCTGGGCGACTGTGCTTTAGGGACAGGCAAAAAAAAAGTCACAGGACCTCATGTGAGAATGACATTGTGCTATTTGAAAACAAAGTTCAGTGCTATCAAACTCTAGCTTTATAAAAAGAAGTTGAAGATGTCATCAGGAATTTGCTAATTCTAAGGGAGTGGCGATGTTTAGAAGCTCCTATTTTATTCTATGTGAGTGGGAAGTGCTTACAGGCTTTCGAACTGAGCAATGGCATGTTCTATCTTTAAACAAGAAAACTCCACCTCAGGTTTGAAAATAGGATGACAGCCACATTTCCTGCTTTGCAAACAACAAAGGGCAGGAACTAACTAAAACGTAAACCTCAATATGAGTAAAACTAATGGAATTCCAAACTATAAATTCAGCAAAACACTGCCAAAAGGATGCTGGATGAAATTGTACAAGAAAATGGAGAGAGAGAGTTTGTGGTGTTAGATCTCAGGATAAAAGCTGGTAAGGGAACTGAGGTAGAATTAAAACATCATACCATTTTATAAGAAAGTAAAATCAAAGAAAGAAGAAGGAAGAAATAAAGAAACAGTCACAACAAGGCAATTTGTTAAATAATGAAAAGTCTATTCATTTTGGTGTATAATTGACTCTAAATCGAATACCTGTGTGATCTTGGCAAGCCATGGATTCTCAACTCTATTTGTTTTCAGGGACATAAGGTGGTGACAAAATCCTAACATATAAAGAGCCAGAGTCTGTCACGACTTAAATATCTGGACGGATGACCAGGCTAGAGTCCTGGATGCCCATGGCAGGAGTCAGTCCTGGGTCATGGCTGCCCGCGGTAAGTTAGTCCTGGGTCCCAGCTGTCTGTGGCATGGCAGCAGGAGAGAGCTGTGGGAACAGAGCCATACAGCCATTGGATTGGGCTCTTGGTCTCTCCCCCTGCCTGCAGGCTCCAGGGAACCAGAGCCATGCTGTGATGGGACTGGACCCTACCCGAGGGGTCCCGGATTGTGAGAGCGTGCAGGCTGGGCTAAGAGACTCCCCCAAGTTCACGAATTTTCATGCACCGGGCCTCTAGTATATCATAAGAAACAGTATTTCCTATCAGAGGCTGGGAATCTGCTTATGTGGATTTTCCACTGAGTGCAGGTGGTCTTTGCCCCTAATCTACACATTTTTCAAGGGTCAACTGTAGTTAGTTTTCATTTTAAAACAATATGAATACACATACACTACATCTGGAATTCCAAAGCTCTCTTTATCTGAGGCTCTTCTGCAATCCTGCATGCATGACCTGCCTCATATCAGACACTTGAACATCTCTCCGTGAATCAGTTTTATTTTTCTATCATTGACTTCTTCTGCTTACTATGTTCTTTTCCAATGTAACTTTACCATTAATTTGGCCCACAGTATGTCTCATTCCATGTCTAAACCTAAATGCTGCTTTCAACACTCACTGCTTCATATTCTCAGGATTTCTTAGTTCAAACTAGTGAGAAATGACTAGATTTCTTAAGGTATATTTTTGAGCCAAGATACATCATAATTTATGGGGAACTTCTCAATTTTATGCTCCTTGGGGAAGGCATCATCTTTGGTTGATTCAGTAGCTGTTGGCATGAGTAAAAATTATATAACATTAAATAAATCTAGAAGGGAGCCTAAGCGTGTCTATTAATAACACACCCTTTACTTAGCAGCATTTATACTCTTCTTCCAGTACTTAGAATGTCAAAGATGCAACCACTCATACATTGCTAGTGAAAATTGCCACAGCTTTCTGAATTTGCAACATCTATTAAAATTAAAAATATATGGCCTCTGATCCTGCATTTTAACTTCTAGAGATCACTTCTATAAAGGCAATCTCCCTGTGGTAATTTATATATATATATATATATATATACACACACACATATACATACAAGTTTGAAGCATAGTTTGTAACATCATGGATTTGAAGAATCTTAATTTTCATTAATCAGGAACTCAATCAATGAATATGCCACATCCATTTAATAGAATATCTTGCTAAAAATAAAATGTATTAAAGATTTTATTAAATTCTGAAATTAAATTTTCTCTACTATGTAGTATTAAATTAAAAACAAACATGATTCTGATTATTATGTATATTATGACTATATATACATTTTTTGCTTGTACATGTTCAATGTCTCAAATATAAAGGAAACTGCTAATATTTGTTGCTCCTCAGGTGACTAGAAGACAGGTGGGTGTTTGGAGAATTTTTGCTAAATTCAATTTTGCTTATATGAAGAATAAATATAGGAAATTAAGTTCAGAGACTAGAAGGCTCTGGAAATCATTGGAGATGATGATGTTATGAATTAGTAGACAGATTTGAGACAGGTTTTGTAAATAAAATGTATACTATTTGCTAAAAGACAGGACGTGAGGAAGCATAGAAAATATGAGAGACCAAGTGTGGCTCTCAGAGCTTTGATTTGATTAGCAGGATGGATGATGTCGGTATTAGAGAAATCCTAGGGAGATAAGTGTGATGGAGTGGGTAGAATAAGACTCATGTGAGTGCTTCTGGAGTTGAGAAACTGCTTATGCAGGAACTTCATTGAATTATGAATGTCCCATAAGATAATTCACATAAGTACATATGTGAGTATTTGGAACA
>NW_005360676.1:1567712-1570923 GCF_000412655.1 Myotis brandtii
GCTGCCTCCTGCACACCCCCTACTGAGGATCGAGCCTGCAAACCAGGCATGTGCCCTTGATGGGAATCAAACCTGGGACCCTTCAGTCCGTAGGCTGATGCTCTATCCATTGAGCCAAACCAGCTAGGGCCCTAATAAATTTTTACTTAAATATTAAAAATCACCTATTTAGAAAAGCTTTGTAACTTCTATTTTATTTTTGTACTTAATAGGCTGATTTTCTTTGGATAACCACATGACAGAAAAATTATTTCACAAGCAGGTAGAGTTAGGGTGGTGTTATAGCACCGTGGTACCTTCAGCATATTTATTGTTGAATTATAGAGTTTTAAATGCTAAGTGGATTTTAAATTAAAATGATACACAGGCAGCAAATGAATTATATTTTCTATGGGAAATATCAGAATAGAGTTAGTGTTAAAGTGGAGGTCATAAGGGGGGAAAAGCAATTTAGTTAAGAAAATAGAAAATGCCCTTAATGATACAAATGATAGAATGGAAGGCCTAATGCTCACGCTGTGTGTTTCATTTTGGTATTTCCTCTTAATGCCAAGCAATAGAGCAAACAAGACATTTTTATTAGATTTTTTTCAACATTTTTGTCATACAGTGGCAATTTGTATCTATTTGTAATTAAAATGGCATTAAGCAAGCAGCACTATTTTCAAGTTAAGCAATATTTCACAATAAAGATCACGTATAAAAACCTTCACTTAGTCAATAGACTCAATTATATAATAGGTATTACTGTGCCCCAGTGTGAAAAATAATGATCCATTGTCCAATTACTTTCAAGAAAAGACTTCAGTTTACAAGTTATTCATATGCTGCCTTTTATTATTTCTTAATTGATTCATGCATGTGTGATTTGTCTGACTAACAACAATGACAACTTATGGAATAGAAAGATTAAAAAAAATTCACAGCTTGAATATACACCAAGGATATGTTCTGACAAATTTTTTTTTAGAAATGCAGAGGCACAATGAAACAACAGAAAAATTTGATACAAGAAATGTGTGCTTGATTTCAGCTTTCTCTCTCTCTCTCTCTCTCTCCCCATGCCTAACTTTCTTTGCTTAGTTCTAAAATATAATTTATAATACGCATCTTTCAAGCATGAACATCTTAGTTCATTACTATGTTATGATGCACAGGAGAATTAAATTCTACTTTATTGTGGTATAATTCTATAATTTCTAAATTATTTCTATGTCATAAAACTATAGGTTTAGGCAATATAAATGAAATATCTTCTTCAAGACTACTCTTAGTCATTCACTCAGCTAATAATAACTTCATATGCCCTGCATTAATTACCCAGGACTGATGTAACAAAGTACCACAAACTAGGTAGCTTAAAAGAACAGAGATTTATGCTCTTGCAGTTATGGAAGCTCTAAATTTCAGATCAAGCTGTTAGCAGGGCTCCCTCTGAAGCCTGTGAAGGAGGATTTTTCCTTTCTTTTTCCTGCCATGGTAGCCATGGACATTCCTCGTGTTGGCAATAGTACTTTTAAAAAGAATGATGCATAATGCTTGTGAGTCTACAATTTGCTTAAAGACATGATGAGTATTGCTATGTTTATTTTCCTCAGTTTAATAAGTTGTAGAGCAAGGAGCTATGCAATTTTGATGAAAGACAAAGTTTGTTAAGTAATTATAAATATCAAATATTAAAAATTGCATTATATTAATAGTCCTCACTTAATTGATAAGTATAATTGAATTGTTACACTATCAAATTATGCCATTAAATTATAAGATATGGATATCTTTGGTAAGGCCTTTTAACATAACAATTATAGAATTACTAGAGGCCTGGTGCACAAATTTTGTGCACTCGGGGGGTCCCTCAGCCCGGCCTGTGCCCTCTCCCAGTCTGGGACCCCTTAGGGGATGACCTGCTGGCTTAGGCCCACTCCCCGGGGGATTGGGCCGAGAACAGATTTATGCTCTTGCAGTTATGGAAGCTCTAAGTTTAAGATCAAGGCATTAGCAGGGCTCCCTCTGAAGCCTGTGAGGGAGGATTTTTCCTTTCCTTTTCCAGCCATGGTAGCCATGGACATTCCTCGTGTTGGCAATAGTACTTTTAAAAAGAATGATGCATAATGCTTGTGAGTCTACAATTTGCTTAAAGACATGATGAGTATTGCTATGTTTATTTTCCTCAGTTTAATAAGTTGTAGAGCAAGGAGCTATGCAATTTTGATGAAAGACAAAGTTTGTTAAGTAATTATAAATATCAAATATTAAAAATTGCATTATATTAATAGTCCTCACTTAATTGATGAGTATAATTGAATTGTTACACTATCAAATTATGCCATTAAATTATAAGATATGGATATCTTTGGTAAGGCCTTTTAACATAACAATTATAGAATTACTAGAGGCCTGGTGCACAAATTTTGTGCACTCGGGGGGGCCCTCGGCCCTTTTCAGGCTGACCAAGCCCCCCAGCTGGGACCCTCACCCCATGGGTGTGTGGCCAGCCTGGGTAAGGGGCTAATGGCATTTTCAGGCTGGCCACACCCCCTTCAGGGTGGAGGTCCCCGCTGGGGTGCCTGTCCATCCTGGGTGAGGGGCTGATGGCTGTTTGCAGGCTGACCACACACCCTTCAGGGTGGGGGTCCCCGCTGGGGTGCCTGGCCAGCCTAAGTGAGGGGCTGATGGCTGTTTGCAGGCTGGCCAAGCCCCCCAGCCACCCAAGCTCCCAGTGGAGGCTGGCTGGAAGCAGGTATCTGGGATTTATTTATCTTCTATAATTGAAACTTTGTTGCCTTGAGCGGAGGCCACAGCCGGCCAGGGCAAACGGGAAGCTTGGCTTCCTCCATCACCGGGGCAACCAACCCTTCTGCTTACTCCAGCTCCCTGGCTGCCGGCCGCCATCTTGGTTGGGTTAATTTGCATATACTCACTCTGATTGGCTGGTGGGCATGGCTTGGGGAGTAGCGGAGGTACAGTCAATTTACATGTTTCTTTTTTATTAGATTAGATAAGTTTAGTAGGGAGTGCCATTCACTTTGTTTCATGTTGTGTTTATTTTAATTTAAATGTTTCATTAATTAGAGTCTAAGAAAATTTTCTTTCCAGAATTTCTTTTAAAAATTATTTCTGCCATAACTGGTTTGGCTCAGTGGATAGAGCATCAGCCTGCGGACTCAAGGGTCCCAGGTGTGATTCCAGTCAAGGGCATGTACCTTGGTTG
>NW_005360676.1:1571859-1583703 GCF_000412655.1 Myotis brandtii
TCCGGTCAAGGGCATGTACCTTGGTTGTGGGCACATCCCCAGTAGGGGGTGAGTAGGAGGCAGCTGATCGATGTTTCTCTCTCATCGATGTTTCTAACTCTCTATCCCTTTCCCTTCCTTTCTGTAAAAAATCAATAAAATATATTTAAAAAAGTATTTCCTACTTTTTATATCCACATGCAAAGAAATATTAAAAATTTCTAAATTTGTATTATAAATATAAGGTTTCTGTCCTCTCAAGTCAATTTTACCAGTTCTTAAGCAAAAAGGAAATCTAGAGCAGATACTTATCATTAGACAGTTTTATTTAAGTTTTCAGTATTTAACCTTAGATGACTTTATAATAATTAGGTAGTACTCTTTAAAACTAACAGTTATTAGATATTTATCATGTGAAACAGAACTTCATATCTTGTATATATAGATATCAATCATATCACTAACAATAAAATACTGCTTTTGGTTGCAATAGAGTGATATGGGGGTCAGCTTCCCCCATTTATTTCTCACATATTTGTGTGAGATGTTCTCTTTTTACTGCACTAAGTCTGCCCCTAATGTTAGTACATTACCCTGATCACAAAGGCTTTAGCATGAGAAGATGAAGTGAAAGATACAGTTATAATACACATATAGGAACCTTATCATGAAGCATCTTCATTCAATGGTTGTATGACAATTAGAATTATTTTCAAGTCTATGTGTTTTCATGCCCTATTCATACTAGCTTTAACAAAATGGAAGATTAGCTTATATAGGTTACCAATTCAAGTAAGTTTCATTCAGGCATGGCTGGTTTAGAGTTCCCAGAACGTGATCATACTCAGTCTTTATCAGTCTCTCAGTACTGTTATCCACTGTGTTGACTTTGTCTTAGGTTTTCAGTGTTACAAAACTTATGGCCTTTCTGCCTCTTTTTCTTTCCATGAATAGTCAACAAGAGCCATAGGCATTCTGTTCAAAGTCCAAGTGCCATAACATTGCTCATAAAAATTAACCATCCATTCTTCCTATATCTTCTTCTTATATAATGACCATCTTAGTCTTTGAGGGCAGAGATGGGATTATATATGTTTAAAATGAGAATTTTTATGCTTCAGAATTGGTATTAACAATAATAAGTATCATGTACTCCACACATTCTAAAAATGAGTGTCCTAGAAATCATATGAGGTTTGCTAAAATATCAGTATATGATGTCCCTTGACATATAACAGTCTCTGGCTTATATTAAATTTGTCTGGGTTGAACAAGTTTATGGAGACAGTATATTGTGAATAAGCATTAGCTCTCCCCTCCCCTTTTTTTTCTCCTTTCTATATAAAGTGAAGAGAACTTGATAAAATATTCTAGGAATATTTGGCATATGTTTTCCAGAGATTGGAAGTCAGGGACCAGTGCTTGACACTCCTCTACCAAAATTTAATATCGGATAGTTGGCTGGAGTAGCCCTTGAGGAAAATGTAGGGGCATCTTGCACTTTTATTTATAGAGAGTAAAAATATCAAATGTTTCCTATGGGGCAGAATGGATGTTGCAGAAAACATCTGGATAACTTCCGTAAGGCTTTTTAACATAACAAGCGACACTAACAGGAAGAAATTTTGGTGTCTATCCAAAGAAACCAAATTTGACAAGGACTTTATAGGCAATGAATTGAAGAGTCCATTTTCTGTGCAGTTGAAGATGACATCAGGTGTTTATAAGCATGGGTTGCAAAAACATAAAAAGTATCACAAGGATAAAACTGACATTTGGCATACATGCTCCAGAAAATGTTAATGTCATATTAGAACTGATCCTCCCCAGCAACTCGTCTTTTATCCCTATACCCAAGTCCCAGCAAATCTGAAATGAGATATCATGCAGATCAAACAGACAAAGCATGCTACCTTTACTCACAGTAGGTTTCTGAGAGAAGGTCATTGCAATAGGTAAAAAGGATAAAATTTTTAATTGAATTGAAACTTTTATTTAGATTGTACTGTATTTTTTATATCTGAAAGCCAACTATTTTGTAACTGAAAAGGTAGAATCTGCAAGAAAAATATAGACTATAGGGACACGTATTTGAAAGAGATATGTGGATAAAAAAGGGTTCTCTGGAAAATCACCTCACAGGGAGATATGATCACAAATTCCAAAATAGCTAGGTCATGGTGTATAGTCAAGTCCCAGGCTGCTTCTTTATTTCAGAGAGAAAGGACGAGGGAGGGAGAGATAGAAACATCAAAGATGAGCGAATCATCGATTGCTTATTGTATACCTCATGCTTGAGATAAAGCTCACAATCTGGGCATGTGCCCTGATTCCTGTGACCAGGAATCGAACCAACCATGACCTCCTGCTCCATATGTTCACATTCAACCACAGAGCAACATTGGCCAGGCCCAGGTTGCAAGCAAGCCCTGTCCATTGTTCTTGTATATCTAGGTTAATACACCTTTGAAATGCCAGAGGTCATGCACCTGAAGGGATATCCATCCTCAGGAGAGCACATGATCTTACCGATCCTATAATTCAACCCTGCCTTGCTTTCTCCTGTCATCGGCTTTACTTTTCCTCCTTAATTTCAAATGAGTAAAAGAAATTGCAAATGGTTATCATTTGCAGCATTCAAGATCTTGCTTCTGGATAATTGACCTGTTTTGTTTCTCATAAACTTATAAATATCCTCTACAGGTTTGGAGGTTTCTTATGTCAACAAATAAATTTAAAGCTATTTTGTAATTTCATCTGAGATCATTTAAAACTTAAACATAGAAATTGAAGGCCATAAAATGCCGCAAATATCCTGTCCTGGCTTTACAATGATATCTGTTGACATAAAATGTTTTTATCACTTATTTTATAATGCTTCCCATGCAATTGCAGATCTTTTGAGGTATTCCAGAAGCCCTTCTGAAACACTGCAAAGCTATTCTTACTTATATTGAGATTTTAACCCTTAAAACCTCAATGTCTAATGAAAACTAAGACTTAATCCATCAGTATTCTTTAGCTTGGAAATTTTATAACCTCTACAAAGATTTTTCATAGACCTAAAAGTCAATTATTGTCATGGACTTATTTTTGTAAAACCCAGGTAAAATAAAGACATATCTGTTCTCCATATGCCAACAAACTTAAACTAGCTTTATTTACTCAGGATTAATCTTAGATCACATGAATTTTAAGAGCATTTGGGATAGTTTCTATATTCTTGAGAATTTTAGAAAACCCAATTCATATAAGCACTGGCCTTTAAATTAATTTTAACAATACCACCTAGAGGTAGAAACTTATATTTACAAGTGACATTTTAGCCATGAGAAAATTTTAGTAGTTATAAAAGAGCAATTGGATCCAAATTTAGCCTTTGAGGGATAAAATATAAATGTTTAATTTATATCTGTCCTTGATAACTTAAGTTTCAAATGACCTTCCCCTTTTAAAATAAGGACAGTCATTTTTAATACCTCAAAGAATTGGAGTGATGACTAAACAACATCATAGGTTGCTCTATTTCTCTAAATCCTTTTACAAAGTTTCATTTTAGCTTAGGGGAGAAGGCCTCTTTAAGGTTTGAGATAGTCTTCACCAGTTTTTTGTTTGTTTTTCCCCATTTTTTCTGCCTAATTTTATAGTCAGCTTGTTCTAATTGTGCATGCAATAATTTAGAAGTATCAAAGGATCCTTGTCTTGGCCATCTTAGTTGTAAATGGGAGGCCGAATGTGGTGGTTCTTGTAGGACGGGGAGGCATGATTTCTCATGTCAATTCTGAGATTTATAGAATCTAAACACACTTCTAGGAAAGCCAGCGTCTATGTGCACAGCTGTGGATGAGACAAATGCCTGAAGGACTGCTGTACACCCTATAGATTTCTTTACACAGAACCTCTTTTTTCATCCTCACATTTTTGTCAATTGGGTTACTCAAAGTCTTTTTCTCTGTGAGGCACTTGTGAATTGCCAACTCTTTTTTGTTCTTCTCTTTGAAAAACTCCACTGTCTCTAACAGTGATGGCGAACCTTTTGAGTTGGGCGTGTCAGCATTTTGAAAAACCCTAACTTAACTCTGGTGCCGTGTCACATATAGAAATTTTTTGATATTTGCAACCATAGTAAAACAAAGACTTATATTTTTGATATTTATTTTATATGTTTAAATGCCATTTAACAAAGAAAAATCAACCAAAAAAAATGAGTTCGCGTGTCACCTCTGACACGAGTGTCATAGGTTCGCCATCACTGGTCTATAATCATCCATGCCCATGTGTCTTATATCCCCCTTCTATTACAGAATATTTTGGAGTCTGAGTGTTCTTTAGGTAAATTCTCACAAACTATTGTGATTAGACTTAAGATTTTCCTCAAGCAATGCTCTTACATAAGTGTTCAGTAGACTTTGGAATAATTTGCATTTTACTGATGACCATGTTCTAGAGAAAAAAGGAGATTCATCTTTAATTTTCAACCTATCCTAGTTCCCGAGGATAATTTGATACAGTCAAAGTGATTTGAGATACTGTCTTCTTCTGCTATTCTTGTCACCATATTGGAAAACAATGAATGATAAACAATGAAATAAAAAAAATATAATCAGAGATTATATTTGAGCATAGAGCATGTCCAATACTTTAATTAAGGGGTAAGGGGAACATTTCCAGGTGAACTGGCAGCATTTGCTCTGGAGGTGCTGTGTAAGGGTTTTATGATAATTTGAAATGAATAAAGTTTGATTAATGGCTAGATTAGCATAGCATATAAATTCTTTCCTAGTCTCAAAGAATATGCCTGATCATCACAGAAAGAGGAAAAACAGAAAGAAGTGGAGGGATTATTTATATCAGACGTTTTATGGCAATTGGAATGTAAGCAGTAATACTTTAGGCTCTTGGCTATTTGTGGGAAGAAGAAAGGGAAGAAATAAGCAATATATTTTATATGAAACACAGCAATAATTTAGAATTAAGGTGTATTTCATGAACTGCAAATGGATAATTGAGGTAAACAGAAACCATGGAAACTGTAAGAAGAAATTATTTTCTCAATAGCTGCAGTGAATGCCTGGTAAAAAAGATGAAACCCAGAAAACATAGCATTATTTAGGAGAAAGGTGTGAGTTTCTTCAAGAAAAAGGGACTCAGTTATAAATAAGTAACACGCCTTCCCTCCCACTTCAAAATATTTCTGGAGAGGAACATTTTGCATATTATGTGAATGTTATCCTATTATCACTCTCAGAATGGTGACATTTGATGAGAAAATTAGGTTACATGAAGATTTATATGGACAAAGAGGCATGGATACATGACTGAGGAAAAGTGGAAAATTATGTTGCTTTACTTGAAGAAGCCATCATATGATAATGGGGACCAAGAAGCAAAGGAAGTATTTGCTTGAGAACAAGTGAAAACACATAGATGCGTAATTCATTTTAGATTCATTATACTATAGCCATGTGTATTTTGAATTTAATAAGTAGTAACTGTGTTATATTTTAGCAAAATGGCCCTTTGTTTTATTTTATTTTACCAATACCGTTCTTATCTTTAGCTGATTCTCTACTTTTTTCTCATCATTAATTTTCACAGTTATATTTTATATTTTACTAGAGGCCCAGTGCACAAAATTCTGCACGGGTAGGGTCCCTAGGCCTGGCTGGCGATCAGGGCTGGCCAGGGCCTTCCTTCGTTCCACGTCGCCCCTGGTGGTCAGTGCACATCATAGCTAGTGGTCGAACTCCCAGTCGATCAAACTCCCAAGGAGACAATTTGCATATTAGTCTTTTATTATATAGGATGTACATGATTCTCTTAAATATCTTTACTGTCCTATGTAATAGCTATTCCAAAATAAAATAATCACATGCCTTGGTGATATATTACATTTTAAAATGATTCTATTACTCTTTGATAATATTCCATTACATGCGCTTATCAATATGTACCTTCATAAAATAATAAAACACAAGAATTTACAGTTGTATAGAAAAGATTTTGACTTTTTAATATGTGTACAAATATATGTATACATATATATGTATCTTAATTCTAAATCTTATACTTTTACATTTTTGATGTATGCCCAGTTACCTAATTATGATTTCAAATCTTAATTATTGATCTCTTTATATAATCCTACCTTTCTCTTCTCTCACTTGTAGTTTAGGATTTGGATAACATTATTACAATTGACACTTCCTTCATTAAAAACAGTTAAATAAGCCTTCCATAAATTGGGACATGTATCATTAGTTGTTAGTGAATTATTAGCATTTTATAATTACTTCCACTTTTAATTAAAATAAATTAAGTGGACCTGAAGAAAACAAATGTTTAGGATAGAAATATAGGTAGCTGTTTAAGGAATTTTATCTGAAGAATGAAAAACAAAAAATTCTATCTTTAAAGAAATTCTTGTAATCTTTTCTACAGAGTTAGGGGTTATAAGTTTTATATAGAGATGAAAATTTTGGCCTTCACATACCTAACACAAAACAACAACACAGTAAAACAAATAAAAACAACATTACCCATATTGTTGCCTTTGTGATTAAAAAAATTAGACATGTAAATTTAACTAATTTTAATATTGACTGGAGCTATTTTTTGAAATAAATATGTTTAAACTGGTCTATTTTTAAACTTACTGAGGTAGGGAATGTCCATTGCAAATAAAACTTTTTATCAATTGATTGTTCCACTTTCTTAGTGAAGAAGGATAGATCCTCCTTCTGAGAATCTATCATTAAAATGTATTTTTGACCCAGCTGGTGTGTCTTAGTGGTTGAGTATCAACCCATGAACCAGGAGGCCACAGTTAGATTTCCAGTCAGGGCACATGACCAGGTTGCTGGCTCAATCCCCAGTAGGGGATGTGCAGGAAGCAGCAGATCAGTGATTCTCATCAATGATGTTTCTATCTTTCTCTCCCTCTCCCTTCCTCTCTGAAATCAATAAAAATATTTTTAAACACTTATTTTTGAACCTATCTCCCCTGATCAAACCTTAATTAAAGCTCTCTCATTGCTTAACTTGATAATTTCATTTGCTTCTTAATTGGTTTCTCTGTTTTCATAATTGCTGCTCTCTGGCAAACTCTTTACCCAGACAACAAAGAAATCTTTAAAATATGTGTATCACATAATGTCATTCTCCTTTATAAGAATTTTCCCACTGCATTTTTAAGAAAAACAAATATTCAAACTAATATTATCTTAGCACATTGTATTAGTTTGTTAGGGCAGTAATAACAAAATACCACAGACTAGATTGATTAAACAACAGATATTCATTTGCTCACAGTCCTGAAAGGCTAGAAATCCAAGATCAAGGTGCCAGCAGAGTAGGGTTTCTCTGAGGTTCATCATGAACTAAATATATACCTGATTCAGGAATTGGAGAAGCTGAAAGAGAAAATGGCTCCTGGAGAAGCTATGGACCTAGATGCTATTGTAAAACCAACAGAGTGAGCTAACATTTCATCCAAAAATTCATAAGTAACAACAATATCTGGTGACTATACCCATCTTCCTTCTGTTTTCAAAACTCATGCAAGGTCACTTGGCTTATGTTCTCCAGAACAATATATGTTTCTTCTCAATTCTTTGAGTAGAAACATTTATTTATGCAACCCCAAATTTTCTCAGAATATAACTGGCTATCGGATAAACTTATCTATCCTATATAATAAAAGCCCAGTGACCGAAACAGTGGAACGACCAGAATGACCAGACACCAGAACACCACAGCCCCTCGCCCTGGATGGCCCTGCCTCCCAGGGAGTGGTTAGGAGCAATCAGGCAGGCAGGTGAGTGGTTAAGGGCAATGAGGCAGGCAGGCAAGTGTTGAAGGGCTAGAGGCAGGCAGGCAGAAGCAGTTAGGGGTGATGAGGCAGGCAAGCAGAGCCAGTTAGGGGTGATCAGGCAGGCAGGCAGAGGTGGTTAGAGGTGATTAGGCTGACAGGAAAGTTGTTAGGGGCAATCAGGCAGGCAGGCGAGTGGTTAGGGGTGATCAGACAGGCAGACGAGCACTTAGGAGCCAGCAGTCCTGGATTGCGAGAGGGATGTCTGACTGCCAGTTTAGGCCCGATCTGCAGCTCAGGCCTAAACTGGCAGTCGGACAGTCCCCAAAAGGTCCCAGATTGCAAGAGTATACAGGCTGGGCTGAGTGACACCCACCATGCATGAATTTCATGCAGTGGGCCTCTAGTCTATATATATAAAAGCCTAAGCAACCAGTCAACTGGATGACCAGATGATAGGACAACCGGCCAGTAGATATGATGCACACTGACCACCAGAGGGCATATGCTCAATGGAGGAGCTGCCCCCTGGTGGTCAGTGCACTCCCACAGCAGGAGCGCTGCTCAGCTGACCATTGGGTGCCAGACACCAGGCTCATGGCTGGAGAGCACAGCTGTGGTGGCAGGAGCCTCTCCTGCCTCCTCAGCAGCGCTATCACAGTGGCAGTGGCAGCAGGCACAGCAGGGCTCCTCCCTGGCTGCCTGCTGCTTCACACACTACTACATCCCCTGAAGGGTCCAGATTGCGAGAGGGCACAGGCCAGACTGAAGGAATCCACTGGTGCACGAATCCGTGCACCAGGCCTCTAGTCGATAATATTCTGACAAGAAGAATAGAGGAAAGGAAGCAATATTAAAATCCACAGTGCCACATGACTTGTAAAGATAGTGTGACCAGAACTAAGTAGCCAGACTACTTTGATCCTTATGGTTTTTAATCCTGTCTACTGACCATGACTGAGTTGTTTTCATTTGTACTATATACCTTTCCTATCCAAAGCTCTAGAATCAGTTCTAATGTAAGGCAAGTGATTCCTAATTCTGTCTGGATCAGCAGTCTTTAAGAAGTCCTGCAGCCATAGCTGGTTTGGCTCAGTGGATAGAGCGTCAGTCTGCAGACTGAAGGTTCCAAGGTTCTAGGGCATGTACCTTGGTTGCGGGCACATCCCCAGTTGGGGGTGTACAGGAGGCAGCTGATCGATGTTTCTCTCTCATCGATGTTTCTAACTCTCTGTCCCTCTCCCTTCCTCTCTGTGAAGAATCAATAAAATATTACATAATAATATCAAAAAAAGAAGTCCTGCACTAAATTTCTACCCAAATAAAGATGATGCGATTAATGCAATCAATTAGATTTTCTTCTCTTGAGTGCAAGAATAAGCTATAGGTTAGTCACTTGCTTAATTTTTAGTGGATAAAGAAGCTAAAATTTACAAAGAAAAAACAATGAGAGAGTAATAGAAGCTTATACAATTACAATCTGTGAATAAACAGAAATAGTGATAAAGCAGAAGATTTAAGAAGGGTGAATATACCTGACTAGTAATCATAACTCATAAATTATCTGCTAAGCAACTATTGCTTTTATCTGCATATCTAGGGCAATAGGTACATGAGTCATGAATAGGCATTACAAATGAATGGCTAATTTAAGACTGAATATTTGTGGCCTCATGTGTTTTAGAGTACTTGCTACATACTTGGTTCTTATATTCTTTCCTATATTCAGCATCCATATGAACTACTTATGTTAACTGTTTCTATAATACTTTATAAGCTACTTAATTCAATTATAAATGTCTCATTTTTAATAATAGAATTAAATGGTCTTAAATAATACAGCAAATATATATTACAAAGTATTGATTTTTTTAATTTGACAAAATTACATATTAAAAGACATTTTCCATAGTATTTTTAGAAAATACTTTTGCAGTTTCAATCATTTTAAATCTATTAATACTTGTTTATGACCCAGCATATGGTCTCACTGGAAAATGTTTCATATGTCCTTGAAAAATATGCTTTGCCTTTGTTGGATGCAGTGTTTGAAAATGTCTTTAATTGTAATGAGTCTATAGCTTTTTTCAAGTCTTTTGTATCATTATTGGCACTGAGCCTAGTTATTCTAGCCATTATTGAAAATGTGGTACTAAACTCTCCAGTTATTAGTGTGCAGTTATTCCTCCATTTTATGTCAGCTTTTACCTCATTTATTTTGAGGCTTTGTTTTTAGATGCATATATATTAATCATTGTTACATTGTTCTGATAGATCAACCTCTTGACTTATACAAAATGTCCCTCTTTACTTTTGGAATATGCAACACCAATAGAGAACCCTAATGTAAACTATAGTCTCAAAGTGATAAGAAACTGTCAATGTATAGTCATTAATTGTAACAAATATACAACTTTAGTTGGGGGAACATTGATAATGAGGGAGGTTGTTTATGTGTAGAGGCAGGGAATACAGGGGAAATTTCTCTATTTGGCTCTAAAGCTAAAGATGATCTAAAAACTAGTCTATTAAAATAAATTGAACAAAAAATGAAGTACAATATCTGCAAATCAATAAATGCGATAAGTCATATAAATAAATTGAGAGACAAAAATCACATAATAATATCAATTGATGCAGAAAAAGCATTTGATAAAATCCAACACTCTTTTTTGATAAAAACTCTCAGCAAAATGGGAATAGAGAGATCATACCTCAACATAATAAAAGCCTTATATGACAAACCTACAGCCAACATCATACTAAATGGGCAAAAACTAAACTCATTTCCCCTAAGAACAAAAACAAGACAGAGATGCCCACTTTCACCACTCCTGTTCGATATAGTACTGGAAGTGCTAGCCATAGCAATCAGACAAGAAGAAGAAATAAAAGGCATCCAAATTGGAAAAGAAGAAGTAAAATTGTCCTTATTCACAGATGACATGAAACTGTACATAGAAAACCCCAAAGACTCCATCAAAAAACTACTAAACCTAGTAAATGAATTCAGCAATGTAACAGGATACAATATTAACACCCAGAAATCTATGGCCTTTTTATACACCAAAAATGAACTCACACACACACACAGATGACATGATGTACATAGAAAACCCCAAAGACTCCATCAAAAAACTACTAAACCTAGTAAATGAATTCAGCAATGTAACAGGATACAATATTAACACCCAGAAATCTATGGCCTTTTTATACACCAATAATGAACTCACACACACACACACAAAAATCCCATCTACCATTGCACCAAAAAAAATAAGATACTTAGGAATAAACTTAACTAAGGAGATAAAATACCTGTACTCGGAAAACTACAGGACATTGAAAAAAGAGATAGAGGGATACATAAACAAAAGGAAGAACATACTATGTTCATGAATTGGTGGAATCAGCATCATTAAAATGTGCATACTACCCAGAGCAATCTATAGATTCAATGCTATCCCCATTAAAATACCAATGGCATATTTCAAAGATCTAGAACAAACTCTCCAAAAATTTATCTGGACTAAAAAAAGACCCCGAATAGCCTCAGCAATCCTGAGAAAGAAGAACAAAGTTGGAGGGATCACAATATCAGATATAAAGCTATATTACCAAGCCTCAGTTCTCAAAACTGCCTGGCACTGGCATAAGAACAGACATATAGACCAATGGAACAGAACAGAGAACCCAGAAATCGACCCAAGCCATTATGCTCAATTAATATTTGACAAAGGGGGCAAGAGCATACAATAGAGTCAAGACAGTCTCTTCAATAAATGGTGCTATGAAATTTGGTCAAATACATACCAAAAAAATGAAACCAGATCACCAACTTATACCAAAACACAAAAACAAACTCAAAATGGCTAAAGAACTTAAATTTAAGATGGTAAACCATAAAACTCCCACAAGACTCCATAGGCAGCAAAATTGCAGACATATGTCATAGCAACATCTTTACAGATACAGATCCTAGGGCAAGAGAGACTAAGGAGAAAATAAACAACTTGAATTACATCAAATAAAAAGCTTCTGCACAGCAAAAGAAA
>NW_005360676.1:1583838-1607457 GCF_000412655.1 Myotis brandtii
AAAGAGGACATACAGAAGGCCGAGAGACATATGAAAACATGCTCAAAGTCACTAATCATCTGAGAGATGCAAATCAAAACAACAATGAGGTACCATCTCACACCTGTCAGAATGGCTATCATCAAGAAATCAACAAAGGACAAGTGTTGGTGAGGATGTGAAGAAAAAGGAACCCTCTTGCACTGCTGGTGGGAATGCAGACTGGTGCAGCCACTATGGAAGACAGTATGGAGTTTTCTCAAAAATTTAAAAATGGAACTCCCATTTGACTCAGAAATCCCACTTCAACACTATAACCCAAGAAACTAGAAACACCAATCAGAAAAGATATATGCACCCTTATGTTCATAGCAGCACAATTCACCATAGCTAAGATTTGGAAACAACCTAAGTGCCCATCAGGAGATGAGTGGATTTAAAAATGGTGGTACATCTGCACAATGGAATACTACACCGCTATAAAAAAAGAAGGAACTTTTACTATTTGTAAGAGCATGGATGGAACTGGAGAGCATTATGCTAAAGGAAATAAGCCAGTCAGAGAAAGATAAATATCACATGATCTCACTCATATGTGGGATATAATGATCAACATAATTTGATGAACAAAAATAGATCCAGAGGCAAATGGCAGGGGAGGTGGGGGGGTGGGTTAGAGAGTAACCAAAGTATTTATATGCATGCATATTAGCATAACCAATGGACACAGACAATGGATGTTTCTAACTCTCTATCCCTCTCCCTTCCTCTCTGTAAAAAATCAATAAAATATATTTTTTTAAAAAAGATAATAATAAAATAAAAAGCAGTAAAAGAAAAGAAAAGTTGGTGTCAAAAACCTTTAAAAAAAGCCTAATCTTACAGAATTCAGGTAAAAGAGTTCTCAAAATATAATTACTATACATCTTAAGTACCTGTATTAAAAGGGAAAATAAGAGCTCAAATCAATAGTCTAAACTTCCACTTTAAGAAACAAGTACTAGTAAAGCCCTAGCCAGTTTGGCTCAGTGGATAGAGCATCTGCCTGTGGACTGAAGGGTTCCAGGTTTAATTCTGGTCAATGGCATATGCCTGGATTATGGGCTCCATCCCCAGTAGGCGTGCAGGAGACAGCCAATGGATGATTTTTTCTCATCATTGATGTTTTTATCTCTCTCTCCCTTCCTCTCTGAGATCAATTAAAAAAAAAGAAAAAGAAAAACAGAAACAAGTGAAAGAGGGACAATCGAAAGTCAAAGCCACCAGAAGGAAAAAAATAATAAAGACATAAAGATTAAAGTGTAAATGATAAAAACAATACAAAAAAAAACCTGGATTCCAAAGTGTTTTTTGTTGTTAATCCTCATCTGGGGATACTTTTTCCATTGATTTTTCAAGAGAAAGTGAGAGAAAAGGAGAGAAAGAGAGCGAGAGAAAGAGAGGAAGAGACATAAAGGTGAGAAAGACACATCATTGGTTGCCTCCTGAACATGCCCTGACCCAGGTATTTGACCTTGACTGGTAATTGAATCCTCAACTCTTTGGTGGATGGGCCAATGCTATAACCCGAGCTACACCAGCCAAGACCAAGTGTTTTGTTTTGTTTTGTTTTGTTTTGTTTTAATATCAACAAAATTGATAAATCATTAGTTAAATTGACCAAGCAAAAAAGAGAAAGACTCAAAATCTGGAATGAAAGTAGAGACACCACTAATGGCATTATAGAATAGAAAGGATTAGGATGACTACTATAAACTACTATATGCCAAAAATTATGGAATAGTGAAAAAATGGGCAAATTTCTAAAAAGACAGTATTTATACATTATATATTTGGCCAATATGACAAAAATAAGTATAATTTTGATTTAAAATAATAATAATAAGAGTAATTTTTACTAAAAAATGAGTAAAAAGTCAGTACCTATACTTGTTTATAAGGATTCCTGGCACCAAAAAATAACCAATCAGATGAAACATTATTATATGATGTGACCAGTAAGATGCAACTCCAGCCCAGCAGGTCTGGCTCAGTGGTTGAATGTCAACCTATGAACCAGGAGGTCACAGGTTGATTCTCAGTTAGGGCACATGGCTAGATTTTGGGCTCAATCCCCAGGGGGGTTGTGCAGGAGGGAGCTGAACAATGATTATCTCTCATCATTGATGTTTCTATCTCTCTCTCCCTCTCCCTTCCTCTCTGAAATCAATACAAAATATATTTTTAAAAAGATGCAACTCTATTATATAACCTATATATTTATGGTTCAAGACAGGGCATTCACACTAGACAGCTATTGTTGTGTTAGCTGTTGTCATATTTTTACTTGACAATCTAAGGGAAAAGAGATTAGTGCCTCTGACTAAACAGTCAGGTATTGCATTTTTTAAAAATTTTTGTGGCCCACTAGTGTGCTGTGACATACCAGTTGAAATTGCTGATGTGACATATTATTATATAATAAGTACTAGTGGCCCGATGCACGAAATGTGTTCACATTAAAAGGGAATTAATTAGAGGAAATATTTTAATATTGCTATTTGCCCTTTCTCTATAATAGAAGTGTCAGAGATGAAAAAAATTGGTAAAATGTATATGAAAATCTTTCTCCTGTCAGAGTCTGGGGCACACTTCAGGACCCAGAGTCAAGTTCCCGCCCACCCGCTTGCACCTCGAAATTGCACGAGACCCAGACCCAGCTGACCCAAACCCCATTGGGCTAGATCCAGAACCGGCCGGCCCTACCCCTGTCAAGCCCCACTTGGGGGAGGAGCAGCCTCAGGGCCCCAGTCAAGCCCTCCTGGGTAGGGGGCGCAGCCTCAGGTCCCCTGGCGCACCCTCAGGTGCCCCGGCCCGGCACTGGGGTGGTGAGTGCAGCCTGAAGTTCTCCATCAAACCCCACATGGCAGAGGGCATGGCCTGAGGTCCCCCATCAAGCCCCACCAGACGGGGGGCACAGCCTCATATCCCCGACCCCGGCCCAGCACCATGCAGCCTCAGGTCCCTGTTGATCGCTCCTTACGGCTTGTTATGGGAACCCTGCCTCCTCTGTGGGCGCAGCCATCTTGTGACAGCATGATGGAGTGAGGGTCAATTTGCACATTACCTCTTTATTATATAGGATAATTGTATAACAGGATATTATATTATGTATAATATATATTATTAAATATATATTTACTCATTTATTACATATCCTTTTGATTCTGTTTCTCTAGAGAACCCAGAGTAATACACTAGTGTATTGCATATGGTGTAAAGGTTCATATATGAGACGGAACAAATCTATTAAGATTAGATACCAGTTTTACAAAAATTTAAGATTAGCAGCAAAGTTTTCTTGGTAGTAAATCAACTGGGAAGCTTACTTTTAGAATCCTCACATTGCTGGGTGAGAGCTGGAAAGCTATGTAGAAAATAAATATAATAATATAATATCAGGCAGAAATATATTTGTTTACCTAACACCAAACAAATATGGAAATAAGGTTCAAATATCTTGTCTTTCAAGTAAGAACCTTTATTTAGATCAATTTGCTTCCTATATTAAACACATATATCAACTTCTATTATGTTAAAGCAAAAGTTGCACAGGAAATAGTTAAGCAACTAAGAAAGACTTTATTCAAGTTTGTTGCAATAGGAGAGAGAGGCCAGAATGCAGTCTGACCTTTACTCCATCAAACAAAGGTGGTGCCCACGGGAAAAGCAAACTTTCTCCTACCTACATGACAGCGGCAGTTTTACAGATTGGAACAAGTCATCTACCAGTCAGGCTGCTGACCTCCCAGAGCCTGGGAGATGAAGGTGCTATCCTCCTTGATGGTTACATTCCAAATGGATGGCTCCCAGGTCCCTGAGAAAGACACTCCCAACTTGCAAAACTTGCAAGATGTTTTTAAAAATATTTACATATCAAAGAGGCAAAGAAAGGATTTATAATTACAAGGGTTTTTTGTTTGTTGGTTGGTTGGTTGGTTTTGCTTTGTTTTGAATAAATACTCTAAGAAAAGGGAGGTCAGGGTCATACATTCAGGTAGAGCCAGTCTAACATTTTGTAAAATTGAGTGGAACATTAAGGCCCTGTTGATCAATTTTTAATAACCCCCATCTCATTATTAAGAGAGAAATCAAGATATGGATCAGTTGTTTTAACTTTTTCAAAATTCTTAAAACTTTAAAAAAAATATATAATAACAGTTAACACTTCTAATACATTTAAGAATGGTCTGAATATAGTTTGGCTGTTTTTGTTTTCTTTTTCAGGAGATAAAATCATTACTTTCAGACAATTATAAAAATGAGCATGTGTTATTCATAGAATATGAAGCACCAGGCAGATGGATGTTACAGTTGACTCTAAAGAAGAGTAAAAACAACACAGTGTTATATGACATGAAGGGATGGTAAAATGATTTTGCAAATGACAACAAAACTGTTTTTTTCCCATAGGTGGAGATTAGGGGAATATCACTACTAAACAGAAGAGAATGTAGATATCTATCAATTACCCTCGGCCTACAAAATGTTACAAAATAGCTCAAAGATAATGAACAGGACTGGAAACTGTTTTTCTTAAATAAAAGAAAATATGATAATATATTTAATCACGCCATCAAAATTTTATTACAAAACTGTCAAGCATTCAATAACTATTCAAACAAGGACTACTTTTAATTTAAGACTATTTTGAAGATTAGTGTGCTAATATTATTTGTTAATATTATTTGCTGTTCTAGGAAAACTAACAATTTAGACTGAGGTGGAAAGAAGCAAGTATTAGCTAATTAGGGTTATTAAGAGATGTGTTTAAATCTTATAAGATCCTCATAGGCTATATTATATAGAAAATATTAATACAGTATATCTTTCTCTTTTTGTTTTTCTAAATGCCGTATAACTACAAAACTACAGAGCAGACTACAACAAACACACTGTTTATATGTGGGCTAATACCTTGGGAAAAAGAAAATCATTTAGTTGCATAGTTACATCACCATCCCCTGTTGTTAGTAGCCCAAAGATCACACTGTAATAGCTGTTTGTCTACTTCGCCAATTTGCGTAAAGATGTTGTAATAAAAGTGAGAGCCAACAGGGCTAAAACAATCTCATGTGAGTCTTAAATGCTCTTATTGGAGTGGAGAAAGACAGCACTCTTACTGCTCTTAAATCCCTTCTTTATTTTTTCTGAGCACTCCTCAGTGCACATTCAAGCTCAGCAGGGAGTTGCAGAAAGAGGCAATAGAGAAGTGACTTGATAAACCAATATCTGTATAATTTAGGTGGCGGTAAGGAGAACTGGGACTCATTAAGGGAGGCGATGTCTAAGAGCAAGAGCTTCAAGTTTTGAGTGCTGTTAGTAAGATATCCGATATAAAGCAATCAGGAATTCCCTTAAAAGCCTGGAGATTGAAACTGCGGAGCATAGCTATTCTGTGGAGTGCTCCAGTTGGTTATGCCTAGAGCAAAAGCTGCCTTTACAAATTCATCCAAATTGCAGGCACCTGTAAGCTGCTGTGGTTTTTGGTGTTTTTTTTTTTTTCTTTATGAGAGAAACTATATTTGGACTAAGGATAGTGAACTGCTATTCATGCAATTTAATTGACTATGTATTGTATTGTCATCATGATGTCACCATCATCATGCAGGATCTCGTTAGGTAGGAAGTTAGACTGAGTGGCTGGCGTGGGGCCTGCCCTGGGGTTCTGAACAGGGGTCGGGCCAACATTGCCTTCAGAGCGCCTCTCTATGGGCGACCCAGCAGAGCGCAAGCAGGCAGATTGGAGCCAACCAGTTCTTGGTGCAAGCTCAGAGAAAAACGACATGACCTCAATGCGACCTCACTAGGATCCTGGACTATAAATATAATAAAATTTGCATTTTGGCTTTGACCCATTCCCCCCACTCCATGGGTTTTTCTGTATGCACTATGGGTAAGGGCATGCCTAGAAGAAAGATAGTTTCTATCAATCATCCCGGAATGCAAATGAAAGTCTCCGCCCAGAAAATCCTTCTTTAAAAACCAGGAGTTGAGGGCCATGCTCTCTCTCGCTCTCTGGACTGGCCTACTCTCATTTGGAATGTACCTTCAATAAACCCCATTTTGCTTTACTTTCATTTTTGTTGATCTTCAAATCTTTTCTATATCCACAAAAAGAACTGAGGTCCCATCCAATAACCCAAATCGGTAACACTTAAATGTGAATTAACATTTGAAACCTGCCAAAGTCTTACAGACTTTCACCACCTCTCACTTTTCTAAAAATGATCCATGTATTCACATGCACAAGATTTTGAAACCTGGTGATACCAGAGAGGAGCATGCCTCATCCTATTCCCCTCCAGTTGCTGCTGGGGGTGGGGCTCTTATGATGCCTTGAAAAAAGGAATTTTCTGAGATTCACAGAGGAGGATGCAATATGGTCGAAAGCTTTATTTCCAGGGAATTACACCCCTGAGTTTCCAAAGTCCCATTTCCCTTAGTCCAGTCATGGAAAAAGTGTAGCTGGGTTTCAGTAAAGCTAGAAGCAGAGCCAGTGTTCAGAGTTTCCTTTTCATGTTGGAGTTGGGTCCAGTTTACTAGTAGTATCAGGCTAGCTGTAGTACATTAATCCAATGCTGTGGGGTCCGCATAGCTGTGGACCATACAGGCAAATGCAAGACAGTCAAGAGAGTGCGCCCCCAGCAAAAACAGTCCCAAGAGCCCAAGAGCACAAGAGCAAGAAAGTGAATTCCTTTGTTTAGGGGGTTATGTATTTATGTATTCCAAATCTTCGCACACATGCAGTTGCCATGGCAATTCTGGCCAACCATTTCTGTCCCCAGATGTGATTGACAGGGAAGTATTCCTTCTGTCATCCCAGCTTTACTGGGCATGCGTCAATATTCCGTATATGGTTCCCTCTTCCAGTGTTTTGTAGGAAATATGTCTATAATGCCTGGCCTTTCCTTTGCTTCTTTTTTGTTATTAATAACTAGTTCATTACAACATCAGTGGTAAATGGTAGAATTTATTATGGCAGACATGTGTGAGAAGCTAAGATAAATTTATTCAGCAAAGGTGAAGGGACAAATATTAGCATCAGATGATATAATATACTAGAGGCTTAGTGCATGAGATTCGTGCAGGGGGGCGGGTAACCCTCAGCCCAGCCTGCACCCTCTCCAATCCGGGACCCCTCGGGGGATGTCCAACTGCCGGTTTAGGCCCGATCCTGTCCCTAAACCGGCAGTCGGGCATCCCTCTCACAATCTGGGACCACTGGCTCCTAACTGCTCACCTGCCTGCCTGCCTGATTACCCCTAACTGCCCCCACTGCTGGCCTGGTCATGCCTAATTCCCCATCCCCGCCAGCCTGGTCACCCCTAACTGCCTCCCCCGCTGGCCTGGTCACCTCTTATTGCCCCCCCAATGGCCTGGTCACCCCCAACTGCCCCTCCTGCCAGCCTGGTTGCCCCACGCAGCCTGCTGCTCAGTCATTTGGTCAGCCCTCACTAACAACCCTGACAGCCTGGTTGCCCCCACGCAGCCTGTTGGGTCGTCCGTTTGGCTGTTTTGGTTGCAATGGTCGCTTAGGCTTTTATATATATAGATTTCACAGTAGAAACTGAATTTGTGTTGAAATTTAAACACTAGATTTGATGGTTAAAATCTAGGGAAAAATTTTAGCCGCACTTATGGCTGATTGATATTCTAAGAGACATTAACTGAATATTATAATTAAGAGCAGGAGGCTAGAGGCATGTAACCAGGTAAATGAAAAATACCATATATGTTTCTAGGGAATGTTTAGTATTTTAGATATGTTCAAAGAGGCATGATAGTCCAGTCAATAGCTCTTACTCAGAATTGTATTTCATTTTAAAATTTATTCTAGTGTATATGACCAATATTCTTACATCCTTGAAAAAAGTACACAATCCATTCTTTCTTTATTATTTTATATTTTTATTAGTTATTACTCAGTGTTATCAGTTTTCTTTAAAAAGAATAAAAATTTGGGCATTGACTATATATAACACATACACTAAGCATGATTACTTGGGAATTTTATAATTTCCAATTAGCTTTAATTTTTATGAGCATTATATTTTAAACTTAAATGGTTAAAGAAAAAGAAAATAAGATTCCTAGTGATTTGATGATCACTAGATGATCACTATTTTACCTCATCTCTTGTCCTCTACCTTAGTCTCTTACAGTTTATAAAATTAAAAAATCATATTGAGTTGAATGTCCAATTGTCTGAATAAAATTGATTTTAATATTGTGTTTCTCTCATCTTAACTTACCATTGACAACAATGGATAAAAGTTACTGTAGTCAATATTTTCTATATATACTACCTATGCAAATGATGTTTATGTATGCTGTGAATATACCTTGTCATGATGAACAAAAATAATAAAATTAAAGATCAAAATAACTTAAAACAACAAGATTAAGAGAATTCTCAATTCTCTCATTAAAATAGTGATCAAAATGACACCTAAAATTTAAGATTAAAGTGAAATTTAGATTAATTATGCATTTTAGGTTACATAAGTTTTGTTATTTAAGTGTGAAAGAGATGGCAAAACAAAGAATATATGTATTATTATAAATTCACTAGAGGCTTGATGCACGAAATTCATGCATGGGAGCTGGCAGGGGGAAGGGGGTCCCTCAGACCGGCTTGTGCCCTCTTGCAATCCAGGACCCTTCACTCCTAACCACCCACGTGCTTGCTCCTTACCACCCACCTGCTCCTTTCTCACAACCCAACTGCCTGCTCCTTACTGCTTGGCTTGCCACTCCTTAACACTGCCGCAGAGGCAGGAGAGGCTCCTGCCACCACCGCTACGCTTGCCAGCTGTGAGCCCAGCTTCTGGCTGAGTGGCACTCCCACTGTAGGAGTGCACTGACCACCAGGAGGCAGCTCCTGCATTGAGCATCTGCCCCTTGGTGGTCAGTACACGTCATAGCAACTGGTCATTCTGGTTGTTCCACTGTAATGGTCACTGGGCTTTTATATATATAGACTAGAGGCCTGATGCATGAATTCATGCATGGGTGGGATCCCTCTGGGTGGCCTGCAGGGATCGGGCTGAAACCTGCACTCCAACACTGTCTGCAGCTCCTCCCTGCCACTCCTGCTCATCCTGGCCCCACTGTGTCTGCTGTGGGCTTGCCCCCAATCAGTCCTGATCGAGAGAGGCTCGCGCTGCTGCAGCAGCACTCAGCAGCCATGAGCCCTGCATCTGGTGCCCTCCCAAGGGGAGTGGCCTGTGGGATTGGGCTGAAACCAAAAAAAGACTGTACCCTTTTATGTAATGATGTTTACTTTGAATTTATATTAGTTCACACAAACACTCCATCCATGCTTTTGTTCCGGCCCTTAGGTCCAGTTTAAGAACCCATTGTGGCCCTCGAGTCAAAAAGTTTGCCCACCCCTGGTCTAGCCTGTCTCACTCAGTCCCAATCAGCCAGACCCAAGCAGCAAGCTAACCTACCGGTCGGAGCGTCTGCCCCCTGGTGGTCAGTGCACATCATAGTGAGCTGTTGAGAGGCCTTAGCATATCATTAGCATATTACACTTTGATTGGTTGAATAGACAACTGGCCGACTGGACACGTAGCATATTAGGCTTTTATTATATAGGATGTTATTTCAAAAATACTTCATTAAGAATGGAAGATATCAGAATGACAAAATGTACCAAACTAGAGAAAGCTCTTACCTGTTCACTTCAAACATACATGAAAAAAGTAATAAAAAAAATCGTTTTTACCAAATAAATATAAAAACACGGGATCAAGTTAAAAATGGTAATAACTGGAGAAAACAACCTTGGTTTATTGTGTACATCAGCAACAGCTTGAATAAAATTACAATTGTTGTAAGGTTTACTACTGCATTATTATATTCCCCTTAAAAAATTTATATGAATTTATTAAAATATTTGACTTCTATTCAAGAATCTTGGGGCAGGGTTTTATTTTATGTTATTTATTATTTATTTTATTATATTTTTGTTGATTTTAGAGAGGAAGGGAGAGAGAGAGAGACATAGAAGCATCAATATGAGAGAGAATCATTGATCCGGTGCCTCCTGCACACCCACACTGGGGATCGAGCCTGCAACTCAAGCATATGCCCTGACTGGGAATTGAACCGTGACCTCCTGGTTCATAGGTCAATGCTCAACCACTGAGCAACACTGGCTGAGCAGGATTTTATTTTTAAACCAAAGTTCAAAAACCTTCTTCTCTTGATGCTAATAGGATGATACTTGTTTTCTTGACTCAGTGGTTTAATTAAATTAAACTCTCCTGCTGTTTGGAAACCATTGTTCAGGAATTCTGTTTTTTATAAGAAAAATAAAAGTTACTGCAGCATTTTCAGTCCTTCAAAGGATTATCCAGTGGGAAGTTGGAACCCAGTGTTCCAGAGGCAATTAAATGAAAGAGGAATTTGGCACTGATTCACCTTAGCAGAACTGCTAGAAAATTATTTCACATTAAGCTGCATTTAAGTAATTTAGTGTAGTAATATCCATCTCTTTAAACATCTCTCAAAATATGCTGAATGTGAACATAATATTCACACATCCAACTGTCCCTGGGAGACTTTGATTCTTCTCTGGGTTCCATGCGGGCAATCAAACTAGAAATTACTATTTAAGACTCCTGATTGCAGCAGAGTTTGTAACTTTTTTTATTGTTGCTTATTTCAACAATATTTACAGAAGAATAGACAAAAGTATAAGCTTAGGAATCATTATCTCTAAACATGTTTGTTTTCACAGGTGTCCTCTACTTATCAAAAGGACAGAATTATTTTTTAGAGTAGCTTCATTGATCTTTATAATAGAGATAAGAAAAATTAGTGTGGGCATCTGGTAAGCAATTATGTAAAAAAAATTTGAAAACTTAAAAATGCTGTGCAAAATTTGGTAATTATTCAAACACATAGTATAATATTATAGACTGTTGTTTACTCATTAATACTGTAACTGAATCCATTTCTATTTATTATTGGTTTGAAAATTGTTTTTTTTTCATTTTACTAGAGATAAATATTATTACATTTTAAAAAAATTAAAATGTTATTTGCCTTTTAATATTTAGAATAATTCTACCTAAGGATGAGTTTCAAATATAACTTTTCCCTGCAAGCTTAAATTAAACCTGATTTGTCCCAATCAGAATGTATTTTTGGAATTTAGAGAGTCACTTCCTACTCTCATAAATGATATTAAGTCACATCTATATATATAAAAAGCCAGCGACCAGAACACTGTAATGACCAGAATGACTGGTCACTATGATGCCCACTGCAGCCAGTGAACTGGCCTGATCAGGTGGTGGGGCCGGCTGGCCAACCTCTCAGGGCCCCTCCCCTGGGCTGGCTTCACCCTTGATCGGCCTCTCCTACCCCAATCGGCCCACAGCCCCTCCCCCTGGCTGTCCCTGCCCGGATTGCTCCCCCTACCTCAATAGGGGGCAGGGTTGGCCGGCCAACTGCCTGTAGCCCCTCCCCCATGCTGGCCCTGCCCCAATGGGGCCCCACCACCCTGATCGGCCCATGGCCCCTCCCCCCAGCCAGCTCCACCCCTGATCAGCCCCCCACACCAAGCGGGGGTGGGGCTGGCTGGACAACCTCCCCTGACCCCTCCCCTGGCCCCATTCAGGGACGGGGCCAGCTGGCCCATGGCCAACAGCCCCTTCCCCCAGCCAGTCTGGCCCTAATTGGGGCAGGCCCGCCGGTCAACCTCCTGCCATCTCCTCCTCTCGACAGGCTTGGTCCCAATCCGCCAATTGGGGCCAGGCCGGCAGGACCCCACCGATGCACAAATTCATGCACTTGGCCTCTATTTAAGTAACAAATGCTCACCAGTTCAGGTGTACAAATTTTTAATATTCCTCAGTTGTTTACCATCTACTACTGCCTTTTCTGAGGTTAAGGGTAGAAGTTTTGTTATAGATTTTGCTTTCTCATATTTTCTCACATCCTTTATTTTTGTTACATATTTTCAAAAATATGTATATGTAAATAATGCAAAGGGCTTATAGTGTCATAAATATTATGAACTAAAAAGGTGATTGGTTTGTGCCAGGATCCTAATTTATAAAGCTATGACTAAGTCAACACAGTGAGGTCAATGCCATCAAAAGAAGAATGTATTACATTCTCAAGAGAAGGGGGCACTTCGTACCACCCAGGCCACATGGAAAATACCAGGTTTTGGTCAGGAGGAAGAAGACAGGAACAAAGGGCAAACCTGGGCCAAAGCCTTAATTGGGGTTTCCATAGGAAAGGAACGGAAAGGCAGGGTAAACAGATAAGGACTGGCAAGTTTGAGTAATTCTGGCAGGCTTTGGACTATAGGGGTTGTCTCTGGTTGCCTGGTACCTGGCCCTGTAATGATTTAGGACAGGGGAAATATTGACCTGGTGTATGAGAATTAGATGATGAATGAGGCACAACTTGGATCAGCTGATCTGTGCAGGAAAGGTTGGTTCCAGACAAGCTGACCTATAGAACAGAGGCAAACACTTTGGCTGATAGTTTGGACCTGTGACTAATGGATGCCAATTGACACCAGAATCAAAGAAAAAAACAGAACAACAATAAATGTGGTAATTTATTTTATTTATTTTTTAAATATATTTTTATTGATTTCAGAGAGAATGGGAGAGGAAGAGAGCGAAAGAAACATCAATGATGAGAGAGAATCATTGATTGGCTGCCTCCCGCATGCCCGCTACTAGGTATGGAGCCTACAACCCAGGCATATGCCTTGATTGGGAATCAAACCCAGGACCTCTTGGTCCAAGGGATGATGCACAATCCACTGAACCACCACAGCTAGACAAATGTGGTAATTTTAACTATGGCACAAGATAAGCAGAAGTGGCATATTTTTGTGTGGACTGTTGTTCATATCCTCTTGTCTAGCTATTTCTTAAAACAACCAGTTGTCTAGACATTTCTTAAAACCACCAGCCAGCCAGCCAGCTAAATAATAAAACAGACTCAGCAATCCACTTCTAGTTAAATATCCAAAGAAACCCAAATACTAATTTGAAAAGATATTTGCACTCCTACGTTCATTGCAGTGTTATTTACAACTAGTGGCCTGTTGCACGAAATGTGTGCATGGGGGGATCCCTCAGCCAGGCCTGCACCCTCTCCAATCTGGGACCCCTCGGGGGATGTCCGACTGCTGGTTTAGGCCAGATCCTGGAGATTGGGCCTAAACCGGCAGTCGGACATCCTGCTCACAATCCGGGACCACTAACTCCTAACTGCTCAACTGCCTGCCTGCCTGATCACCCCTAACAGTCTGCCTGCCAGCCTGATCACCCAAAACTGCTCCCCCCTTCTAGCCTGTCACCCCCAACTGCCCCCCTGCAGCCCTGCTTGCCCCCAACTGCCCCCCCCCTGCTGGCCTGATCACCCCTAACCGCCTCTGCCTCAGCCCCACCACTGTGGCTTTGTCTGCAAGGACATCCAGAAGGTCTCCTGGTCTAATTAGCATATTACCCTTTTATTAGTATAGATAGCCAAGATATGGAAGTGCCCATCAGTAAATAAATGGATAAAAAAACCTGTGGTACATATACATAATGAAATATTATTTAGCCATAAAAAAGAATGAAATATTATTTGTGACAACTTGGATCAATCTAGAGCAGTGGTTCTCAACCTGTGGGTCACGACCCCTTTGGGGGTCGAATGACCCTTTCACAGGGGTCACCTAAGACCATCCTGCATATCAGATATTTACGTTACAATTCATAACAGTAGAAAAATTACAGTTATGAAGTAGCAACAAAAATAATTTTATGCTTGGGGGTCACCACAACATGAGGAACCATATTAAAGGGTCGTGGCATTAGGAAGGTTGAGAACCACTGATCTAGAGGATATTATACTAAGTGAAATAAGTCAGTCAGAGAAAGATAAATACCAAATTATCTAATTTATATGTGGAATCTAAAGAACAAAATAAATGAATAAACAAAATAGAAATATGCTCAAAGTTGCAGAGAACAAAGTGGCAGTTGCCAGAGGGGACAGGGATTGGGGATATGCATGAAAAAGGTGAAGAGATTAAGAAGTACAAATTGGTAGGGATGTAGAGCACAGCATGAGGGAATACAATTAATAATATTATAATAACTATGCCTAGTACCAGGTGGGTACTTGAATTATCAAGGGGATCACTTTGTATATTATATTATTGTCTAACCGCTATGCTAAACACCTGAAATGAATAAAATAATATTAATGTCAACTGCAATTGAAAAACAAAATTAAAAACAAACACAATAGACTCAACACTGCACTCACCAGCAGGACTTTCCAATTCAATTTATAGTCTGGCCTATGGAAGGTATCAAATAAAATTCTTCTTGAATACTCTCTTCGTGAGAAATCTGACTCAATTTATAATGTAAGCTCTGGCAAAAACTAGCCACATATCTGGGCATTTTAGGGAATCTCTATTCCTCCTCTCTGAAACAGGTAGTAATAGCAATAATAGTAATAAACAATATAGTTATTGAAAGAATTAAATGTGATGAATTTTCAACAATTTTTAGACTGAGGTTTGCTTAAAGTGGGCAGTTAATAATTAGTTCCCTCCCTAAATAAAATGACCACAGCACTGCTGTTCCCATATCCCAAACTTAGGCAGGCCTTCTATTGAGAGTGGGATTGTTTTGAGCTGGAAACTTAGTTACTAAGAGAACTTTCTCTTATAATTGTAGTCTGTAAATAGAAAAAACAACAACATTGTATTAAAGATGTAGTTAAAAATTTATTTAACTTAAAAGATCTTGACCTTTTAAAATTGTGACATGAATATTTTCAAATTATTTCAAATTTTTAAGAAGATGTTATCCCATTTGTTTATTTGTCAATGTTTATCATTCAAAACTATCAAAAAAGGCATGAAAAATATTATGTTACAAAAGGAGATATAGCATTATTGAAAATAAAGCTTATCATTTTTTGCATTATTGTTTAAAATAGGAAATTAAAAGTTTGCCTCCTTTAACCTTAAAAAGAACACCATAATGACTTGACAACTTATTGAACAATACTTAACACTTAGGTCCCTGGTATTAAGAATCTAATTACTAAAGCTCAAAACAACTATAAATCTGCCTCAATAGATAGTATAAAATTTAAAAATATTTGTTAATTTTAATTTTTTTAGTTTTCTTATTTTTTAAAAGACATTTTTTTATTGATTTTAGAGAGGGGATGAGAGGGAGAGAGAGATGCAAATATCTATCAGCTGCCTTCAACTGGGGATTGAACCCGCAACCTGGGCATGTGCCCCAACAAGGAATTGAACCAGTGACCTCCCGGTGCATGAGACAATGCTCAACCAACTGAGCTTCACCTGCTGGACTGTTCATTTTAATTTCTCATTTTACTAAATAGTGGAAGAAAAAGTGAGCATTGCAAGTAGAAGAGTATCTGGATCGCATTAGGCAAAGGGACAATAATATGTATGGCCACAGGAAGTACTCAGAAATAATTTAAGACTATTTTAAATTCATACATATATGTTAAATAATATCTTGTCAGATGAATTGTACTAGATAGGAGATAAATTACTTGCTCCCAAGGAACATATTCAAGCAGAGCATACACATAGCATGAGCATCATCTATTCTTTTGCAACTTTTCAATGAATATACATTCTTAGATAACGGATATAAAAATACATTGCAGCTGATCAAAGATGCATTAAAGAATTGTCTGAGCCTCTCTAGACAATTAAGGAATAATTTTCCCCTAACTATAAGTGACAAATGAAGAAGGAAAGCTAACTAAATAATGTATACTTTAAACAAGTATACTTAAATCCATTGCTTAAATAACAGTAGACCTGGTAATTGTTAAAACCTTCAATTTAGGTTATGCATTTAATTCTCTTTTAAGCAGGCTACCTATTATTTTTCCTACATCAATTATAGTTAATAATAGTCTGTAACATATGGAAAGCTAATTATACCAAATGGTGGTGGCAGTGATAGCCTGAACAGAATATGGTGTGGTTATTAAACAGTTTTAGACTTGATTTAACATTTTGTTTCCTGGATTATGAGTACAGAAATAAAGGCACATTTAATATTTTTTAACAGCAGCCAAAAAAAAAAGAAGTAGAGTAAACTATTTTAATCTTTCTTAATTTTTTAAATTTTTTTCATGGTTATTGAATTTTTGATAGTTTCTTATGCCAGGACTGTGAGAATAAATATTTAGAATCAATGAAAATGCCAGGAAATCATGTCAGTGCAATTATCTTAGTATCACTAAGTCACCTTTGGTTGAAAAATAATACTATAATGTGAAATTTTGTCATCATTCTCTATATAGTGACATTATTATTTTATCTACTACTATTACTTAGGGATTTTTTTTCATTTATACCGAAATGTCATATATCACAATGTCAGTATAAATAAATTTGCTCATTTCTGGACTTCTTCAGTAAAGTTTCATAAAGCACAGAAACTCAATTTTCAATTATCAATCTCAAGAATTCTAAAATTAACTATGTTTGGGTGTAGTTCAAAGAAAGACATTATCATATCACCTATGCATTTTAACATGTTTTGCTCTCAAACTTTATAATAATCTCTAAAGCAAAAAATAGTCACTCTTACTAAGGATATTATTGGCATTCAAAAAACTTTCATTCTACCAGCAAAATGTAGAATTTTCAAAATCTACATTGCCCATAAACATGACAGAAATTCACATCACAAAGCAATACTGAATTTGAGATTGGTTAATTAGATTTACTTTTTATAAATAAAATTGTATGAAAATAACATAGAAAATAACATAGAAACATAAAATGTTTCTATAAATACTGACACATTTTTTCAGTATTTTCAAGTGTTTAATTGTCCCTACAAATATACTAGGTATTGACAAGCTTGAGTACAAGCAAATATTTGATTAGTTGCAAAATGATATATTCACATTTGTTTATGGTTAATTATTGTTTTGCTATATATTTCCAAAAATGTTTTGAATTTGGAATATTTATTAACTGTCAAATGTTACTTATGTCAAGATGATAAAATGTCATTATTTGACAAGTTAAGTATTTCAATAACCTTCAAAAAGCTTTCAATAATTTTTTCTTAGCTTATTTATTCCATTGAATATATCCAAATGTAATTAAAAATGCACAAATTTTAGCTTTAAGAGTAAGTTAAATTTTAAAAGCTTTAAAAATGTAAATTCAGTGAGACTCAATTAGGAGGAGACACTTAAAAATATTTAACTGATTTCAAATATTTAATTTTTTTGATTTTCAAATACAAATACATTTGGCAAATTTACATTTAATTTTTTAAAAATTTATCTTTATTGTTGAAAGTATTACAGATGTTTCCTTTTTTTTCTCTCCACATTTACCCCCTCCTGCCCACTAGAATCCCCTCCCCAGAACTTTCCCACATTATTATCTGTCCATGGGCTATGCATATCCTATATAATAAAGAGGTAATATGCAAATTGACCATCACTCCCTGGCACAAGATAGCCACTCCATGTGGTCACAAGATGGCCACCACAAGATGGCAGGCAGGGGAGGGCAGTTGGGAGCTACCAGGCCTGCAGGGGAGAGAGGGCATTTGGGGGGGACCAGGCCTTCAGGGGAGGGAAGTTAGGGGAGACCAGGCTGGCAAGGGATGGCAGTTGGGGGAGACCAGGCCAGCAGAAGAGGGTTGTTGGGGGTGATCAGGACAGCAGGGGAAGGCAGTCAGGGGCAATTGGGCCGGCAAGGGAGCAGTCAGTCATCGATCAGGCTGGCAGTGGAGTGGTTAGGGGGTTATCAGGCTGTCAGGCAGAAGCGATTAGGGGCAATCAGGCAGGCAGGCGAGTGGTTGGGAGTCAGCAGTCCCAGATTGTGAGGGGGTTGTCCGGCTGCCAGTTTAGGCCTGATCCCACAGTCAGTCAGACATCCCCCGAGGGGTCCCAGATTGGAGAGGGTGCAGGCTGGCCTGAGGGACACCCCCCCAGTGCACAAATTTCATGCACCAGGCCTCTAGTATGCATATAAATTCATTGGTTAATCTCTTCCCACCCCTACCCTCCACCCCATTGAGATTCATCAGTCTGTTGCATGCTTCAATGTTTCTGGATCTTTTTTGTTCTTCAGTTTATTTTGTTTATTAGATTCCACATATAAGTGAGATCATGTGATACTTGTCTTTCTCTGACTGGTTTGTTTGCTTAGCATAATACTCTCCAGGTTTCTTCATGCTGTCTCAAAGGGTAAGATATCCTTCTTTTTTACAGCTGCATAGTATTCCATTGTGTAAATGTACTACAGTTTTAAAATCCATTCATCTCCTGATGGGCACTTGGGCTGTGCCCAGATATTAGCCATTATAAATAATGCTGCTATTAACATAGTGGTGCATATATTCTTTCTGATTGGTATTTCTAGTTTCTTAGGATATATTCCTAGAAGTGGGGTCACCAGGTCAAATAGCAGTCCCATTTTTAATGTTTTGAGGAAACTCCACACTTTCATAGTCATTGTACCAGTTTGCATTCCCACCAAAAGTGTACTATGATTCAGCACTTGTTATTTGTTGATTTATTAATAATAGCAATTCTGGAAGTTGTGAAGTGATACCTCATTGTTGTTATAATTTTTTTCTCTCTTGTAATTAATGATGTTGGCTATGTTTTAATATTTCTCTTGACCATTTATATTTCCTCTTCAGATAAGTATCTCTTCATGTCCTCTTCCCATTTTTAAATTGTTATTTTTTTCTTCCTTTTGTTGAGTTATCTGAGTACTTTAGGTATTTTGGAAATTAACCACTTATCAGATGTGTCATGGCAAATATGCTCTCCCATTCAGTGGGCTCCCTTTTCATTTTGATGTTGATTTCTTTTTCTGTGCAGGAACATTTTATTTTGATGTAGTTCCATTTTTTTTCCTTTGTTTCTCTTGTCCTAGGAATTGTATCAGTGAAAATTTTGCTACGTGAGATACCTGATATTCTGCTGCCTAATTTTTCATGGTTTCATTACTTACATTTAAGTCTTTTATCCATTTTGAGTTTATTCTCATGTAAGTTGGTGGGCTAGTTTCATTTATGTATCTGTCCAATTATCCCAACACCATTTACTGAAGAACCTGCCTTTACTCCATTGTAGTTCTTGCCTCTTTTGTCAAAAAATATTTATTTAAGGACTGAATTAAGTGCCATATTTTATGGGTGAATTGTATAAATTTTATCCAAAACCCCGAGGAAGGGACCAGGTACTATTTGGAAGTTACTTTCTGATGGCATAAGGATAATTGGTGTTATTTATTATGTACCATAGCTGGACTAATGTTGTAGAGAAGCACAGGTAGAAAACAAATGTAAAATATGACAACCTCTAAAAATGTAAGTAGTCTCCCATAACATCTTAATTTTAAAAAATGTAATAGCAACATTGTACAAATCTTGGCTTTCTATTTCAATAATACAGGACTTATCTGCATTTGATGGAAGAGCAACAATTATTGGGTCCAATAGTTGTTTTTTTTAATTGGACATGTCAAGGGTATTGGGATAATGAATAAGGAAATTGTGATCATAAGTAAGCTTGAGAAATAAGGATTACAGTCATACATCAATAAAGCAACATTTAGTTAAGTCTCTGGTTTACCCAGGTATGCTGTGTCCAAAATGATCAGTAAACTTAAAGTATAACAGAACTGGTTAGAAATAACAAATATCAGAGAAGACATAGACATTATCCAGGGTAGCAAAGATAAATTCTTGACAAATCTAGCTTTAAAGCTTAAATTCCATTTGTTTGCTTTGGTCCTCAGTATCATAGGCTTGATGGGGGTGGGGCTGGCTGGGTCTGGGTCTTGTGTGATTTCGAAGCATGCGCGGGTGGGCAGGGACTTGACTCTGGGTCCCACGGAGCACCACAGACTCTGACAGGAGGGAGATTTTCATGTACATTTTATTAATTTTCTTTCATCTCTGACACTTCTATTATAGAGAAAGGGCAAATAGCAATATTAAAATATTTCCTCTAATTAATTCCCCTTTAATGTGCACAAATTTTGTGCACTGGGGCAATAGTCTTATCTAATAAAAGTGAAACATGCAAATTGACTGTACCTCCACTACACTCAGAAGCCACGCCCACAAGCCACGCCCACCAGACAATCAGAGTGACTATATGCAAATTAACCCAACCAAGATGGCGGCCGGCAGCCAGGGAGCTGGAGCAAGCAGAAGGCTTGGTTGTCCCAGCAATGGAGGAAGCCAAGCTTTCCGCCTGTCCTGGCTGGCTGTAGCTTCCGCTCAAGACAACAAAGTTTCAATTATAGAAGATAAATAAATCCCAGATACCTGCTTCCAGCCAGCCTCCACTGAGAGCTTGGTTGGCTGGGGGCTGAGGGCAGCCTGCAAACAGCCATCAGCCCCTCACCCAGGATGGGCACACCCTCATGGGGTGAGGGTCCCCGCTGGGGGGCTTGGCCAGCCTGCAAACAGGCATCAGCCCCTCACCCAGGTTTGCCAGGCACCCCAGTGGGGACCCCCACCCTGAAGGGGCTGTGGCCAGCCTGCAAACAGCCATCAGCCCCTCACCCAGGCTGGCCAGGCACCCCAGTGGGACCCCCACCCTGATCTGGGACACCCTTCAGGGCAAACCAGCCAGCCCCCACCCATGCACCAGGCCTCTATCCTATATAATAAAAGGGTAATATGCAAATTGACCCTAACAGAAGAACGACTGGGAATAACTGGTCACTATGACACACACTGACCACCAGGGGCAGACGCTCAATGCAGGAGCTGTCCCCTGGTAGTCAGTGTGCTCCCACAGAGGGAGCTCTGCTCAGCCACAAGCCAGGCTGATGGCTGCCAGTACAGCGGTGGTGGTGGGAGCCTCTCCTGCCTCCCCAGCAGCGCTAAGGATGTCCGACTGCAGCATAGGCCTGCTCCTCGCTGGCAAGTGGACATCCCCCGAGGGCTCCCGGGCTGCCAGAGGGATGTCTGACTGCCAGCTTAGGCCCAATCCCCCAGCTAGTGGGCCTAAGCCAGCAGGTGGACATCCCCTGAGGGGTCCCAGACTGCGAGACGGCACAGGCCAGGCTGGGGGACCCCCCAAGTGCAGAAATTTTTGTGCACAGGGCCTCTAGTGTGTATATAGAAAGCAATGAAGAGACATACTTATATCTTAATTTTGGATCCAATTTTTTAAAACATTTATCTGTTTGATAAAACGCAGGAGATTAGGTAAATGTTCTTAACTTTATTACTAGCAATATGATATGGTAGTATTCTAAAAGACAAGAAAGTAAATGTTCTTAATATAATTTTGCTCTTTTCTTTTTTATTAATTGATAATAGAAAGAAATCACACCTAGATTTTACAACTTTCATGAACATACTAACTACCTGAGACATTTAAAAAAAAATAAAATTTAAGGAGAATGAAGTAAAATTTTCTACTTTGGTAAATAAATAAGCAAAATATTTATTAATTATATTTATGCTATAAAAATCAATGATATAAATGAAGTAATTTGGAGTTTGATGTTTCACATGTTGCAAATACTCTTGTCATTATAACTGATACCTTTTATATTAATGAGTAGTAATTATAGAGATCTAATGCATGGTATTGACAATAATATTGTGTTATTGTAATGATGTAATGTGATAAATATTGATTCAATGACAATATTATTATAATACTTACATATACCAAATTAATATACTGTACATCTTAAATTTATAAAATGTAACATCAAATTTATCAAACAAAAAAGAAATATTAACATCAATAGCAATTATAATGCTTAAATTCATTAAACAACCAATATTCCAGGCATTGTTCTAAATATTTTTTAGATTATGTCATATAATTTTTATGATTCTCTTATGAGCTAGGTGATATTCATTAATATGGAAAATACCAAACAGAGCAAACTGTTGTAGTTGCTGTTTTTGTGTAAGTAGAAACACCAAAAAGACAACTTTGGTAAACACCATTGTTCTGCTTACTTTATACTTCTCATTTTTAAAGCTAATTTTGGCATATATGGCTATATGTTTCTGAAATATGAATTTAAATTCTATTCTAAGTATAGAAATCTATAGTTACTTTTTTAGCATAGCCTGCAGCTAGAATGCCTGCTGGGAAATAATTGGGTTTAATACTAATTATAAAAAGACACAGATTTAATTTTTTATATGTAAAAGAAGCAGCAATTTACTTTTTTAAGTTAAGAAATATTAACACAATTTTGTTTCATTTATTCAGATGCGTAGTTGTAATCATTATTTTAAACCTAACTTGGTCTCTTGAATGACATTGTGTTGATTTGCTCCTGTAGAAAAACCATACGTAAAAGCAAAGCAGTAGAGATGTTAGGGCTTAATGGGGTTACAAATGACATAGTTGTACTAGACTCCTGCTTCACCTGTCTTTAGATATGTGGCCTTAAGCAGGTCAACTGACCTCACTATGTACTATATGCATCCAACTATGAACAACAGTCCTGACCTCCTAGGTAAATGAGAGGAGGAATGAGACACTGCGTGAGCAAGGCACATAGCCCTTACCTGGTAGATGTAATGACTTTTTGAAAATAACCACTATAGGATCAGGGAATAGATTTTCCTGATAAGGCAATTAATATCATGCTTACAACAGCATCAAGAAGAATATTTATCTAATGATTGAACAATTGTTCTAATTGACCCAGCTTTGCTGTTCATTAAGTGTGAATTAGTGTAGTTTCTTTCAAATAGGTCTGCCTATATAATCATTATTTTGGCCTCAGTTCATTTTTAGTTAATGTAGCCTGAAATGTGAATATGGTAAGTAATGCATTTTAGTTTTATTGCAAAGAATTTTGAAAAAAAAAAATCCCCAAATTTGCTTAGCAAATGGAGTGTGTTTCTATAAGGTCATAAATATAACACTTTGATAAAGAAAAGGGTAAAAGAGTATAATCATGATTTTTAAATTATTCTAAAAATGATAGGTGCCATTTCATAATATTTCTTTTCGTTAATTGCAAATGTAATTATTCAAACATTTATTTCTATTCATATCGATATCTACTGTATATAGCATTGAGCACTCACACAAAAAAACATAATCCCTGCATTTGCAAAATATAATTATATATGCTTCCCATTTTCTGGAGTATATAAATTCATGATATATCATTTCTACACTAATAAAAGAGAAACATGGTAATTAGCATATGCCCGCTTCCCTTCCCATTGGCTAATCAGGGATATATGCAAATTAACTGCCAGCCAAGATGGCGGCAGGCAGCCAGGCAGCTGATGCGAACAGGGAGGCTTGCTTTCTTCAGTGATGGAGGACTCCAACGTTCCCCGCCTGACTTGCCGGCCTCTCAGCTGCAACTCTAAGCAACTATGTTGCAAATATAGAAGCTAAACCAAACCCCAGAAACCTGCATTAGTCAGCCAGGCTTCAGCCAGCCAGACCGCAACATTGTATCAAATACAGAAGGTAAACCAGAAACCTGCTTTCAGCAGGCCTCAGAGCTAAAGCTGGCCCAGAATAAAAAAAAGAAAAAAGAAAAAAAGGAGCAGTTGGGAGCTTCAG
>NW_005360676.1:1608561-1637849 GCF_000412655.1 Myotis brandtii
GGTCATTATCTCCTGAGGGGTCCCAGACTGGGAGAGAGCACAGGCCGGGCTGAGGGACCCCCTCTCCCCCCGAGTGCACAAATTTTTGTGCACCGGGCCTCTAGTATTAATATATTTGTACAAAAGTAAATTAGTTTGAACACTCCTTTTTCTTATAACGATGTGCCCTGGGAACTTTCTGCATTGATACATGTAGTTATATTTTATTATTTTGAATAATATATAAGATTAATACATGTATGTACTGGAACTTAACTAATATGGTTGTAGTATAACTGTAAGTTAGAAATAACAAACTCAGTGGACCCCTTTATTTAGCTTTGCATAAGTTGTGGGTAAGCCCACCAATATTGTTTATATACTTTGTACTTTAAAGTTCAGTATATGTCTCAGGACAAGTGCTTTATTTACGTATCACCAAATTTTATTGACACAGAGTGGTTTTGAAATAACAAACTAAAATTTTATGTCAGAAAATAAGAAATCACCTAATATATTTTCATCTCTTTTGGTTTTAAATGTCCTTTATTGTTGACAAAGAGGATGGAACCAGAATCAAATGTTTCAGGGTATTTTAAATAATAATGAATTGCTGACACTACTTTTTTCTTCACTAAAAACTATTTTTCGGCTCTTATGTAGACAGGACCTCAGTGGTAGATGTAAAAGCATTTCAAGTCATTAGAAATATGCACACACACACAAAAATAAATTTTTAAAGTTTGTGTGGTTGGACCATATTCTAAACTGGTAATTCCTTCTAAATCCAACTGTAAGAGATGTTTTTGAACTGATATTTCTCCTTTTGTTATGCACCATGAGTACCATGTAACTTTACATTCTGCAACATAGCAAGTTATGTTAGCTACAACGTCTGAAAATAACTGTTCTCAAAAGTCAAAATGAATATTGAGAATTTAAAAAAACCAACAGTTGCTGAATAGATCATACTTATTTATAGAGCCTATAATTTGCAGTTTTGAGACAGTTTTCATTTCCACAAGCACACCTTCAGGGAAATGTCCAACTAAGGCATTCTGCATCTTCAAACCAATTAGTACAATTATATAAACTTGGTGAGTCCTCTTTTCCTATTGCTATCTTTGGGAAACTGTGTGGAAGTTTAGGAGCATGTTTATCCTGGCCAGAATAGCTCTCATTTTGTTTCTTTTTACTTCCTGAAGAATATTAATTTCTTTTAAAATTGATTAGTATTAATAAATTGAAATGTATCTTATGACCCTACTAGGAAGGTAATTAGTTTGCAGGCAATAATTATGATAAGAGGTAACAACACAGCCACAGGCTGGGACAATGCCTTATCACCTAACTCTAGCAAAAGAAGTAGGGGTCCTACCCTGGGCCTTTGGAGGATGTTGCATATACTAATACTGAAACAGAAATGTATATATATATATATATAGTGATATATAAATACAATTTTGGGCAAAAGTAAGTTTACAGTTGAGTACACAAAACAATTTATTTTTATATTATTATTTATTAATTATATTATTTTACATATGAAGAACTGTAAACCTACTTTTGTCCCAATCCTGTTTATCTATACTAATAAAGAACTAATATGCTAATGGTCAATACACCGTAATGGTAACAACCAGGTCATTAGCATATTAGTTGGGGTGTTGTTCCGGAGACGGGGCGGAAGTGGGGAGGCGCCCAGAGGAGGCAAGACCATCCCCTGCTGGGGAGGGCAGGGGTGAGAGTGCATAGCGCCCCCCTCACTGGTCCTTCGCCACCCACTGCTCACACTCTGAGTGACCAGAGGCCCACCTGCCAGTGGAAAGAGCACAGCGTAGCAGGCGGGAAGCTTCCATGCTCTCCTACAGCGCCATGACGGGGCAGAGTCGATGCGTTGCTCTGGAGACGGGTGGAAGCAGGGAGGCACCCAGAGAAGGCGGGACCAGCCCTAGGTGACTGGAGGGACTGAGGGCGGGGCTTGAAGGGGCCGGAGAAGGCCAGAGGGTTTGGGGGCTGGGCCAGGTGTTCTGGAGCTCTGAGAGGACAGGTTCGGGTGTCAAGGCAGGGTGGTGCCGCGCAATTTCAAATTGTGTGCTGGGCTCCTAGTTCTATATAATAAAAGGCTAATATGCAAATAGACCAAACAATAGGCGGACAACTGGAACAATCGAACAACCAAACAACTGGTCATTATGATGTGCGCTGACCACCAGGGGGCATGTGTGGAACATGGTCGGCATTGGCCATGGTGGGATGGTGGAGCAGGTGAGCTGGGGCGCCAGACCACGGCGGGGCACCAGTCACTGTCATTGGGGCAATCCTCTGGTGGTTACTGAAAATTCTTTCCTCCCACATGCCATGGTCCCGCCTAGCGCTCGCACCTGCTGCCGGTGCTTGGCGCCGGTCCCGATCACTTGGTGCCATCAGCAGGTTTGAGCAGCGGCTGCCGACTCTGATCGCCCCTGAGGGCTTCTCCACCTCCCCCTGCTCCTGAGGGGCGATCAGGGAAGCAGCTGCTATTTGCACCCATTGACGGCGCCAGCCCCAATTGCTCTGCGCCTTCAGTGGGTGCGAGCGGGGTTGGTGCTGTCAGAGCATGGGAGCAGCCATGGTGGGAGCAGGGCTGCTGGAAAACAGGGCACCAGAGGCTGTGATGGGAGGGCTGGGCCAGGCAGGGACACAGAGGATGGGCTGAGACCTGCCCCTGTGCCTACTGCAGCCTCAAGGCCCACAGTTCCTTTCAAGGTGCACAAATTTGTTTACTGTTCCCCTAGTATTACATATGCATTTATTTTTCTTTCTATTCTCTTAAGAAGGTTTATTGAAAATTTGTAACTAATCAAAGTGAATAAAGTATGCTAGAGCAGAGGATGCAGTGAGATTGAAAACGTGTGAGTAGGTGGAAGTCACTCCAGTGTGTCCAAACAACCCTGTTTCCTAGATGAATAGTGCTTTCTTTCTCCTCCCTGCTGGGTGGTTGTGTTTGGGAAATGCTGAGTCACGTGTGGTACTGGGGAAGTGAACAAGTCTGTGCTGTTCCCTGGGGAATTTGACCTTGTTGTTCCCTAATCTGGGTTCAAAATGGCCAAGTTATGTCCTAAGACTCTGGGAACACAGGACAGCTTTGCATGAGGCCATGCTAGCACTCGGCTGACCCATTGGTAGTGGGCTGACCAGGGAAAGAAAGAAAGCACCTCCACTGCTTTACTCTCATAAAAAAAAAGAGTCCCTAAAAAGGAGCCAGATGGGCCCCATTACAGGAAGCAGGCCAGATGTGAGTAAAACTTTATTTATATCTTTTAAGTATTTAGATGTATGTGTGTAAATTTCATTTCTATTCTTGCTCTGGATCCTATATGTGGGAAGAGCTCAGGAGATTTATCTCAGTGCAGTGGTGGATGCAATGGCATGAGCTCACTCTGCCTGTACAAGCTTCCTTGGCACACCAGGAAGTGGCAGCGCCTGCCTGAGCAAGCCTCCTAGAGCCACTACATAGTACCCTGATCTTTCCACTCATTGGCTGCCCTAAGGATAGTGTAAACTTCTGATTGGTCCAGAATGTTATATATGCTGCTGCACTTACACAATAAACTTAGATCTGTGTCACTGAACCTGGTCTCTGGAGTCGTGCATGCCTCGTTAGGGCTCCGTCGTCCTCACCCCCAAGGGACCCCCTGCTTCACCTATACATGTTATGGGTGAAATTCTTTATACTAAGATGGTTGTGTGGGAGCGGAAGAGAAGGCCCCACTTCACAGACCCTCTACTAGATATTCTGACTTACGTATGGCATGTGAGAGAAGGGGAGTCATCAAGAATGGCCATTTACCAAAATTCTAGGAGATTAGTGGGCTTTGAGAAAAATTAGGATTTTTTTTAAAGCATCTTAATTTTGATATATACATACATTGCATATCAAGGAGGAAATATTAAGTGGACTAGATTAGTGTGGAGTTCAGGGGATAGTCAGATTATATATGATATTAAAGTCTGTGGGACAACGTCTGAACACCTAGTGATTGCATGTAGACAGCATAGTCCTAGAGAATGTCAACATTTAGAAATTAATTGAAAAGAAATAGCCAATGAGAAAAGAGAAAAATAAAAGGTTTTTTTTTTTCAAAGTCGAAAATGGGATAAATAATGTTCAGTACTGCTGAAAGGTGAAATAAAGTGAGGAATGACCATTAGTTAGTAATAAGAAGGTTATTGATGATAGTAACAGGGTAATTTCAGTGCAATTGTGGAGATAAATTCCTGATCAAAATTGGTTGAGGAGAAAATGGGTGGTTAGGAAGTAGGGAAAGGGAATTTAATTAGCAGAACTTTAATTTATAATATTGTACACTGGGACTATAACATCTCATTCAAATAAGATTACTAGCCAATAAGCATGACTGAATACCGGTATTTTTCTCACATTAATCTTCATCGTGATATTTGTTTCCTCTCTCAAGTTAATTTCTCTCTTGAAACTAAACATTTATAGAAAACATTTGCAGCTATGCTAACTTTGTAGATAATGGATGCATAGATGAGAATCTGGCTCTGCCTCTCAATCCTGAACCACTATTAAAAAAAATGCACTGCTCCATCTGTAATTTTTGGACATCTTTAATATGGAATAATTCTAAAAGTGTTATATGGAGTAATTTCATCACATTTTTTTTTTTGCCATCAGTCATTAACTTGCTTTCCTTTTTTTACTGCCCAAATCTACATTCCAGATTATTATGATTCTAATAGGACATTAGGAATGATATACCCGGTTTAAATGAGTTTTAAGAACAGATGTGAGTTGATGAGGAACAAGCATAGATTGAGTCACTAAATCAAAGATTGATTAGTTGTGTGAACAAATATAAAGACCAGAAAACTGAGTAGAACAAAAATCATAACATAATAGTACCTAATCTGTGTTATTTATGAAGTTACATACATTTTCTGAAAGTCTCTGAAGCCTAAACATAGTAATAATTTAAACTTGACACCCTAGGACAGTGATGGCGAACCTATGACACGCATGTCAGAGGTGACACGCGTGTCAGAGGTGACACGCGAACTCATTTTTTTGGTTGATTTTTCTTTGTTAAATGCCATTTAAATATATAAAATAAATATCAAAAATATAAGTCTTTGTTTTACTATGGTTGTAAATATCAAAAAATTTCTATATGTGACACGGCACCAGAGTTAAGTTAGGGTTTTTCAAAATGCTGACACGCCGAGCTCAAAAGGTTCGCCATCACTGCCCTAGGACCATACAGGGCACCTAAAATCCCATGGCTAGAAATACTTAGAAATAATTTAAATAAGCAAAAAATAAGGCAAGGAATGGATCAAAAATTTTTAAAGTTTCTGTTACAAATATTAAGAATACAAGATTGGGATGTTTTAAATTTGTTTAGTTGTGAAAAAAACAACAACACCCCAGAATAAATCAAATCATAAAGAACTTTGGGGAGGGTTTAAATGATTTTTGTTTTTAACTGCAGTGTGAAATAAGAGAGGACAAAATAAAATAAATCATTAAGACCTATATATTTGGACTTTTCATACATATTTGATATAGAGATTATGTATGATTATAACATTCAGGAATATGTAGGTGTGAGATAATGACTAAGACATTTTCTTCAGTTGGGAGCCAGCTTAGCATACTAGTAGTGCAGAGATGATATTTGTACTGCTTTATAGAATTCTGCTGTGAGAACTAAAATAAATGATAGGCAATGAATTTTGAATAATCTAACCTATAACTAGCATTATAGTGAAGCGGTAATATAATACTTATCTTCATTGTCAACATCCTCATCTTTATCATTATCTTGACTATTATCAATGAAAGAATTATGGAGAGAGCATTATGTTTCAAAGAAAGGCACATATGCAGAAAACAAGAATGTGTGGAAATAGCCACAGAAATCAGCTAAATTGATGACACATAAGAGGGAGGCAGAAGTTTATAAAATGAGTACAAAGCCTCTAGATTTATGTCACTGAATTTGAAGGATAGCTTAGTGAATGTTAATTTTATGTGCATATGGAATTTTTACACGATATTCCAGATTTAATATACTTAATCATAAGCTTTAGAGTTGTCCATTGGGAAAACTTTTAGAAACACTGATGAAAATAAAATATTTTTAATAATAGGAAGATACTCTATTTCAATGAATTTAATAAAGTACATTTAACCTTTATCACATTTTTAAACAACTGTTGATTCTCTTAATCATTTTAAAATTTCACATGCAAGTGAGACTTTTTTTCTATTTGTATCTTAAGAAGGTATGAGCTGAATGCATGCTGTTTTGAAATCTGAAAAATTAGAAAAATTAAAAATAACATTTTGAAAAATTCTTTGAGACACAATTTAAAAACAAAGAAAATAAATCTATATATAAGTCAAATTCAAATGAAAGATTTAGAGAAGAAGCAAATTATTAGAGTTTTTAATGAATAAGATTATTTCTATTAATTAACAACAAGACAACAGGCCCCAAAGACAGTTACTTATGCTAAGGCTCAGGTCACCGAACCAGGACTTAATTAGAATTTTGGCTTTCCTAGAAAAGGAAACTTAAATCAATCAGGAATCACCTGATCAGCACTAGATAGGTTATCTGCCTGATAGATCACTTCAATCCCCTAAAGCAGTGGTTCTCAACCTTTCTAATGCCGCAACCCTTTAATACAGTTCCTCATGTTGTGGTGACCCCAATTTCATTGTTACAAATTGAACATAATTAAAGCATAGTGATTAATCACAAAACAATATGTAATTATATATGTGTTTTCTGATGGTCTTAGGCGACCCCTGTGAAAGGGTCGTTTAATGTAAATATCTGATATGCAGGATGTATTTTCATTGTTACAAATTGAACATAATTAAAGCATAGTGATTAATCACAAAACAATATGTAATTATATATGTGTTTTCCGATGGTCTTAGGCGACCCCTGTGAAAGGGTCCTTCGACCGCCAAAGGGGTCGCGACCCACAGGTTGAGAACTGCTGCCCTAAAGGAAAGTAACCTTGCACTAACTACACCTTTTATTTATTTATTTATTTTTGCCTAGTAGAAATTTCTTGTTTCTGCTCTCTTCTCCCTGTAAGTCTTTCATTCTGTACAGCTTTCTATCTGCTGGATTGGAAGCTACCCTAAATATGAATTAAATAAAGCAAATAAGGTCTTTAGATTTAATCAGTTGAATGTTGTTTTGTTTTTACTTTTTGTTTTGTTTTTTCTAAGAAAGAGACTTTTTTTTTAAAGCTCCAACCTATTATTACGTATATGTTATATTGCACTTTATTCTCCCAACTTACCCATATGGAATTTATTGCCACTTTTTTAAAACTAAGGAAATGGGATTAGAAAATTTGACACTTGTGTGATATCATAGTGATAGTAAGTATGAGAACAGATTTTGGAACCCAGGTTTGAAAGACCTCAAAAGCTCTTTATACTTAATAAAGCCATCTGCTTCTTAATTATGCTATTCAGATTTTGGGTGTGGGTTGAATTTTGGAAATTCACTAACCAGAGGTAGACTCTGAACAAAGAAACTCAGTTTTCCTTCCTCATTAATCTTCAAATTCTTGGTTTTTATGACAACCAAAGAATTACAATAGTTACTAAAAATACAGTGCCTGGCACAGTACCATGCTGACATGTTTAATTAATATTTCTGCTCTGCTTTATTAACAGAATGCTTAAGGAATGAAGCTATTTTAGAGAAAATTTTATTAGCAATGTTCCTTTGTTTCTGAGGAAACATTCTGAAAACTTTATAGGTTGCAAGTCTTTAGTGTTTGACAATGTGTTAGCATTCTGAAAAAAAAAGAAAAAGGCCATTTAAGCCTACATCTGCTTAATAGACTGGAAGTTAAAACTGAATTTTTGTATAAAAAATATGATCATAAAAGGTGCGATATTCACTTGAATGTTTTGTAATCTTGCTCTGGAGACAATCCTAAAATAGATGCTATTTTTAAAAAATCACAAAATCATTAGAATATATTTATATGTATATTATAACATACACTCACAAAAAAGGGAAGAACCACACCCATTGTAAGGTATATTATCAGTTATTTTTTTGATAGCTTAATCAAGTTTAAAGTCACTATATTGTTTTTATGTCTAATTATTCCTTAATCACATCCTGATAGCACAAGAATTAGCCTATACAATCACATTTTATCATTTTATGGTGATTAAAATAAACATTTGACATGTCATTATTTCTTAATGAGAACAGCACCCATAAATTAAATCAGCACATTAGGTGATAGGTCCTAGAACTAGCAGAGTATTGATAGCATTGATGCTGAACTTTTCATTGTCTCAATTAACCTTACCAAACCTTTTTTCCCCCCTGTACAAATGGAATGTCCAACAGGTGGTGGTTATGTCTTACATGATGTGCAAGTGGAGGGCTAGCTGAGGTGTTACTTCCCAGGCAATATTCTTAATGAACAACATCAACAGCTGACTGCAGCATCCCTACATTAGACACCCACACTTCCCTGTGGCAAGACACATTTATTTTTTTACTTTTTCAGATGTTTAGAAAGCTTAAATGTACATATGTGAGATATTAGGCAACAAACTCATCATAGCCTAGGGCAATATCACATGATTAAATGATATTTTTACAAAAAACATAGAAATATCCCCATGAAATGAATAGAGATATAAATAGCTTCATCAGACTATGTCAGATTCACTTCCAAGTCAATTGCAAAATGTTTTCTATTTTCAGGCTTTTTAGATTTTGAAATTACAAAAATTGTATTATCAATTTGTATCATTGAATTCAGAGGTCTATTTGCAGAAATAAATAGAAAACTTTTCTAACACAGGTACTTTATTTACTGAGGAGAGGACATATTTGATAACAATTTGTATAAATGACATATATTGTGTACTCCAAAACTCTAATTAAGTATACAACTCTGTCATCACTGCCAAACACTTTTTTTTCTAATTTGCTTATTCCAAAATCTTTCATTTTCAAAATGGTTGAGCTTGATTAGAGTTATATAGTTACTCTTCCTTTCCTTTTACTCCATGGCATGCTACCAACTGTGTGAAGATGAGCATGAAAAAAGTATTCTGAAATTCCCAATTTTAAGTGGCCTTATACCTCAGAACTCAGTCTCAAGTTTCTGGTGATATGATTTTGCTTTCTTCAACCTCAGTTTAATATAAAAACATTTTATTATCATCTTTCTAAAATGATTTTAATCTATTTCCCATTAACTTTTACATTGCACTTAATAAAGTTCAAACTTTGTTCTTCATATAGAACATAGTACTGTACCAACATTCTATACTAGTTCACTTTATTATATGTTTTTAATAGATTACAATATTCTTAATCTCTTTAAATAAAGTTTAAGAAAGCAAGATTGCATTTTTACTAGCAGAGCACTTGCTCCAATTTCTTATTTGGATTCCAATCCCAACCATGCCATTTACTAGTACTATTGAGTGACTTAGAGTAAATTAATTATGAATGGGCCTCATTCGTCTTCTCTACAAAATAAAGGTAACACTAATGTCTACTTTATATGATTGCTGTATCACTCAATACCGGTAGCACACTTATGAATAATTCCTGCCAAAAAAGGGGCCTATATTACATGTTATCTATAATAATAAAAGCATAATATGCTAACTAACTGAGCAGCCGAACGACCTTCTGGACATCATTCTGGACGTCCTTCTGGACAAAGCTACAGCTGCGGGGGCCAAGGCAGAGACAGTTAGGGGCGATCGGGCAGGCAGTCAGAGGGGTTGGGGCGATCAGGCAGGCAGGCGAGAAGTTGGGTACAATCAGACAGGCAGGTGGGTTAGGGGCAATCAGGCAGGCAGGTGAGCAGTTAGGAGCAAGCGGTCCCAGATTGCTAGAGGGATGTCCGACTGCCGGTTTAGGCCCTATCCCAGGCAGTCGGACATCCCCCAAGGGGTCCTGGGTTGGGAGAGGGTGCAGGCCAGGTTGAGGAGCCTCCCTTCCATGCAAGAATTTCATGCACCGGGCCTCTAGTATATTATTATTTCAATATTTAAATCATTAATATTATCATAAATATCAGCAGCAGCATCCTTCATTTTATTCTCAAACTGGTGTCTTTGTTATTTAAATCTCCTATATGCCACCATGATTATCTTTATGAAGACATTTCCAGTCATTATCCTCTGATTTCCTAAAGGTAAATTTTATAGCTTTGTCTCAGCTGTCTCTTCTAGTTTCAGCCTTCTCTATTTTAGCTGGAGAGTATTAAATATTACTCATGAGGTGTGATTTGTATTTAGTGAAAATAGATGAAAAAAGAGAAAAACACACAAAAGTAAATTTCTAGTGGGAATGAGATATATACCCCAACTAGGAAGAGTAAACCCTGATGTGGACATTAATATAGAATTTGAAATGAAAGACATTCAGGAATTCTGAAAGTGAAACATGACATACTGTAACTGAGAATTCTCTCTCTCCAGGACATTAAGATTCATAGAATGCCCATCTGACTACACTGCAGAGGAGAAAACATGTCAACACGCCCTGTCTCTGAGACAATAGAGGGACTTGCCCTAGTAATAGCATGTAATATCAAAATGAAAAAGGAAATCTTATCGTTTAAATAAAGAAAGGTGAAATTAATATAACATAGAACCATCAAACTAATAGAACAAAAAAAATCAATATGCAAATGATATAGAAATCTGGGGTGAGAATGGATTTACAGAAATATAAAAGCAAATGGCAAGATCTTAACACTGGGTAAGGTTTGGAGCGTTCAAGGGGTATCACAGTGGCCAGTTTTTCTAGAAAAAAGTAAATGAGTGACAGAGTAGATGGAGATAATATCAAAGATAGCAGTGGGGTAGATCATACATGTCCTACTGACGCAAGGAAGTAGCTTGAATTTTACTCTAGGATTAGAAAACACTGGAGTGTAAGGTGTGTCTTACATTTTAAATGGTTCAGGCTGGGAAAAGTCTAAACTTCTGGGAAAAGGCTAATGCGGAGGTGGAAAGAGAAAAGCTGGAAGATTATGAGAAGAATGGTAATTTGGCTGACCATATTTAGTGACTATGACAAGATGGAAATTGTGAGAGGTAATCAGTTTCAGGATATAATTAAAAATAGACCAAACAGGAACTTCTGATGTGTGGCATGTGGGTGGCAAAAGAAAAAGACTTCAGTGGTTCCAATGAAGCCTTTCCAATGAGAAACTGGAGGGAAGGAGTTGATGTTTAGCTATTTGAAGAGGAATGGTGGGAGAAGCAGTTTGGGTAGAAAAATTAAATCAATAAGTTAGGTATAAATATATTAAGCTCATAATGCTTATTGTCAATTCAAGTAGATATGGTAGTAAAATGCAGGAGTCTAGATTTCAGAGGAGAGGTCTGAATCAGAGTTAGGGCAGTTGTCACTGTATAGTTGTCATGTAAAGCCATGAAACTGAATGATATCTTCTAAGCAGTAAATATAAATTGAGAAGAAAAATGGTTCTAGGATGGGTACTTAGAGCATTTCAATGTCTACACATCAGCAAAAGAATTAGAAAAAGAGAAACTCTTGGAACGGGAGAAAAAACAAGACTATAATATGGCATACATCAAGAGTGAAAACTGTATCAAGAAGAAAGGGATCAAATCAGCCAAATGCTACTAACAAACCAAATTAGAAGACAACTGAGATTAACTGTCAGCTCACACATTGTGAGATTCATTTCATGCTTTTCCTTTCTCTCTTCCAATGAATAAATACATCTTTAGAATAGAATATTATTTCTAGGGTATTTCTCAATAAAGAAAAATACATTTCTAGGTCAGCCTTTTGATATATTATTTAAATTCTATATTTTCAATATTCTCTGAAAGAATTTCCAGGCAAAGAATGTCCAAAGGAAATGTGGTTTTGCAATGTAAACGCATATTGAAACTGTGTCCTAAATGTAATCTCTATCTTAGAAAGTAAGGTTCCTAGTGCATCATTAAATTTAATTGTTTTTAATTGATATACAATATTATATTAGTTTCAGGTGCTCAAAATATTTACTTGACATTTTTACATATTGCAGAATGATCACTACAATAAGTCTAGTTAACACCATCAGCATACATAATTACAAAATTCTTTTTTCTTATGATGAGGAGTTTTAAAATTTACTTTCTTAGCAACTTTAAAATATGCATTGTGGTGTTATTAACTATAGTTATCATGTTGCACATTACATTCCCATGACTTATTTATATTATAACTAGAGGCCCAGTGCACAATATTCATGCACGGGGGTGGGGGGGTCCCTCAGCCCAGCCTGCCCCTTCTCACAGTCCGGGAGCCCTCAGGGGATGTCCTACTAACACCTTAGGAGGCAACCAGCTGACCAGGGAAAGGCACCACCCCCATCACCCCCTCACTGCTGCTGTCTCTGGCCTCCCTCTGCAGGAGGCAGCCCCGGGATCAGGGGAAGGCAACGCCCCCCATCGCGCCTCTGCTGCTGCCACTGCCAGCTGCGAGGCTGCTTGAGCCTCAGCCTTCGCAGCCACTGCAGCTTGCCTGAGCCTCGCCTGGCCTTCATTGCCTGAGCCTTGGACCCTCGCAGCAGCAGTGGCCATCTGTGGCTTGCCTGAGCCTGAGGCTGGCCCCGGGCAAGCTGCAGCCACCATCGCATCCCCAACGCTGCAAGTCCTTGTCCCTATCCCCGACACTGCAAGTCCCAGCCCACCTGCTCCTGCTGCGTGTGCAGCCTGCTGATCGGTCATTACTGCGACGGCGTCCTGACCAAATTGCATAGTGCCCTATTACTAGATAGATGGGAAGTTTGTAGCTTTTAACCCCTTCACCCATTTTGCCCACTCCCCCTTAATGGTACTCTCACCCACCCCACTTCTGGCAACCACTAATCAGTTATCTGTATCTATGAGTTTGATATGTCTTTCTTCATCTGATTTATTTCACTTAGCATAATGCCCACAAGGTCCATCTATTACTTGTTTTGTTAAAAGGAAGAAAAAGCTTATAAAAGCAAAGAAATTGCACAAAAATCAAGTGTTCTAAAATATGCACAACTGTGTTAGAACAAAATGAAAGTTATCTGAGCTATTTTTAATTAAATATATTTTAGTGATTTCAGAGAGGAAGGGCAAGGGAAATTGAGATGAAAACATCGATGATGAGAATCATTGATCAGCTGCCTCCTGGACATCCCCTACTAGGTATTGATCCTGCAACCCAGGCATGTGCCCTGACCGGGAATCCTACCATGACCTCCTGGCCAGGATATCTGAACCATTTGGATTCATATTGCATTTTGAAGAATATTTCAAAATACTTTATATACAATATATTTAGGAGGCTGCTACTTTTGTAGTTTGGGTTTGAGTTAACAAAACTGACTAGTTTCAATAAATGTATAGATATTATAACATGCATTTTTATTTTTATTTTATTATATTTGCCTTTGGGTTACTATGATATTTGCATCTCCTCATTAATTCCCTTTCTTTAAAGGAATATATTTTATTCCTTAATTACATTCTTATTGTAGCATTAGAGGCTAGAGGCTTTAGACATTACTTATTAATATAGAAGTGAGATGAATTGTAATATTCTAAACACTCCCCTAAGAATAGAAAATATGTAAAGACAGATGCATATAAGTTATTGGACTTAAATTTTATAATATCTGAATTTGTCTTTGTCTCTCAACCCACTTTCATTATTATTGCCCTTCAAAATAATGAAAACAAATCACAAAAAAATTCTCTTCTTCTTTACCTTTTAAATATACTAATTAGTGTTTTTGTAATTCTCTTAGCATATTTCCCTAAATATAAAAATATTTAAAATGCTTTTTGTATTCATATTATGTCACTTAAATAAATTTCTAATTAGAAATTAGTGTTTAAATTTAATCATATTGGGTACATGCTTCAGCATATCTAAATTTTGAAAATGTAAGTTATCATTCTAAGTAAATACCAAAGAGCTGTTTTGAATATTTGGAGAATAGTTTTAGTTTAAAATGATATTTAGTATGCATAATACACAGAATATCAGATTATTTCCCTTTTCCCAATGTATATAGTCACCATATTTAAGGGTCATGAATTCCTGCGGAGAAATCTCAGGGGATTATTCACAATATAATTGAGGCTGCACTAAAGTGTTCTTCTTCAAAGAGACCCAGCTTCCCCCTCATTCAGATTCCTGTCTTAGAATTGGGGAAGAGTCTGTGAATCTTCATGACAGTAACTCAAGTTACTGTCTATTGGGCCTTTACATTTTAATTGGTTAAAGTGAACTTCAGCACATGAGCTTTTGGGGCTGTAGTATTAATTCGTAGGGACCCTGAAATCAGTTCAAACTATTCTGCCTACATTCTATCCCTACAGTGTTTTGTTGTGATTTAATTCTCATTTTCTCAAGTGGTTCAGCATCACCACAGCCAAGTCTCATTTTATCTGTACACTTTCTTCCCTACCTTGTTGTTATTCCAGGACAAGATGCCCTCTTCACCCAGGCAGTTTTCATGCCTTGGCGGAAATGTCTTCTGACCCTCCTGAGAATTATAGGTAAAGTATAGCTGAGCAGACTGCACATAATAGAACTATTTTAACAGTCTAATTTCCTTTCTCTTATCCCTTTATACACTTGGAAAGTTCTGGCATTCCAACCAATGTACCATAAGACATGGTGAAGTGTAGGCTTCATTTAGCCAAATTAACAGGCTGTATACATTACTCCCAGGTGATCAATGAAAACCACTAACTCCTTAAAACCTTGTTGGTAAATTCTGAAGGGGAAATTGAAGGACTGAGATTTTTCTACTTGGTCTCTGCAATTGTTGCTTCCCACTTCTTGCCAATGACAGTCTCTAAGTGTTCTTCTCTAGCTGTCTTAATAAACCCAAATTGACCAACCAAAGCTTCCTAAACTGTAAGAATGATTCTTCTTTCTGAGAAACATTTTTGATCAAATATTTCTAAAACCAACTGAAGCTGAAGGATTTTACTAAGATATAAAATCAATCTCTTTCATTCTTTTTCTCTCAACTTAGAACAGCTTCTTCAGAGCCTTCTCATGTCACACATTTCTTTTAAATAAAAGCTTCCACAATTTTTAATGATGTAATTTGGTTCAGAACTGTATTCTCTGCTGCTCAGCATGAACCCACTTTCATGAGCATAGAACATGCCAGAAATCCTTTGACATCTGTCTTCATAGCTCCAGTGACTGAACAGCTTAGTCCTGCTTATGACAAGGGCTGTTTCCTATACTTAGAAATGCCCCTTAGCCTTTCTTTTTAATTTTTTAAAATTTATTTTCCTTGACATTAGCTTCTTGACTTCCTTGTATTGCTCAGGGATCTTATAAACAAAGTGGGCTAAGGCTAAGAAACTCAGTGCCAAATATGTTCTCCCATGCAGTGGGCTCTCATTGTTTTGTTGATGGTTTCTTTTGCTGTGCAGAAGCTTTTTATTTTTATGTAGTCCCATTTTTTTATTTTCTCTTTAGTTTCCATTGCCCTAAGAGCTTTATTGGTAAAGATATTGCTATGACATATATCTGATATTTTGCTGCCTATGGATTCTTCTAAGATTTTTATGGTTTCCCAACTTACATTTAAGTCCTTTATCCATTTTGAGTTTATTTTTGTGTATAGTGTAAGTTAGTGGTCTAGTTTCATTTTTTTGTATGTATCTGACCAATTTTCCCAACAACATTTATTGAAGACACTGTCTTTTCAATGTTATATCCTATAAGGGTTTAATCTCCAAAACTTATAGGGAACTCATACAACTTAACAAAAGGAAGATAATCCAATCAAAAATGGGCAAAGGATTTGAATAGACACTTTTCAAAAGAGGACATACCAGAAGGCCAAGAGACATATGAAAACATGCTCAAAGTCACTAATCATCAGAGAGATGCAAATCAAAACAACAATGAGGTATCATCTCACACCTGTCAGAATGGCTATCACCAACAAATCAACAAACAACAAGTGCTGGCGAGGATGTGGAGAAAAAGAAACCTTCCTGCACTGCTGGTGGGAATGCAGATTGGTGCAGCCACTGTGGAAAACAGTATAGAGTTTCCTCAAAAAATTAAAAATGGAACTCCCATTTGACTCAGTAATCCCACTTCTAGGAATATATCCCAAGAAACCAGAAACACCAATCAGAAAGGATATCGGCAATGGACAAAGACAGTAGGGGAATGAAGACATGTGCTGAGGGGTGGGAGTGGCCAGGGAGTGGTCAATGGGGGAAAAAGGAGATATATGTAATACTTTAAGCAATAAAGAATTTAAATTAAAAAAATCTTTAAAGAAAAGAATCTCAGTGCCTTATTATTTGTGTTCTGTTTGTTCTTCTTATTTGAATATTAGTGGTCCAGTGCATGAAATTTGTGCACAGTGGTGGGGGTGTCCCTTAGCCCAATCTGCACCCTCTCCAATCTGGGATCCCTCAGGGGATGTCCGACTGTGGGATCGGGCCTAAACCGGCAGTCAGACATCCCTTTCACAATCCAGGACCACTGGCTCCTAACCGCTCACCTGCCTGCCTGCCTGATTCCCCCTATATGCTCACCTGCTATCTTGATCTCCCATAACCACCTCTGCCTCAGCCCCGCACCTGGGACCCGGGTTTCCCTCCCTCAGGCCAGCCACAGGCACCTGGGACCAGGGCTGGCTTCACCCAGGCCAGCTTCAGCCACAGGGGACAGTGGGCAGGTGGCTTCGCACGGGCCACAGATGCTGGCACGCAGGACTGAGGGGCAGGCAACTTCTCTGGCTGGCTGCGGCCCAGGACCATGGGCCAGCAGCTTCTCTGTCTCCCAGGCTACAGCCAGTTGTAAGTGCTGGCACCCAGGACCGTGGGGTGGGTGGCTTCTCCATCTCCCAGGCCACAGCTAGCCGCAGGTGCTGGTGTCCAGGCCTACCAGCAGGCAGCTTTGCCTGGGCCCGGCTTTATCAGGAAGGACGTGCGGATAGTCGTCCAGAAGATGTCTGTTCTAATTAGCATGTTACCCTTTTATTAGTATAGATAGAGGCCTGGTGCACAGATGGGGGATGGCTGGTCTTACCTGAAGGGGGTCCCAGATCAGGGTAGGGGTCCCCTTGGGGGGCAGGGCCAGCCTGGGCAAGGGGCCTGCGGTGGTTTTCAGGCCAGCCACGCCCCCATGTGGTGGGGGGGGTCTCTGCTGGGGGCTGGGCCAGCCTAAGTGAGGGGCTAATGGCCGTTTGCAGGTCAGCCAGGTCTCCGCTAGGGGTGTGTGACTAGCCTGGGTGAGTGGCTGAGAGCCGTTTGCAGGCTGGTCATGCCCCCATCGGGGAGAGGGTTCCTGCTGGGGGACGTGACTAGCCTGGGCGAGGGGCTGAGGGCCATTTGGGGGTGATTTGCCAGCCAAAGCCAAGCCCCTGGCTTTGTCTGGAAGGTCTCTGGAAGGTCTCCTGGTCTAATTAGCATATTACTCTTTTATTAGTATAGATTGGCAGTTCTTAATCTTCAATAATCCTCAAGGTTATGGTGACAATAGCACTAAGTAATTGAAGTTTTTGCAAGATTTCTGAAAATTAATAAAATGAAACCTTTTTTAAAATGGCATCAAAAGGCTAGAGGAGATAATGCATGTGCCACTCTATTCACACTACTGATCCCAACAGGAAGAAAGGTACCATGTTTCATCAACAAGAATTATTATTTTACTACCTCAGCAGGAGGAAGAAAAGATTCCTTGCCCAGTAACAGCTCAGACAAAGGGAGATTTCCTAACACAGCCAATGAAAAGTCACTATTCTTCAAACTTTCAGTTTCCTCAGATGGACTATTCATTTACAGCAACTCAATTCCCTAAGTCCATAAGAAAATGTGTCTGCCCTTTCTTTCTCTGAACCTTCACATTGTTCACCATTAGACTGCATATCCCAAATTATAATTCTTTGTTGTTCCCAGATAAACTCATTTCGATGAGAAATATCTGGCTGTCGGTTTAAGGTTAACAGATTATACCAAAGAAAATTTAGAACTTCAATAGAATAAATAATATAACCCATCTATGTGCATTAGAATACAAGCTTTAAATGGTGTTAAATATTCAGTAGTCATCAGCATTTTTAGATTGGCATGAAGAGACCACTGCAAGACAGGAAAGTTCTACAATTATTTCTCCTAAAGATATACATAAAAACAAATGAAAATGTGGAATACCTAACATATAAAGTTAATCTCTCATCACTCAATTCTTATCCAAATTCTGATTAGCATCCTGCTTCCCCATTCTTCAACATCTTTCTCCCCTTTTCTTGACCATTTCTCTGTCTCTTGCACTTTTAGCAGACCCTTTTCTCTTTCGTGCATTGGCCTTTCCTTTAATTAAACGTTACCATAATATGTTATTAGTATTGTGAAGTGATGACCAAACCCTACTTCTTTCTTTAGCAATGTTGCTGGAGATCATATTTGCATAATGTCACTGAGGTAAGAAAAGACAAAAAGTTCACTGAAGTCTTTAGGATTTCCTGATTCTATCAACTAGTTTATCTCTCTGTGAATACTGAACATGTGATAACTTGGTTAGGAAAAGCAGGAAGGACTGGTTGTCAAAGTGCTATCAAATATATGGTTCAAAATTTGAGCATGGATGGATATAAAATGAGTACAAGAGTAAGCCAAATCACATTAGTGGCTATATCTGAGGTCTTTTACTCAAAACTGAGTGACCAAATATTTAGTCTGGTAAATTGGAAAAAAAAGAGCATATATTTCAGAATCTAATTAAATACCATCTTCTGAGAATACACCGCTCAAAGTAAGGATAAGATATCACAAAAACTGTATCTATTCTCTTTGTTGATAATCTTAAATTTTCTGTTAGAAAAAAAGTAAAATGGCAGACTGTCCCCTACTCCTGAATTACAAGAGTTTGTTGAGTTCTTAGAAGATACTTCAAGTCAGAAAAAAACCCCAACATACCAAATTAATAGCTCTGAAGATCAAGCAGTTTGCTAAATCAAAGATAAGGACACCTCTGTGTCTAGGCTAGTAAAAGCACATTGTCAAATTATAAGAAAAAGGAATACTGGAAGAAAAATTCTCGGGTAGAATGACACTCCTCCAAGGAAGTAACTACTCTTGTGTGCCCACAATTTCCTTTAACAGAAAAGGAATGTAATTATTAAATTTTTTTCTTGGTGGTATCAAGGCTATATGGTCAACCAAAACTCCTCCCTCCTGTCATCATGTCTTCCTCAGCATAACAAGAGACTTGTGATAGGAATCTCAAAAACCTTCAGATTTGGTCTTACTTCAGCTACTCCCTGTATAGTATCTTTCATTTGTTAAAACTGTTTGTTTGTTTTTTGTTTGTTTGTTTAATGATTCTGCTCTATTTAATAATGGTGAATATGTGAGGGAAGTGATTCACTTTGCAAATATGGTATGATTTTAAATTGTGGACCAGCCTTTTTCTGGCAATCTCAGAAAGAGAAAAAAATAAATCACTGGCATATAATTTAAAGATGGGCCACATTGGTAACTCTATTAGTTTCCTATTGCTACTATAGCAAATTTATACAATCTTAGTGGCTTAAAATTATGTGAATTTATTATCTTATAGTTATGGAGGTAAGACTTGTAAAGTGAATCTTATGAGATCAAGATCAAAGTGAATTCATTCATTTTTTAGGCTTCCAGGCAGAATCTATTTCCTTGCCTTTTCTAGCTTCTAGAGATTGCCCAATTCCTTGACTCACTATCCCTTCCTTCATCTTCAAAGTACATTACTCCCAGTGCTGGTTTAATAGCTACATCTTTTTCTGACTTTGACTCTCTTGACTTTCTCTTATAAGGATTCTTGTGGTTACATTGTGCCCACCTAGATAAGCCAGGATAATCTTTCCATCTCAAGACCTTGAATGCAATCACATCTTAAAATTCCCTTTTGCCAGATATACATGGAGTTTAAGATGTGGATATTTTAGTGTGTCATTACCACAGTTACCCTCTATAGTTATCTTAGACCTTGAATATGTCCCTGGTTGTCATTGTCCCAAGACAGTTTAGACACATCCTATATAATAAAAGGCTAATATGCAAATTGTCCCCTTGACAGGGAATTCGATCAGGAGTTTGACCGGGAGTTCGACCAGGGGGCTGGGATGACCGGCCAACCATCTGAGGCCCCTCCCCCTAGCCGGCCCCACCCCTGATTGCCCTCCCAACCCCCACCGGAAGTGAGTATTTGGAGAATAGTTTAGAATTTTAGTTTAGAATGATATTTAATACGCATAATACACACAGAATATCCCCCTGGCTGGCCCAGCCTGATCAGCCCCAATTGGGGCAGGCCAGCCAGACCCCACCTGTGCATGATTTTGTGCACTGGGCCTCTAGTAACCTAATAATTTTTGGCTGATCTGGTTATGGCCTTACCAAAATGTTTTGGGAGCAGGGGTGAGGCTTAGGAAGATTGAAGCCCATTGCAATTGCATATTTCCAGAAGGACTCATTAATCCTTCTACTGGCCACTGTAATATCTTTGTTTTGCTATTAAACAAGGTGAATGCTTGAGGCTACTATTTTGAATAAGACAAGAACTGAAAATATTTTACAAGTTTAGATATTGAAAGTGCTCACAAGAATCCACAGAGCATATTCTTATAAAAATTTTATTTAAAGGCAAATATATAGTACTTCAAAGATAAACAGTACAAGCAACACTGGGGTCTAGGAGACTTCTAGGAGTAAGCTCTCACAGGCCTTACAGCACATGGATAAATTTTATCTCCAATGTAAACCCCTACCTTTGTGATGAATCTTAAGTTTGGGAAGGCTCAAGGCAGGTGTTTCCACTATATATTTGGTTGTGGAGTCTTCTCAGGCTGTCTAATTTGTTATGCCTTTTGAATACCATTGATAGCATTTTAATTAGCTAGCTAATAAGAGTAAGAAGGCACTGAGGAAGGCCAGACATTATAAGCATGGTCATACAGCCTGTGAAAATTTGGGAATATATAATTCCCTAAACAAAGGAATTCTCTCTCTTGGCTCTTGGAGCTCTTGTGACTCTCTTGCACTCTTCTGTGTTCCTTCCATAGGCGCATGGCTCATGGGTATGCAGACCCCATGCACAATGGGCTGATGGACTGCAACATGGAACACAAACTAAGCTAGACCGATAGCATGTCCATTGTCTTTATCTTAGCCAAGAGTCAAAATCATACACCCTGGCATACTTAGCAAAAAGAATGGAGTTTACCAGTTCAGCTGTAAATGAACTCTATCTTACAAAGTCAAACCCATAACACATTAACACTCTTTAATTATGAACCCTATGATTATTTCTTCCTATGCATCTTTTGCAATATTTATAGAACATAAAAAAGCAATAGAACAACTGTTAAATGCTAATTATTTTTGTATCATCAAATGAAGTGTAGGCAAATATGTCAGATTATTCTTGCCATTTACATTAGTATTACACTAACTAGCAGTTATATTATTAAATCAAAAGGATTCTAAAGTAAGGTATAATTTATTTAGAATTATGATAGTATTTTTTTAGGGTTTCTTAACAAAAATAGTCATTGCCTGTATTATCAAATGTTGTCATGGGTTGTGGTTTAAATCAAGAGTTCAATTTCCATTACTTCTGGATTCCAAGTCTATTATAGACATAGCCATATGACCCATTTCATACTAAAAGACTGTATTGACCTGGTTTCATAGTGAGCCTTTTATATAGTTAATCTCTTCCTCCTATCCCCAACACATACACGCATATTCACAAGTAAATTCTTGGTTAAGGTGAATAGGTTCCCAATTCCAACTACTCTATTAAATACATCTGGTGTTTCCCTATATGTGGGGCCTTGGCAGCTGGAGAACACCTATGCAAGTTACATCTCCATTTAGGAATTTTCATAGAATAGGGGGAACTTAAATCTCCCAAACTTCATTGCTTTTACTCCTGTTGCCAAGATTCATAACACTGTTCCTGAGGTACCTCTGATTTCATCTCAAGGAGCATACTTAATAGCCACTCTTGCTTCAGTGTTCATGCTCCTTCTCATCTTTATTCTTATGGTTCTGTTTAACTATCCTTTGAGGTTATTTTATCTATTTTTCACAGAAGGGAAATTTGTCTAGGCCAGTGGTCGGCAAACTGCGGCTCGTGAGCCACATGCGGCTTTTGGCCCCTTGAGTGTGGCTCTTCCACAAAATACCGACTTCTGTGCACGGGCCACGAAGTTTCAATTGCACTGTACGTGCGCTCCCGCACGTGGTATTTTGTGGAAGAGCCACACTCAAGGGGCCAAAGAGCCGTATGTGGCTCGCGAGCCGCGGTTTGCCGACCATGGGTCTAGGCGATTTGATTCCTTCTCCTCTCCTTTTCCTTTCTCCTGAAATCAATTCCCTTTTAAGCAGCCAATAAATGCCAATAAGACTTTTTCCTCAATATATCTCTCTTCAGTGAAGGCAAATTCAGCTTTCCTAAGGACTCCTAGACTGGTGCCAATTTCTCTTAGGGCTCTTCTAGGGAGGCTATTTCAGTCCAAGTTAATTTACCAAATGTTTTGTTGCCTTAGAATGTTTGCTCCATCCGTAATTACAAATTGAGTATATATTTTGTACTCTAAAATGTTGAATTCTTTAGGACAATATCATATGAATTATACTCATCCAAAATATACTTTCCTTTCAGGGTGGCCAAGAGCTTCTCATAGATGCTCTTTGCAGACATTGGAGATATTAGAAGCAAGAATCTGTGTCACCAGATCACCTGTATCCACTGTGATCTATAGTTAACTTCTAAAATTCATCAGCTTTTTAGAGGAACATGGTATCTCATTAGGAACAGAGCTGATGATTTGATACAATTGGTATCCATGCTGGACTATTAAACAAAGCATTTTTGTGATACTAGTATATTTGTATCTAACAGCTTATTTATTAAACCAGAATATTTATATTCCTCCAGTATCACACATTGTTTTAAATTGATCACCTGGGTACATTTGAGTATTCTAAATTTTCTTTACCAGCCCCAGGGCATCCACCCCAACACAAAAGACTTTGGGTTCCCTACAGGGGATTGTGCCAAACAACTCTGGCCTTCTTGTTACTTGGAATCCTAATTCTCTCCTGTTTTATTTGGCATTGACTCTGAAAATATTATAGACTCCATTTTCTATAATCATCAGAGTTTTAAAATTTTTCAGGGCCAAGGTAAAATAAATGAATTTGTCATAGTAATTTTACAACTTGAGTAGTTGATAGAACTGAATGACCTCATAGTCTCATATGATCACTTGCTAAAATTTTAGTAACTACTCCATCTATTTCATTTTTATATCATTTTTAATGGAGCCACTGAAGAATCCCATACAATTTAATGGTTTCTTAACAAAGAAACCAAAGAATTACCTCAAAATTTGTCAGAAATTTTTTCTCATTGCACTTTTAAAAAAATATATTTTCTTGTTTTTTTACAGAGAGGAAGGGAGAAGGATAGAGAGTTAGAAACATCGATGAGAGAGAAACATTGATCAGCTGCCTCCTGCACACCTCCTACTGGGGATGTGCCCGCAACCATGGTACATGCCCTTGACTGGAATAGAACCTAGAACCCTTCAGTCCCCAGGCCGACGCCCTATCCACTGAGCCAAACTGGTCAGGGCTCTCATTTCACTTTAAAAAATTTTTTTTCATAACTTCGAAAATTTTCCTGTCACTTAGCTTCATTCAAGGACTTAAAATCCTTAACAGTTTCCTACATATCATTTTTTTTCCTCAACAATAAAGCACATATGGAACCTAAGTAATTAGAGTTACTTTCCTCAAAGCACCAATCATCACTAGGCATAAGAGAGGGTGGAAATATTAATATCATACAGGAAATACAGGTCATAATAGTGTAGTTTCAGCTGCTTCTGTGTTACCTTCAGTTTTACCAGAATTTTACTTAAAATAAAGACCACATTGTTGTCTAATTTACCTTTGGAAATTTTATTTTATAATCCATTTAGCCATCCATCCAGTCCTGGATCCAAGAACTTCAAGTTTCATAATTTTCTCCCTGGATGTTGTACTTGTGCAATCCAAACCCAGCAATATTGAGGAAGTCAACCTGGAAACTACAATGATTTTCCCTCAGCTTTATTTTTCCCAAACCACGTCTTAGCCATTATTATTTAAACTAGAGGCCCAGTGCACAAAATTCATGCACTCGGGGGGCGGGGGAGTCCCTCAGCCAGACCTGTGCCCTATCGCAGTCCAGGAGCCCTAGGGGATGTCTGACTGATGGCTTAGGCCCGCTCTCCACAGGGAGCAGGCCTAAGCCATCAGTTGGACATCCTTAGCACTGCTGAGGAGGAGGGAGAGGTTCCTGCCATCCCTGCTGCTCTCGCCAGCCATGAGCCTGGCTTCTGGCTGAGTGGCGCTCCCCTTGTGAGAGCACACTGACCACCAGGGGGCAGCTCCTGTGTTGAGCATCTGCTGCCTGATGGTCAGTGTGCATCATAGCGACCGGTCATTCCACTCTTCGTTCGATTTGCATATGTGCCTTTAATTATATGGGATTATATTGTCAGGGATGGTTTCAAATATCCAATTCTCACTGCCAACTGCAAAGATTCCATAAAACTGGATCTTTGAAAGGTCTCAGAGTTGTGAAGAGCATCTTCACCTAAGTTCACATCCTCATAAAATATTTAACTTATTTTAAAGCAATAAGAAAGAGAATACAGGAAAGCAGTGGGATTCAAAAGACATCTAGGATCAAACTCTCAGGATTCTTATTCACACACAGATCTTTTTGTCTCCAAGTTGAACCACCCATAATCGTACACTGAATCTTGACTTCAAAAAAATTCAATGCAGAATTAATTTCCCTGTGGCTTTCTATGTTCCTCTGATCACTTATTTAAGCCAGGCTCCCTAAGCAGTTAGGGCAGCTAACAACCATCATTAAAAAATGAGTCCTGCAGTTCCTGGTGTCCAAGGGCAATGCCTAGCTAGGAACACAACTGTGATCCATCATTATCTGGGGGACGACCAGCCCAGGGAAGGGGCCTGGGAGGCACTATAATGTTTACTATAAGCAGACAGTATTTCTAGGGTATGTCTTTGAATATATATATAATTATATTATATATAATTATATATATGTAATTTCACCTTACTATAACATGAGAAAAAGATGTTTGTTTAGTGCTTCCTTTGTGGCAGATGACATTATACTGAGGGCTCTACATTCATCATCTCTGGTCTTAGCAAAGTAGCTATTATTAGTTCCATTTGATAGATGATGACATTGAGGCTCATAAACTCAGAGTGGTAACCCTTGTCCCAGTCCACCCAGCTAATTACTGGTGGAGATGGTTTTGTTCATCAAAGCCAGCCCACTTAACTCCCAGTTCACCAGAGAGCATATGGAGCACGTGCTCAGGAGCGTTAGGATTACAGTTCACAAACATCATCTGACACTGAAAGATTCCTAATCCTCAAAGAAAGATAAATGATATTCAGTAAACTGTGCCTCATCAATAGAAAAAAAAAGTGCCTGGGACCAATTGATAAATTATTAAATGATTGAAATGAAGAAGAAACTCTGATGGCCCAGAAATAGCTGAGAAGATCAAGGTTTTCGCTATGCACACAAATCAAAGTTAATTACATGTTACACTACATGTTTTTAAAAATACAACAAAACAAACCAGCCCTGGGAAGTTGAGAAGTCATCAGGGAGGCTTGGCCTTAAACAGCACAGCATGAATTCCTCTGCCCTTATCATGGCCAAGAGTTAAAACTTGGACATTCAGGCATCTCCGGAGATGAAGGTAGAGTAGATAACATTTTTTTTTTATTTGATACAAATTTTATAGTTAAATTGTGAATTCACTCTCAAGAAGAAAGATTAAAAATGATTTATTTAAAACCAAAGATATTCTATTCATCCAAGTACAGCATAAAGAAAGTGAATAGACAATTAAAATAGAAATAATGGACATAACACTAAAAAAGTGATATTTCCATCATATAATTGGAATGTGTAAAAATAAAATTTAAAAGCTAAACAATTCAATTAAAAAATAAAAATCTTAAATAGTTTATTCATTCAAGAGGAAACTTAAATATTCAATAGTTATATGAAAAGATACTTACGGCCAGCAGTTGTATCTTTCATGTTTGAGCATTGAACCATGAATTAAGAGGTCACTGGTTCGATTCCTGGTCTGGGCACATGCCCGGGTTGTGGGGTTGATACCCAGTAGTGGGCATGCAGGAGGCAGCCAATTGATGTTTCTCTTTCATCGATGTCTTCATCTCTCTACCCCTCTTCATTCCTCTCTCTCTCTCTAAAAAAAAAAAAAAAAAAAAAAAATATTTAAAAAGAAAAAGAGATGTCTATTATCATTAAAAATAGGTAAGTAAAATATAGTGGATAACATTTTTTTATTTATTTGATACAAATTTTAAAAGTTAAACAGTGTCAATCATTACTAATCATTTGAAGCCACCAGAACTTTACTTACTTGGTATAAATGTTTTATGATGTAAATAATTTATGCCAATATTTTAGTTGGTGAGGTGGTCTTTTCTAGTAAATTTAAAACTACAGCATAAGAAATATAGTCAATAATCCTACATAATAAAGAGGTAATATGCAAATTAACCCTCATGCCCTCTCAAGATGGCTGCCTACAACCAGGCTGGCAGGGGGGTTAGTGAGGGACAACCAAATGACTGAACAAGCAGGCTGTGTGGGGTGACCAGGCTGGCAGGGGGGCCATGAGGGGTGACCGGGCTGGCAGAGGGGGCAGTTGGAGGTGTCCGGGCCAGCACAGGGGCAGTTGGGGGTGATCAATCCAGCAGAAGGGGGCAGTTAGGGGTGACCAGTCTGGCAGGGGGTGCAATAAAAGGTGACCAGGCCTGTGGGAGGGGAAGTTAGGGGTGACCAGGCTGGCACGCACAGGCAGTGAGGGGCAATCAGGCTGGTGGGAGGTAAGTTAGGGGTGACCAGGCAGGCAGGCAGGTGAGCGATTAGGAGCCAGTGGTCCAGGATTGTGAGAGGGATGTCCGACTGCCAGTTTAGGCCCAATCCTGGGGACCCCTTGGGGGCAGTCGGATATCCCCCAAGGGGTTCCGGATTGGAGAGGGTGCAGGCTGGGCTGAGGGTGACCCCCCTTCAGTGCACGAATTTCATGCACCGGGCCTCTAGTATTGTAATAACTATGTATAGTGTCAGGAGGGTACTGGAAATATCAGGGAGAACACTTTGTAAAATATATAGTTAACTATCACTATGCTATGTACCTAAAACTAAAACAAAATAATATTAAATGTAAACTATAATTGGAAAAAATATTTAATTTAAAAATATAAATAAATAAATAAGTATTTTATATTATTCAGCAATCCACTTCTGGACATGAGCTAGGGCTGCTTTTTTCAATATTTAATAGTGAGTTACAGTTAGAAATGTATTTAATATTGCAACATTATAAACACATACATACCAGCATTTGTGTTCATGCATATATAAACAAAAGGATGATAAAATATTTTTCACAATATTTATATGTGTATAAACAAAAGTTCAATGAAAAAATATTTGCCCCAACAATTTGAGATGATCAATAAAACTGTGTTCTATTTAATTCTTTCTGTTCCTTTCTAATTCACTTTGTTTATTCACAAATATAGGGCTAGTTCTTTAAATTTCCTCTATGATCCTCTGAAGTATGACAACTCACAGATTGAAAAACACTACTTTGTAAATATGTTTAGGGTATAATACTCTTGTACATGTGTACTAGAAGACATATACACAAATTTTTGAATGAGCAATGTTTGTTAGACTAAAACTAGATCAGAGTTCTTTTAAATAAGAATCAATTAATATGCACATGGTGGTATACTAAATCGCATGTTATATTAGTAATGAAAATAAAATACGTGGAACTGAATGACATATCACAATATGTGTAAATTTTGCATACATAATGTAGAACAAAAAAATCAAGTTGCAGAACTATGTAGAAAATGTAATTCCATTTCTGATTTAAAAAATATAAAATTGATCATTAGTATTTGTATACATGTGAGAGATCTGTAAATAGTGAAGGACTGCTATATAATATATTTAATACATTGATATATATCTAGTAAGGACACATAGTGGGTTTTAAAAGTGTGGTAGCTTATTCTTAAATATTGATGTATTTATCTGTATAATCGGTATATGGATGTTAATTTTAACTTTTAATATAAGATTTACATTTCTCATCTTTAGTATTCAACATTTAATAAAATAATTTATGATATTTAGTGATTTTATGAGGATATCATTTTAAATATATACATAATTTAAAACTAAATAGAAATGTACTATAAAAATAATATATCTAAAAGAGAAGAATCTGCTATGTAGAATATTATTTGCCCAGAACAAAGGTATTCTCTTCATTCTAAGAATTAAAATTATCCTGGCATCAGCATTAGCTTCTATTTTTTTTTTTCATCAAAGGCACTAGACACCTTTATATATTCCTGAAAGAATGAAAGTTGACTTCAAATGCATTTTAATTCTATGGTAATATAACTGGAGATAAATGAGCCTAGTGGAAAATATTTTTTTTCTCTTTCTTATATATATGCAACAGCAACATCCATAACAGGTATCCCTATTTACTTATCATTTGCCATGTGCTTTAAGTACTCTGCTCACAGAGCTTATCCTCCTTATGTGGAGAAGGAAATTGAGGCACAGAATAGTTAAGTAACCTACCCAAGTAACCACAGCAAATAAGTTGTGAAACCAGAGCTTGAACGACTCCAAATTTTAGTTTACAAAAAGAAAAATCTTAGGACACAATTCTCACCAGAACTTTAACTACATGTTGCTAATAAAAAGTTAGGAACAAGTGTAATTAAACTGATTGATTGGTATTTGAGACTAAATTATATATTTGCAGTAGTTAAATATGCTCTAACTTATCTACACTAATAAAAGAGAAACATGGTAATTGGCGTACGACCGCTACCCTTTTCATTGGCTAATCAGTGAGTATATGCAAATTAACTGTCAGCCAAGATGGCCGCCGGCAGCCAGGTACTGAAGCAAACAGGGAGGCTTGCTTGCTTCAGTGACTGCGGACTCCAACGTTCCCCACCTAACTTGCCAGCCTCTCAGTTGCAACTCTAAGCAACTATATACTATGTTGCAAATAAGAAGCTAAACAAAACCCCAGAAAAGGGCTTCCATTCAGCCGGGCTC
>NW_005360676.1:1638768-1640801 GCF_000412655.1 Myotis brandtii
TAGGGATTGGGCCTGCCCTCTGCCACCCGGGAGCAGGCCTAAGCCAGCAGGTCGTTATCTGCCGAGGGGTCCCAGACTGCGAGAGGGCACAGGCCGGGCTGGGGGACCCCCCTCCCCCCGCTCCCCGAGTGCACAAATTTTTGTGCACCGGGCCTCTAGTCCTATATAATAAAAGGCTAATATGCAAATAGACTGAACAGCAGAACAACCGGTCACTATGAGTTGCGCTGACCAACAGGGGGCAGATGCTCAATGCAGGAGCTGACCCTTGGTGGTCAGTGCGTTCCCACAGGGGAGCACCACTCAGCCAGTAGCCAGGCTCACAGATGGCCAGTGCCGTGCAGTGGCAGGAGCCTCTCCCGCCTCCTCGGCAGCACTAAGGATGTCTGACAGACGGCTTAGGCCTGCTCACCCTGGTGGGCCTAAGCCATCAGTCGGACATCCCCCAAGGGCTCCCAGACTGTGAGAGGGCACAGGCCTGGCTGAAGGACCTCCTCCCCCCGAGTGCGCAAATCTTGTGAACGGGGCCTCTAGTTATTACATATTCCAACATAGTATCCTTTAAACTATCCCCAATGCAAATATTTATTATTAGCACTTATTTTATTACACAAAGTTATCTTAAATTACACACCTGGAGTCAGACTATGGATATATAAGGTTAAAATTAAGGATTTTAGTAGAGAAAAGGGGAAAAAATAGGCCCTGTGGAAATGCAAGTATAGAAAGAAATACCCATGCTGCTTCTTGAATATTTGCATGTAAAAATGACACCAGGGATTTCTCCCTAAAATGTTTCTGTCACCTCAAACTTAAGTGAAAGTGAAATATACTTTGTGCATATGTATGTATATTTATTATTCAAATTAGCTTCAATATTTTTTTTTCAGCTGTGTTTTATGTTTACTTGAATGACTGTTGGCAGCATCTGCTGTGGAACCAATGAGAATAGGGACCTGGTGTGTCTAGCTTTTTGACTTCTGTTGTTCTGGGGGTGTGTGCTTCTGATCTGTCATTCCACAGAATGAAGTTTCTTTTAAACAGAACAAACCCTGTTGCTTTGGGAGTTTTGCTGTCTTAACATATTATTTTTAAAGCCACTTTATGAAGGATCCCTTTAGAGCAAAGGAAATAGCATGTTGAATAAAATATTTAACTTGGTTTTGGGATAATTGTAAACAAACCAAATTTCTAACTCCTAAAATATTTTAAATATAACATGAGAGGCATCTCTCTCTTTTCTCTTCTCTCTTTACTATGAATATATTATAATGATTAAATAAAATCTGGAGCACTAGTTGCTACCATACTGTTGTTAAACTGTCTCTTTTATTAAGTGTCAAAGCAAAAGAAAGAAGAAATGATCTAAAAGAAAATTCTGGAATGCAAAATAATTCTATAAATTAATACATTACTTATATGTTTAATAAAAAATCTAAGGGATCCAAAAACTGAATATTCTACTCTTTTTTGGGTCTTTAGTTTGGTAGATTTGGGGAGTCTTTCCTCATTCTCAGTGTCTCAAATCCAGACACAAGTTTCCAAAATTGCGGGAGTCACCAGATTGTTCTGTATACAGTCCAGAGGTAAAGTTTCACTTTTAATGTATTCTGTGTGGATTCACTATGTTAGTTCCATACCTCACCTGGCCTTGTGAGATACCTAAACTCTCTCATTTCTCATCCTGTCTGGACTTTGTCAGGATGAATTGTCTTCGTTCATAAGGTTTCAATTGTGGCCGACATTTAGGTTTCATTTATTTCTACTCTTCAAAGTCAGTTACTTATTCTTCCTTCTAATGTAAAACAAACAAACAAACAAACAAAAAACTATGCTAATATCTCTCATCACCTATTGTCTCTTTCATTCTCTTTGTCTTTTAAAGTAAAATTCAGGAGGAAGAGGAAATACCAACATGTATTAATTGTTCATGTTTAATTAGAAGTCCATGCATATTATTCCCTACTAGAGGCCCGGTGCACAAAAATTTGTGCACTCGGGGGGGGGGGGACATTCCTCAGCCCGGCCTTTGC
>NW_005360676.1:1641242-1665839 GCF_000412655.1 Myotis brandtii
TTTTTTTTTTAATTCTGGGATTTATTTACCTTCTATAGCTGTCACTGGAGCTGAGAGCTGGCTCCAGCTCTGAGGCCCAGCTCTAGCTCTGAGGCTGGCTGAAAGCAGGTATCTGGGTTTGTTTAGCTTATATAATTGAAACTCTGTTGCCATCACTGGTGATCTAAGCTCTGAGGCCCCGGCTGGCTGAAAGCAGGTATCTGGGGTTTGTTTAGCTTCTATAATTGCAACATTGTTGCTTCTGGAGCTCAGAGCTGGGCCGCGGCAGGCGGGAAACCTTGGCTTCCTCTATCACTGGAGCAATCAAGCCTCATGTTCGCTTCAGCTGCATGGCTGCTGGCTGCCATCTTGGTTGGCAGTTAATTTGCATATCGCCCTGATTAGCCAATGGGAAGTGTATCGGAGGTACGGTTAATTACCCTATTTGTCTTTTATTAGATAGGATTACTAATACCCACTAGCCCTAGATTTAAAAATGACTGAAAGAGCCCTCGCCTGTTTTGCTCAGTGGATAGAGCGTTGGCCTGCAGACTGAATGGTCCCAGGTTTGTTTCCGGCCAAGGGCACATGCCTGAGTTGGGGGCTTGATCCCTAGTGGGGGGGGGGGGTGCCGGAGGCAGCCAATTAATGATTCTCTCATCATTGATGTTTCTATCTCTCCCTCTCCCTTCCTCTCTGAAATCAATAAAGAAATACATATATTTTAAAAATGACTAAACGGGTCCAGCTCGCGTGGCTTATTTGTTGAGTTTCAACCTATGAATAAGGAGGTTCAACTCCCAGTCGGGGCATATGCCTGGGTTGCAGGCTCAATCCCCAGTGGGGGGGTATGCAGGAGGTAGCCAATCAATGATTCTCTCTCATCATTGATGTTTCTATCTCTCTCTCCCTCTCACTTCCTTTCTGAAATCAATACAAAAATTTTAAAAAGTTAAAAAAAATGACTAAAAGGATTTTAAAACTTTTACTACTACATAGAATAATACAACAAAACAAATTTTAGTATGTCTATGTTTGTGAAAGAGTTATATGAAAGTGAGAATGAAGGTTCTAGCAATCTTAATTTCTTTAAACATTTAGTTGAAATGGATTGCAAACATGTTTCAAAGCATTTAATTATATACACAAAGTTTTAAAAAAGAAAGTCAGTATATTTAGAATATATATCATAAATATTGCTTAAAATTATATTCTGCAAATGACTATTTTTTTTAATTAAAGAAGTTTATTTGAAGGATGATTCTTGCAATGTAATTTGAAAATAGATTGGCTAGGCCTTATTTTCCTGGAATTAATATAATGTGTCATAAATAAAACTCTCATTTCTCTGTCTCTCTCTCTCTCTCTCTCTTTTTCTTTCTCTCTCTCTCTCTCTCTCTCACACACACACACACACACACACACACTGACAAACTTGTTAGCCACATATGAAACAATGAGCAACACAATAGAAATTCCAATAAGTATGCCACATGCTTTTTGCTATATCATAACCCATATTATTGGCAGACCAAAATTCAAAAAACAAATATGAATCTCATGTCAATGCACTGCAAAAGATCTTTCATTAGCTTCCCATTCAAAAACAGAAGTGAAATCCAAACTCTTTAATATGGAGGGAAGAAGCTGGCACTATTTGGCCGTCTGCCATCACTAACCATTTCAGCCTCATTTGTTATAATACTACCCTCCTTTGTATGCTTAAGGCACACAGCTGCTGCTGAGTTATTGAAATATGCCTAGCACTCTCCTAACTGGAATCTTGATTCTTACTGTTTTCTCAGTCTAGAACATTCCTCCAATCCCCCTGCTCTTTTTCTGCTCACTAACTCCTTCTTATACTTAAGAATTCCATACTAATACTTCTTCAGAGAAGGCTTAACTGGTGCTTCCCCATTGACTAGTTCTTATTGCCATATGCCTATATTATACTTTTTTATTTTTTTTTGCAATAATTGTTAGAATGTGTAATGATATCACTATTTGTGTGATCATTTGTCTATGGTTATTTCTTCCTCTGAACTGTGAGTTTCCAGGGGAAAGGGATCTTTGATCATCATTGGATCCCCAGTAATATGCTCAGTGTCTGACATTTAATAGACACTTGATTACATGTAAAATAATAATTTAAAATGCAAATATAACATCACTTAAAAGATATAAATATATCTGCATAGTAATTGTGGACCATGACCATCAGCTAGATTCCATTAGTACAGTTAAATAAAATTGCTCTTCTGCTAGAACTTATAATCTAGCTAGAGGCCCAGTGCACTAAATTCGTGCACAGGGTGGGGGCCCCCTGAGCCCAGCATGCACCCTCTCCAATCTGGGACCCCTCGGGGGATGTCTGACTGCCAGTTTAGGCCCCCACTACCAGCCTGATTGCCCCTCACTGCCTCTGCGTGCCGCCTGATCGGACCTAACTGCCCCCCCTGCGGCCTGGTCACCCCTTACTGCCCCCCCTGCTGGCCTAGTTGCCCCAAACTGCCCCTCTCTGTTGGCCTGGTCACCCCAACTGCCCCCCTTCCAGCCTGGTTGCCCCTCATGGCCCCCCACCAGACAGGTCGCCCCACACATCCTGCTTGTTCAGTCTTTTGGCCGTCCCTCACTAACCCCCCTGCCAGCCTGGTCACCCCATGCAGCCTGCTGTTCATTCTTTTGGTCATCCCTCACTAACCCCCCTGCCGGGCTGGTTGTAAGCAGCCATCTTGTGAGGGTGTGAGGGTTAATTTGCATACTTACCTCTTTATTATATAGGATGATTAGTAGTACAAACAAATGTGGTACAAACTTATTAGGTAGAGGCCTACCTCTGCCTGGTGGTATTATGACATTTATAGGCACATAAGCTCCCTCTGGAGCAATAAGTCTGTTTTTGTTAATTAAAAATGAAAGATGTAAGAAAGAGCATATAACTGGCATGATGAGAAATTCCATTTAGAAAAGGGTGAAGAAAATGTGTGTAAATTTTATCATGTAACTAATAGGAACACAATGAAGAACTTAAAGAAGTGATACGGTGTGTGTGTGTGTGTGTGTGTGTGTGTGTGTGTGTGCACTCGCGCGCATGCGCGCACTTTAGAAAGACATTTCTGAGAAAAGGATAACGTCTTATTAATGCAAGTTTGGGCCACATACCTGCAACATGTGACTCCTAGGAGTTGGATAGAATAGCTTATCTCAGGCCTACCCAGAATTATTGAGTTGGGGTGCACATTTTAGGAAGACCCCAGTTGATTTTTGTACCTCTAAAGCTTGAGAAGCACTGTTATAGAGGATGGTCTAAAGGTAAGAAAAAAATTATAGATATTTAGAATAATCACTGGAGATTTGAGTTTCTTGTTGGAGAAAGTGTGATCATGTGTCCATTTGTACACAAAGGTTTGTTAAAACTTGCTAGATGCATGCATTGTTTTATTGTTGTGGTTCAGAAGTTAGATACAGGTAGGAAGGAGTTTATTGATATCAATAAAGGAGTATACTCTATCATATTATCTTTGGAATTTTTGAATTCCCCTTTTTATACCATTTTTCTAAAGAGCATGAAAGAAGCTAGAAAATCACAGTCCCTAAATTGTTTTGTGAGCAGTTATAACTGTGATTTTGCCAGTGAGAGGTATTTGCGGAAGATTTGAAAGACAGAATAGAAGTTGAAAGGATCCTTAGATGAGAGATGGAGACAACTGCATGGGAAGTGGTGAAGTGCAGTTTGTTGTTGCTTCTGGGAAAACAACCCAGATCAATTCTCTGTTACAGTCTGGGAGAGTCCGTGCTTCTGGATTTCCTGATTTAACACTGTTTCAGTACTGTGCTCTTCAGCCTACCAGTCATTGCAAAAGTCTCCACTGCCCTGTGTTAAATTCTTTATCACTGAGGTAACTGAAAATAATTTGCAATTTTTTTCTGGTAGATCCTTGCCTGATCCAACACAAAAACAACATATTTCAGAAAATGGTAGTAGCATTTACCATTCATGAGGATATCAGTAATAGTTTCCATTATAACTTTTTCTCAGGTCGATCCAAAAGGCTTAGGACATGCAATTGACACATAATTAAACAATACAAAGTAATGTGAATATAAAAATAAGCTCATCTGAAAATCTCAACATTTTTGTCTATTCTCTATTCATACAATTTTTTTTTACCTATATTCCCCTTTTACTTCTTCCAAATGCCTTTTATTTTATTAAATTTATTGGGGTGACATTGGTCAACATGATCATATAGGTTTCAAGTGTGGATTTCTATGTTACAAGATCTGTGTATTTCACCATGTGCCAATGCCTCTTTTTAGCTAAATGAATATAGGTGTACATTAATTCCTTAAGTAAATTTTAATCTAGTTTTATATAATTAAGGCATATGTATTTGTAATTATATATCCTTGAAATATCTTATTTAGTTTCTAGAATATGAAATATATACATACACATATTTTTCTGTGAGGACAAACTGTGTAATTTTTATAGAAATAAAATACATGATGGAGGATTAAAGTTTCTGAGAATCTTACATCAACTGTCCCATGACAACTTTGTTCCAGCAGTGTCCCCAAACTGTTTTTGGTAAAGAAATTCTGCTAAACTCTTTATCTTAGAAAAGGCTTACACAGAATGTTTGATCAGAGCTGTCAAGCATTCTAAATAATTAACAGAACATATTCATTTATTTTCATTTTTAACTGATGTAGACACTATCCAAAGTCATCACATAATCATTGTGCTGTGAAAATAAAGTCAAATGCATCATTAAATGTGTTGATCAGCAACTGTTAGTGTGAGAAAAAGGAAGCATTATAGGGAGAAAGACCAGCTGCTTTCTCAGAAAGAGAGAGATACAGAGAGAAATCAAGAGCAAGAGTGAGAGAGAATGAGGGAGCAAGAGAGAGGAAAAAAACAGGTCTATTTATTGAACATGTGGTATTCCCACAAGGAAACTAAAAACATTTCTTAAAATGCAAATATTCTAATATGTGTAAGTATCCTAATAAAATTATCATTTACATAGTGCATATAAAATGTTAATTTGATATCAAAGCTATTCCTTAACCTAATGAAGTCATTAAAGTATGAAATTGCATAATCATATTCAGAGTCTCACATTCTCTGAATATGATTATGAAATAACAGCCCAAGATTCATTAACTTACAATTCTGCTACTCATTTTCATCAATTTGAAGTCTCAATTGAGAGATGATATTTCACTCTTGCTACTATGTCAATCTGGAATCTTTTCAGAAATAAATTAAATTAAAATTACAAAGCCTTATTGAATAAAATAATTTATGGTATATTAATTAGTATCAAATTAAAATTAAACTATCTTTGTCTTTTGCAAATATTAATTATAACTGAGCCTTCTTTACTCAAGATTTTAAAAATCAAAATTATTCCTGTACTTCAAAACCAGAACAGGAAAGAGAAATGTTAACAAAGTGTTACAGTATGAAATAAAATCTTATTTTGGGGAGAAAAATGATGGTGTCCCTTGCTAACCTGATGCACTTCACATTAAAATAATTTATTGTTGTTAAATACAGTGTTTTATCCCATAAAATAATATTCTATCTTGGTGTTCAAAGTTCTTCCCAAATGTCAATCTTATTTGGTAGTCTGACCGAGATGATGTTGTGCATTCAACAAGTCATTTCCTTCTTCCCCTGGCCATACAGAAAAAGTACCTTGCCTACTCTTCAGGACTGTCAGGACTATTTGACAATTCTGGACATTTGCATGTGCATATAAATCATGTTTACCAAATCTATGCCCTAAAATGTCTATAGAATTCTCCACGCTCCTGTCCAGCTTACTCACTTTTTTCAGATAGATGATATCAGGGTAACCTTGAAGTCATGTGCTGACAATGGTAGATTGAAGTATAGATGACACCTGTTCCTTGAATAATAGCATGGAGCAGAGCCATCTTTTCCTTTTCTCCACTCACCACAATGGGCTATGCGGTAAATAAGTAAAACATGTTCATTGGGCAAAGAACCTTGAAATGTACCTATCAGGTGGAGTAACTCATATTAAATAATTTACTATAAGGTTCCTAATTAGAACTTATGTTGACAGATATTTGCTATCATTCTGTATGATAATAATATAATTGATTGACCATACTTTAAAATAAAACATTGATATAGTAATAGTAACAAATTTATGTATCAAAGTTACATTTTCTTGAAATTATGAGAAGTTCCTTAATAGAGAGAACACATCTTGATTTAATCAGCAACAGAAATGAATTTCAGAAGAAGATAAGAACTATTTCAATGTCAATAAAATATATTTTTATTGATTGCAGAGAGGAAGAGAGAGGGAGAGAGAAAGAAACATCAATGATGAGAGAGAATCATTGATCGGCTGCCTCCTTCACACCCCCCTACTTGGGATTGAGCCCACAACCTAGGCATGTGCCCTGACCTGGAATTGAACTGTGACCTCTTGGTTCCTAGGTTGATGCTCAACCACTGAGATACATGGCTGGGCTCAAGATCACATTTTGCAATAAGGCATACCTCATTTTATTGCACTTTGCTATGTTCTTCACAGATATAGCATTTTTCATAAATTGAAGGTTTGTGGCAACCCTGCATTCAGCAAGTCTACTGGCACCATTTTTCCAACACACTTGCTTATTTCATGTCTCTCTGTCATATTTTGGTAGTTCTCACACTATTCCAATTTTTCATTATTATTATATTTCTTATGGTTATCTGTGATCAGTTATCTCTGACCAGTAGAGGAGGGAGCCTGATTCTTCATGGAATTGGCCATGGGTTAGGTTGCTGCTGGGGCACTGTTGGCCCCTAATCTGCCTCACCCGCACCCTGGACCCAGGGATCGGTTTTTGGCTCAATCCCCTCAGGCCAGGCCAAGGGACCCCAAGGCTGCACAAATCCATGCACCAGGCCTCTAGTATTATATAAATAACAAATGAAAGGACCAATACGGAAGTCATGTACATATAGAAGTTATATGTTAAGGACTTTACATTCACTGAAAGATTAGCAGTAATAAGAAACTAAACTATGATTTAACTTTCTCATTCTTGATTTTTTTCATTGTAAATTCAAAACCCAGGTAAAATGCACTACACAGAGAAGAGAAAACAAAATAGTATATAACAAAGAAGTATATAACAACATTTGATTAAGCCATATTATTATAAAACTAGAAGCCCAGTGCATGGATTTGTGCACCAGTGAGGTCCCTTGGCCTGGCCTGCACCCTCTTGCAATCTGGAACCCCTTGGGGGATGTCAGAGAGCCAGTATGGGCCTGATCCCTGCAGGCTGGTCACTTAGGCTTTTATATATATGGATTCATCCAACACATGTACATTTAGACCCAACAAGGATGGTTAAAATCAGTTCAAATTAAATGTGATAGAATTACTAGAATAAAAAGGATTATAAACAAAACTGTATATTATGAGGGTTAAATTTAACCAGATAATAAAATACTTTGAATGTCATACAAAGAAATTTTTACTTCCTTTAGAAGGTAATAAGGTAACAAAATTATTTTAATGATTTGAAATACTCATTTAAATTTTGAAAATTATTTTTTGTATAGGTGATTAATACATTGAAGTTGTAAGGGAAATGACAGATATAGATATGTCTTTTAAAAGAATAGTTCAATAGTGTAAATCTGACCTACGTGAGGTTAACAAGTTTAGGATAACTGAAAAATAATAGTCAAATGTGCATATGTTTCTGCCAAAAGTGCCATTTATTAACTCATCAAATACTTGAGCAGGTACTCTTTCCAGAAAATATGCTATGTTTTGCATATGCAATGAGACAGCATTTCCTTTGCCCAAAATTTGCTTACAGAAAAGGGGAAAATAATATCCTGATTGCCATTTTGTTGACACTGGTAAATGTTTTGGTAAAGTACTATACATGAGTAGCTTTCTTGTGTAATTAAATGATACAACTAATTGGGCTAAAATATAGAATATTCCATGAATTATAGGGACCATTTGCAGTGTAGGATTTTTCTAGAAATGTAAAGGAGTTGGAAATCCTAGTTATCATACTTCCTATAGTAGGGAAGTATTTGAACATCCTAAGAAAAAATACTAGCTTTCCAATATTGAAAAGGTAGGGAGAAGATACTTGAAATACTAATAACAATTATAATAATAACAATGCAATCATTAATGATGCTATAAAATAGTTGTTCTCAAATTATTTGCTCTTAGGAGCTCTTCACAATCTTAGTATTGAGTGTCCAAAGTATTTTTATTCATATGGTAGATGTATTAACATTTATATTAGTAACTAAATCAGAAAAATATTAACTCACTAAATAACAATAATAGACCCATTGCATAAATAACATACTTTATTAAAACAATCATTCTTTCTAAAGCAAAAGAAAGTAAAAATAATGACTGTTTTATATTTCAGCAAATTTCCTTAATAATTGCTTAATGAAGGCAACTGACTTTATATGTCTTCTTGCATTCAGTCTGTGGCAATATCACTCATTCTGCAACCTTTTGAAAAATCTATTACATACTCATGTGAGTGAAAAAATAATTATCCCGCGAATGGTATTGACCTCTGGAGTCCCTGGAAGTTTCTCTGGTGTTAAATTAGATAGGCATTACTGTAAAATATACTCTACTAATACTATTAAAGGAAACACTGACACTCAGAAGGTTGCTTAACTGTTTTGTAACCTTGATAGAAGTAGAAAAGATGACTATTTAGAACTAGTCAAAGCAAGCTGATATCTTGGACTACCTCATGCTATTTGTCACTATAGTCTCAAATTCCATGGGTAATCTTGACAAGTCTTTCCTGCATAGTCTAAAGTAAGAACATGATTCATTACCTAAACTAGGAATCCTCATCAAGAACTTTCCTTACATTGATGGGCATGGTTAAATGTAAGCTTAACTACCACCCTGTAGCCTATTTTATTCTTATAGAGATAATTAAGATTATAGTGGCAGGATTTGAGACTCGACAAAATGACCAGATGAACTATAATCTACCCCAAGTTTCTTGTAGCTCGGGATATATAGTGAGTAACAATTTTGTAAAAAGTGTCATCTAAAATACCCTCCAAAACCTGTTTTTTGTTTTTTAATGTATACTCTTCAAAACACCATTTAATGTATACTCTTCAAAACACCATTATTAATTAAAGATGAAGTAACTTATATTTGAAACACTTGTCCTTCATTTTCAAGGAATTATTAGTAAAAATTAAGCCACCACACTGGTATGTACTATAGTTACCTATCATTCAGTTATTTGTCAACCATGCTAATTAATGCTTAATTTTCTTAATAACTCTTAAAGGATATTATTTTAGCACTATATGTCTTTATTTTTGTATATACCTACTAGTTCTACTAATATAAGTTAACTTTATTTGGTATATCATTTAATGAGAAAAGAATTGATCTGTTGACCAAGAATAAGAAAATACCAAAATATAGCAAGATTAGATACTGTACCAATTGTAATAAGTAAAATATTTAGCTGACCAAGTACAATTGCTGTCTACGTTTTGAATGAAGTATTTTGCAATCATGAGAATCAGAAGGATGGTTGATATCTCTGGACTGGTGGAAGTTGAGTATTAGAGACACATTATTCTTAGAAATAATAATATGAATAAAAAGTTTGTAATGATATATGGGGATAATTAAGCTTATTTTAATAATATAAAATAACTTCTATTCATTCCTTTCATACTACCTCATTAAATATTATTAAGTTAGGTCCTGACATTTTACTCAGAATTATGTTTCTGGCATTTAACTATTCAGCTCTAAATGTTAAGGATGTCAATTATATAAGCATCCATCTTTTTCACTATGGTCTCCCATCAAACATTAATGATAAAAGTGTTAATTCAATTCAAGTAGTCTCAAATATCTGCCCTGAAGAAGGTTGATACTCTACAAGTGCTCTGACAACCTCTGGTAAGTAATTACTTTAAAAAATATTTTCAACTCACACCTAGAGGCATTTTAAATTATATGTCATTAAAATGTAATGTTTTCTCAAATGACAGGGTCATGCCAAAAGCAAAACTACGCTCTATTTTTATCTGAAACACACTCACTCCAATAAAAATGTTACAACTTATACTTCAAAGAGGATAGATAAGTTGTGCTACACTGAGAAACATGTAGTAACCAAGGTAAGTTGTTATATATACACTAACAATAAATCAATACTATGGAATAACTTTATGTGACAAAATGATCCCTTTTTGTGAAGAGTAGGATAGTTCACATTTTTATATAAATTGGGTCAAAAATGTACTCACAAACTGGATTTTAAATTGTCTCTACCTAACATTTCCTCCTAATATTTCCACAGTTTTGCTTTTCTTTCAGACATAGGATTTCTAAGTATGAAGGTGACATAAACTCTGAAATTAAAAAGATAATTTTTCTGAAAAAACTGGTTCTGAATAATTGAATATCCATAAGAAAATGCTGAATGTCATCATTGACAAACTCACTATACAGTAGACCTAATATGAAAGGCAAAGCATCACAAACTCTTTGTTAGCTAAACATTTTTTGAAAAAGACAGAAGTTGGGAATAATAGATATGTTACACTGAAGTTAATAAACTCTGTTTATGATAATGCACTATTAAGACAATGAAAGGACCAAACACAGAGTGAGTGAATATATTTGCAATATGTAGGTCCAGGAAAAATTCATATCAAAAAGAAAAAAAGCAGAAGACAAATGACTGAACATGAAAACAGGCATCTCGGAAAAGTTTATCTATAATCCAATAAATATGAAACAGCATTCAACTAAATTAGTCATTATGAAAATGCAAATTTTATTCAAAATACAATACTTTAACACACCTTGAGAATGACTACTTTTTTAAAAACAGACAAGTGTTGGTCAGATGTGGAGCAGAAAAATGCTCATGCACTTTTGGTGAAAGTGTAATTTTTAAACTAATGTGGTAAATTTCTTACAGCATCTTTTGAGCTTAATTTATAAGAAGTAATTGCATTTCTTGTTACAATTCAAGAGATCTCTTATGGATATTTTCCATGACATATGAACAAAAAATATGAATAGCAACTCGTTGTAGGAAGCACAAACAGGAAATAATGCAAATTTTATCCACAGTTGAATGGACAGACACATGTAGTATATTCATACAGTGAACCTTTATATGACAACGAGCATGAACAAGTTACATATACATGTAACACGATGGATGAAACTTAAAATATAGTATGAAAAAATGGAGATTAGATTCATAAAAGTCATATGCTTTCTTTGATACACAGTTCAAAAGATAAGCAAATATCAATCATTGTGTTAAAGTCAGCATAGTGGATACCCTTTTGGAATAAGTGGTGATGAGAAGGATACTCAGAGTATGGGATGCTGTTGTTGCAGTTCTTGATTTAGGTCCTGGTTATATGGGTGTGTGCAGGTAATTAAGCTGTGTTCTTTTGATTTGTGCATTTCTTTATGAAGTACCTTTAAGGAAACTTATAAAATATGAAACATATGTTGGGAAGGAAAAAGTTAATGAGTTAATATATACCTTTTTAAATTGTGAAAAGTGATAACAATGGATCTAGTCAGAAATAAATGTGTCTTACTCTGCAAGGGTTTGTAGGTAGAATTGAAAACCTGGAGAGCAAGAATGACAAAACTGTTATGTTATAGTTTGTGTGTAAAAAGTAGATTTTCTTTCTGAGTAAGATTTCTGTAGAGACCACTAGAGACTCTTCAGAAATGATACTGAAGTATAGACACAGAAATTAAAATGGTGCTTGCCAGGGCTTTGGGAGATTTTTAACTTATTTTTAGAGATGAAGATTAAGAACTGAAAGAATGACAATATGGATGCCAATAATAACAAGGAAGTGGTAAGTATGGCTGTAAAGTTAAGCAAAGTCCTGGCAATTTAAAAATCCTATAGAATATTTTAATGATTTTGAAATATCTTCTAAAATCAACATTGAGTCCCTTTAAGATTTAAGCAAAGTTGAAAGATAAGTTTTGCGTTTCTGAAAGAGGACTCCAATGCAATGATAAAGATAAGTAAGCATTGATATAGATCAAATGGTAGGAGAATATTTCTTTCGCACAAATGAAGAAAGATGTAAACTTGATGTTAATAGTAATGAAAAAAAGTAAGTGATTCAAGGGGAATTTAGGAGGAAGACTGTTAATTTCTATAATTAAAATTTGATGTAAAAGAGTCATCTGGAATGAATCTTAAAATTTATAGTCTGAGAAAAATATTGTGCAATAATGACGCTGATTTCCACTGGGACTAACAGAAGAACAATGATAATAGGTCAGGTTACAAGTTCTCACTCTTTTGGGTACATTTGTTTGAGGCATTTATAAGACATTCAATGGATAATTCAATTATGTAGTAGTTATATAAATTTGAAGTTCAGAAGTGTGGTCTGACTTGGAAATAAATATGTGTGGAGATTTCATTATTAGATGGTAATTGAAGAGAAAAAATGGTGGAAGAATTGAAGTAAAATTTTACTTTTATACAAATGTAGTTAGACTACCAAAAGTATTTATATTTTAAGTTTTAAAGACTTAAATTTAGAAAGATTTGGAAGCAACCCAAATGTCCATCAGTAGGTGATATTTGCAAATTCAATATATTAACTGCTTCTTCAGCAATGAAACAGTGTTATTTTTAAGTCTCATTAGTACCTCTGCTTTTCTTGAGTTTGTCATTTATCAGATATATAAAGTTAGATTTTTAACAATCCTCATTTTTTGTAAAGCATTTAAAGATGTTACATAAGTACAGGATAATATAAGTCTAAGATGTAGTTCCCATATTAAATAATAGCTCCATTGTGAATCATTGGAGATTTTATACGTAGAGCAATGACTTTGCATATTACCAATGCTAAGAGTGCATCAACTTTTAAATATGAAGATAAATAACCACAACTGTGAGGACATTAATATGTATCAAACATTGCAATACTACATCTCACTGAAACATGATTAATCTTGCACATACTGATGGTGTTTAAAGCAGAAGCACTATTGAAATTAATCTTGTCCTATGGGAGAGTAAATGGTGCTGTGTTTATCATTTCAATTTCTAGGTAACATACTGAAGGTTTAGCATTTGTAATTCCATATATTTTGCAAGGTTGGACACTTTTTTATACTAAAGATTATTCTATTTTTATAAAACTTTGTATAATAAAGATCCATGTAAAATGAAGGAATATATTGGGATTTGGGATATACCTTATACTAAATGGCAACAATGTAATATGCTTTCTTTTCTGGTGGAGAAATGTTGATAATGGGAAAGCCACCTTGTGAACATGAAGCTCCAAAAACCTGCAGTGTCAAATGTCTCTCCTCACATTAAATTTCAGATGAAAAATCTTTTCTATTTACTTATTTTTTAATACTTTATCATGTTGTAAAATTATTCTATGTGCATAGTAGAAAAGCAAACCAATTACAGGTATGAAAACTACAACTAAAAGTTCTTTTCTCATAGGCACCAGTTTCCCAGAGGATAAACTATGAAAAGTATTTTTTAGCATTTTATAAAAGCATATTTGCATTTATTATTTTGTTTATAAAAATCAAGTTTATAAATATATATTAACTCTGATAACTAAATTACTGACTTAACAATTTACTTTGGATATATTTATGCATCACCAAATATAAATATATACTTCTGTTTTTTAATAACTGTAGTATTTTAACAAATAATAGAAGGTTAATTTGACAAAATGAAGTTTGTGGGGCAAGTACTGGCTTAAATAAAATTGGAAGTTATGCAACAGCAAAATTTAGAGGATATTTAGGACTTAATTAGAAATTTTTATTGACATGCACTATTTGAGGTATATAATTATGGAGCTCAAGATAAGATTATTGAAGAAAGGACAATTGTGTTAAATGATTTATAATGAGTATCTTGGAAGTGCTATATTTAAAGAATACAGATATAATTTGACAGTAACATAGAAAAATGAAGTAGAGAGGAACATGGGCATTGTGGGTGATTGAGATTTTTTTTAATAATGACACTTAGAGAGACTTTGTTTAAATAAGAGATTTGTGCAAAAGTGAAAGAATGAAGAAGCTAGACAAGTGGAAATTGGTAGAATAGCAAAGCAGGTAGAGTGTTCAGCAAACGCAGACCATAAAGTGTAATGTGCATCATTTGTTTCAAACAAGAAAAGGAAGCCCAGATGCCTGGAACTGAGGAAAGCAAAGAAAAAAACAGTAAGAACTCAAATAATGACTGGAATGATGGTGACAGATCATGTGTAGCCTTGTAGACCACAGTAAGGATTTGGAATTTTATTTAGGATGATATTTGTATGTTAGAAAACTATAAACAGTAGTTTCAATATTTTAAGGGAAAAGATTTGAAGGTAAAAATATACTTTCAACTGAATTATAATAAACTTCATAATGGTTTTACTTTAAGCTAATTGTTCTAATTGTAAAACCATGTAATTTCAGTCTCACTTCAAAGTAATTCTTCCCAAAATGCAAATGTGATCATGTCACTCCCAATTTAAAACCATTCAATGCCTTTCCATTTATTTTACAGTAAAAAATTAATTTCTAAAACTTATTTTCTAGGTCATTAACAGCACAACTTCTGCTTAGTTCTCTTTTCAAGTCTTGTGGCAGTTAGTGTTAAATTTCTTTCATTTTATCAAAGAAGCCTTTCCTCTAGTCTTAACTTCTCTAAACCTATTAGAACTTAAAATTCTATAATGAGGAAGCCTACAACTCGATTAAAATATGGGCTAAAGACATTAACAGACACCTTATCAAAGAAGATATACAGATGGCAGCTAATCAGATGAAGATGACTCACATCATATGTCATTAGCAAAATGCAAATTAAAATAACAATGAAAAATTACCACAAACCTATCACAAATGTCAAAATCCAGAACATTGAAAACACCACATGCTGGCAAGGACGTGGAGTAAAAGGATCACTCACACATTGCTGGTGGAAATGAAAAATGGTATTGCCAGTTCAAAACACAGTTTCGTGGTTTCTTACAACATTAAGCATATTTTACACAATCCAGCAATCACACTCCTTGGCATTTACCCACATCAGTTGAAATCTTATTTGTAGACAAAAACCTGAACATGGATATATATATGTTAACTTTATCAAAAAATTGTTAAAACTTTGAAGCAACTAAGATGTTCTCCAGTAAGTGAATGAGTAAACAAACTATGGTACATCCAAAAAATGGAAAGGAGCTATCAAGCAATGAAATATATGAAAGAAATTTCAATGCATATTACTATGTGAAAGTAGCCAATTTGAAAAGGCTACATACTGTATGCGTCCAATGATATGACTTTCCAGAAAAGACAAAGCTATCTATATATATAAAAGCCTAAGTGACTGAACAACTAAACAACCAGTCGACCAGTTGCTATGACTCTCACTGACCACCAGGGGACAAGATGCTCAACACATAGGATTGGGCTCCCTCCTGTCTGAATTGGGCCTGTGGAGATCATGCCAAAGCCGGCTATCCAAAATCCCCCAAGGGGTCCCGAATTGCAAGAGGGTGCAGGTCGAGGGACCCCACCTGTTCACGAATATGTGCACCAGGCCACTAGTAGAGTCAATAAAAAGATCAGTGATGTCCTGATTATAAAGAGGAATGACAGGCAGAGCACAAAGGAATTTAGGGTACTGAAGGTTTTCTGTATGATACTAAAATTGTGGATATGTATCATACATTTTTCCAAACTCATAGAATGTACAAGAGCAAGAACAAACCTAATGTAAGATATGGACTTGAGTGATAATGATGTGTCAATGTAGGTTCATTTATTATAACAAATGTACCACTCTGGTAGGAGATATTGATTAAGGGGGTAGCCATGCATGAGTTGGGTCAAGGAACATTTGGGAAATCTCTATACCTTCCTCTCAAGTTTGCTGTGAACATAAAACTTCTCTAAAAAATAACATCTTACATGTATTAGGCTTTCTATCATATATATACTAGGGACCCAGTGCATGAATTCATGCACCTTGAAAGGAACTGTGGGCCGTGAGGCTGCGGTGGGCACAAGGGTGGGTCTCAGCGCATTGTCTGCACCCTCTCCTGGCCCCTCCTGCTTCAGCCCCCAATGCCTGTCTGCCAACAGCTCTGCTCCTGCCACTGCGGCTCCCACATGCAGATGGCACAAAGCGATTGGGGCCAACACCAGCAGCGGATGCGAGTGGGGCTGGCGCCGTCAGTGAGTGCAAGTGGAGGCTGCTGCCCTATCACTCCTCAGGAGCAGGGGGAGGCGGAGAAGCCCTAAGGAATGATAGGGGCCTGCAGCCACTGCTCACAACCACTGATAGTGCCAAGTGATCGGGACCAGTGCCAGGTGCTGGCAGTGGGTATTAGCAAGCGGCAACTCTGGTGCCGGCTTCAGGTGCGAGTGGTGCCAGCTCTGGCAGTGGGTGCGAGCAGTAACTCTGGCGCTGGCAGCAGGTGCGAAAGATGGCTGCTGGCATCATAATGCCTCAAGAGCAGGGGGAGGTGGAGAAGTCCTGAGGGGAGATCGGGTCTGGCAGTCACCACTTGCACCCACTGACAGCGCCGACAGCAGACGCGAACGGGGCCAGCGCTGGCAGCAGGTGCGAGCACTGGGCAAGACCACAGCGTGCGGGAGCAAATAATTTTCATTAACCACCAGAGGCTTGCCTCAATGGCAGTGACCAGTGCCCTGCCTTGGTCTGGCAACCCCGTTCACCTGTTCCACCAATCTGCTGTGGCCAATGACCGCCATGTTCCACACTCTGCTGCCTGCTGCTGACACCTACCATGTTCTGCGCTCACCCCCTGGTGGTCAGTACATGTCATAGCAACCAGTTGTTCAGTTGTTTAGTTGTTTGGTTGTTCCGCCATTTGGTCTATTTGTATATTAGGGTTAGATAGATAGATAGATAGATAGATAGATAGATAGATAGATAGATACTAGAGTCCTGGTGCACGGATTCATGCACAGGTGGGGTCCCTCGGCCTGGCCTGTGGGGATTGGGCTGAAACGGGCTCTCCGACATCCCCCAATTGCGAGAGGGTGATTCTCATGTGTTGCACTCCGGAATTGGGCTCCCTCCACTTTGGTTCTGGGTGTGTTACCTGAGAATCACAGCTGCCAAGTCACTGAAGCTCAGCAGCTACTGCACTGAGTGTCTGCCCCCTGGTGGTCAGTGCATGTCATAGCTATAGGTCAGACAGTTGGACAGTCACATAGCCTTTTATATATATAGACTAGAGCCCCGGTGCATGAAATATGTGCATGGGGGGGGGGTTCCCTCAGCCAAGCTTGCACCCTCTCCAATCAGGGACCCCTTGGGGGATGTCCCACTTCCAGTTTAGGCCCAATCCCACAGGTATCAGGCCTAAACTGGCAGTGGGACATCCCTCTCTCAGTCTGGGACTGCTGGCACCTAACCGCTCACCTGCCTGCCTGCCTGATTGCCCCTAACTACCTCTGCCTGCCTGCCTGATCACCCCTAACCTCTCTGCCTGCCTGCCTTATTGCCCCTAACCACCTATGCTTGCCTGCCTGATTGCCCCAAACCACCTATGCTTGCCTTCCTGATCACCCCTAACTGCTTCCCTGCTGGCCTGATCGCCCCCAACTTCTCTCCCCTGCCAGCTTGATCACCCCTAACTACTCTCTCCTGCCAGCCTGGTCACCCCCAACTGCCCTACCCTGCAGGCTTGATTACCCCTAGCCCCCTACCGGTCTGATCTTGCCCCCAACTGCCTTCCCCTGTCAGCCTGATCACCCCTAACTGCCTCTGCCTTGGCCCCCACCACCATGGATTTGTCCAAAAGGAAATTGGACATCTGGAAGATGGACAGTAGACCCGGTCTAATTAGCATATTACAGCTTTCTTACACCTTACACCAAAGAGCTGTTGCCCTTAAAACCCCTCCTCAGCCCCCACCTTAGGTTCTGCCTTCGCAGTTCACCCAGATTAGGTTCTGATTAGTCAGTTTCCTTTCCAGTCAGCATCAAAAGCTCCACCTCCTAGGCAGCCATTGGCTCTTCAGGGAAATCCAGAATGCCCCGCTGACAGCTGTCTCTCCTCCAGGCCTATCTCCAGGCCTGATCCACAGCCTTTGCAGCAGCTGCTCATCAGGCCCAGCCTCTCTCTTTGGGCCTCTCTTTGGGCCTTATCCCCAGCTGCTGCAGCAGCAGTGAGGTTGTTAGGCCTCTGGCCAGGCCTTGGGCTGGAGGCTGATGACCTTGCCAATATACAAACTTTGGATAATTATAAAGACAGTGTTTATTAAAATGCATTTCATTTTTTAAAATTGACCTATCAGCTGTTAAAGTATGTATACATTTCTTATGCACCACCACACACCCACTAGAAAGCCCAGAATTTAAAAAAGACAAAGCATGTACAAAGCAAAAATGTTCTGCTACTAAATCTCTCATATTCTCTCATATACAAATGAAGAGAGTAAAGTGGTAAAACATTCATTTAGGGAGAATGTTTTACATTACTTACTAAAGCTTAACATATGCAAAACCTATTAATCAGAATTCCCATTCCTGGGTACAGAGCCTACAGAACAGTTATATATATTCTCTAATGACAGGTATATGAATGTTCATATCAGCACCATAGGGTACATAAATTGCTATATAGTCACTTGCTGAAATATTGTAAAGTAACCAGAATGAATGATCTATAACTACATGCAACAGTATGCATGTATATCACAAACATAAAGGTGACTCAAAGCAGCCATATACAAATGTGTACTTCATATAAGTCCATTTATGTAAATACAAGACAAAGTTAATATATACTGTAAGAAGTTGAAATATTGGTTGTGTAGGAGGAGGTGGTAGTTGTAACTTTAAGGACATGATGAGAAGGCTACTTGTTGGTGATATCTCTTTCTTTATCTGGTTCCTAATTTCATAGCTGTTCACTTTGTGAAAATTCATTGAACTATATGCTTAGGTCCAGTTTTTTATAAAAAGTCATAGAAAACTAAGTATTAATGCCAGTATATAATACCCTTTAATATATAAAATATGTATATAACATTCATATTTTATTTAGTTTTATTTTTTAGTAAAATAGTGTTTTCATGTGCTTTAAAAAATGTTTAATGTTGACTTTATTGCAGGTGGCTCCCTTCCCTCCCCCTTTGCCATCCTCCACCTACCCATACCTCTACCTCCCTAACCCTCCCCACATTATTGTCCATGTTCATCTGATGTGCACATATGCTCTTTAGATAATCCCTGCATCTTCTTTATTCATATTTTAAAATTTATATATCTAGACATATATATTTAACTATAGGAATATCAAAATACTCTGTTGCCTCTGGGATATAGTATCTAGATGTATTGTAGGAAAACTTCAATTTTTACATTTTCTCTTTTACATTGATAAAATGTGAATTTCATTGTAATATAAAAATGACTTTAAAACTTAAATACATTGCATTTTAATGTAATATAATATGTTGATACAAATATATAAAATTGTAAGAGAATTTTCATTTAAGAATTCAGCTCCTAATCCACCGAACCAGCAAACTGAATTTATTTCTTTAATAGCTTTTCCTTATGGTGAAACTATTCTCATCAATTCTTTTCATATTATTGCCATTATTACTTTCCCCCATATTAAAATATAGCAAAATAAAATTTATTTTAGATACCCAGAATATCACCACCTACTATAACATAATTTTCAAAATACCATATTTCAATATACCATAAGAGTATAGTGTACTCTTATCACTCCCAAAGATAAACTGTCTAATCTATATGTCCATTAGAAATCTTCTACTTTAACTTGAATTTATTTTCTGTCTGTTCATGAATTTCAAAACATTCATCTTAATGACTTCATATTATTTGAGCTAACAAATCTGCTGGAGTACACACAAACATCTTTACTAATAAAAGGGTAATATGCTAATTAGACTGGGTTGACTGGACATCTTCCGGTTGTCCTGCCTTCCTTCCAGAAAAAGCCACGGTGGTGGAGGCTGAGGCAGAGGCAGTTAGGCTTCATTCCAGAAAAAGCCACGGTGGTGGGGGCTGAGGCAGAGGCAGTTAGGGGTGATCAGGCTGGCAGAGGAGAGTAGTTAGGAGTGATCAGGCTGGTAGGAGAGGGCAATTAGGGGCAATCAGGCTGGCAGGCAGAGGGGTAGGGGTAATCAGGCAGGCAGGCAGGTGAGCGGTTAGGAGCCAGCAGTCCTGGAGTGAGAGGGATGTCTGACTGCTGGGAGTTGGACATCCCCTGAGGGGTCCTGGATTGGATGAACACCTCCCTCCCGTGAACAAATTTCATGCACCGAGCCTCTAGTTTCTCTATATTGGTCATTTTGGGCTAATTCTTTGATTGTTTCTTCCTCTTCTGTTCCTTTCTTCTTTCCTCCTTTCATTTCTTTCATCTTTTTTATTCTTTCATTTGCTTTTTATTACCTTTTTCTTTTTCTTTTTATAGATGTTGATGTAAATATTTATCTATTTTTTCAAATATATCCTATATAATAAAAGGGTAATATGCAAATTGTCCCCACAACTGGGAGTTTGGAGTTCGACCAGGGGGCAGGGCCATCCCGCCAACCACCCGTGGCTCCTCCCCCGAGCCAGCCCCACCCCAATAGGCCCCCCCATCCCAATTGGGGTTGGGGCCAGCCAGCCAACATCTTGTGTCTCCTCCCCCCCTGCCAGTCAGGGCCGGCCAGACCCCACCCATGCACAAATTTGTGCACCAGGCTTCTCATATTTATATAATGAATTATTTTATGAGAATAAATGTTAGGTGTAGTAACAAGATAATAAGTTAAACATGTACATCTTGATATATTTTGGCTTTTTAAATATTTAATTAAAATATTAAAAGAAGCCATATACTTATGTAATTATATCAAATATACATTAAGTATATAAAAATAGATGTAAACAATATAAGTACCTGTTTTATGTCTTATAATTTTTTTAACTGTTTCACACTTTTTACTAATGAGAGCAGGGTTATTGTTGCTTGGATAATTTCTTTAAAATGCTGCTCTCTTTGTGCTTTCCCTGCATAGGATCAGTTTTAAAGATTAAAAGCTCACCCAGTACCCTCCTCATCTTGTAATGTTCCTTAGTCCTCTGTGTATATAAAATAAACAATCTGGTGGCTTGGAGCTGTCTCTGCCCATCATGTATGCATTCCTCCCCTATAGATCCCCGTTCCCTAAAACTGCCTCTCCTATCTCTAAAATCCTTTCAGTAACTTTTCAATATAATTAAAACTTTCCAGAATGTAGAAAAAAATATATAAATTGTACTTGATGACATTCGCTTAAGAAATATGTTGAAAGTGTTTAGCATAAGATGTCATATATAAGTTAGACACACACATGAACACACAGAAAAATCAACATGTTAAATAACAATAAGCATTATTATAGGGATAAATATTTTGGGCTCTGATTTAAAAAAATGAATTAAAACATTTAAATCTAAGTAAACATAAACACATTCACTAAGCAAATCATTTATAGCGGAATACCTCTATGCTTACCAATTAATTTTCCAATTAATATAATGTAATTCTTGACTTTGTTATAATTTCGCTTTCTATGCTGTACTTTAGCATAGAACATCAGCTTATACTTGACTATTTGTAGTCCTGAATCTGAAATATGTAGGGCAGGCTAGAAGATTGGGAACTAAGGCTGGATTTCTATGTCACAGCCTTGGGGAAGAATTCCTTTTACTCTGTGAGGATAATCTTTACTAAAATCATCTGATTATGAATGTGACTATATGTCCACAAAATATCTTCATGGCAACATTTAGGCTATTGTTTGAGCAAACTACTGGGCATGAAAGCCTAGCCAAGTTGACACATCACTTCAAGTCATACGGGGCAAATAAAGACTGTGAGTAGAAACAACAACCTGTGGATGCACTGCTTGAACGACATTCACTGTGGTACACTCTTCAGACTTCAGACCTTGAGGCTTATTTGGAGATTATATAAACCACTGTAGACAGAAAATAGCACTAAATGCTTCACAACTTTTCTGTTTTCTTATGGAATTTTTCATCGCTCTGTTTTCTAAATGTATTGGAAATATGCTAAAAATTAATTACTGGCTTTTTTTTTATTTGGGAATCATTAAGAGTCAATTAGCACAATAATGAGTTATTTAATTGCTACATATAAGAAATTTCTTCTGTCGCTTACATTAAACTTCTTTAGATCATCTAAACTGCCTATTTGGTTTTAAAATTCATTTCCCTTGAAAATATATTTCCTCTTTCTGAATGTCCTCTCAGGTTGCCATAGTTAGCAAATAATATTTCAGGACCCCAAGCCAATTTTAATTTGTAATAAATAACCGATATATTTTTGTGTAAATATGTCCCAAATATTGAATATGATATATTTATACTAAAATCTATTTGTTGTTTATCAGCAATGCACATTTAACTGGGTATCCTATGTTTCATATGGCAACACATCCTTGTCTTCTCAGCCTTCAAATGCAGACCCTCTGCTGGTCTGGCACATATTCCCTGCTCCTCAAAGTGCATCACCTGGTCTCCCTTCTTATTAGAATAAATGCATCCACTTCATTTTGTCCTGTAAAGTTTACTTTCACTCCTAAAAAAGTCATTTAATATAATGATATCTGATTATATTTGTGACATTCCTACAGACAATATCCCATGTATCTTTGTACTCACAACACATACAAAGGCCTTTACCTTAAAGAGCCATTGGCTCATCTTTATTGACTAGATCAGTATTTTGTTTGTTTCTCCTTTTGATTTAGAACTAGCCTTTGAAAAAAACAACACCGAAATAATAACAATAACTAAAATTACTTGAGTGTTCTCTAAGTTCCAGGCTCTATCTCTCTTTAATATGATTTGTGACTTGCAACAAAACCTCAGATTCTTCAAAATCATGCATTAAATATAAGGTGAGAAGCAGAGAAATCTAATCATGTGTAGTTTTGTAATCAGAGATTCAATGACAACAATTCTAACCCTAAGAATTATAATAGTGCATATAATGAAAGATTACATTCCTAACAAGCAGCAAAATATAGTACTTTACATTACAATAAGTAAAAAAGGGAGGGATTTAAAATAAGGGTATTAGGAAGCACCATGGTTATTTAGTTATGGAGATGTGAGAAGTGTCCAAATCTTGTGGGACTGTGAAATAAGAATATCCAGAAGTGAATGTGGTGTCAAACTAAACAATAAAGAAAAGCATGAGGTAATTGGGCATCATGTACAACACTGTATTGTGTTATGATCTGTTGTTTCCTGTTATGTATTTCACTTTGAGTATATCTGCTTTTATCTGGATGAACAAAAATAAATTTTATATAAACATCATCTCTTATTTACCAAGTACATATAAGCTATTTACATTACAGAAACCCACTAAGGTGCTGCATTTCATGAGTTAATTTTCCAAAAAAAAACTATGCACTTAGGAATTAGTTTTTTATGCTTTTTACAGAGAAAATATCTGAGGGGAAAAACAACAACAAAGTTTTGTAACATGTCCATGGGAGCACAACTAATGAAACTGGAGCTAAGTTTCCTAAGTAGACCACTAGAGCACATAATCCCCACTCTTGTCTATGAAGATGTTTTGCATTTTTGTCTGGCTGCTTTTCTATTGAAGTTGGGACTATTGATGCCAGTGTTTTAAAATTCACAATTCATAGGCCTAGAGATTTAAAAAATGCTAGTTTATGCTACATACAGAATAGAAGAGCATACAAAATTCAACATGTCAAGTTTTATTTCTAATGTATCCTTTTTTGAATTACAGCATTTTAATGTCAAAATGCTAAAAAAAAAAGGTTTGTAATTTCATAATACAGCATGATAAAGCACTCCAACCTCATTTATCAAATTTCCATTCTATGAGATATGTCCTCAGATGATCTATAGAAAGCTCCTGACATGCATGTGTAAATTTTATAAACTTTTCTTCTCTGCCTTAAGCCAATTGGACCATACTGGACACACTATTATTCAAGTGAAGTAATTATATTATTTCTCTCTGAAATTCAGAATTGGGATCCATGGTTCCCACTCACTATTTGATGACTAGGATCCTATCTAATAAAAGAGAAACATGGTAATTAGCGTACGACCACTAGCCTTCCCATTGGCTAATCAGGGCAATATGCAAATTAACTGCCAGCCAAGATGGCGGCCGGCCGCCAACAAAGATGGCGGCTAATTTGCATATTTGAATTGTAGCATTTTAATGTCAAAATGCTAAAAAAAGGTTTGTAATTTCATAATAGTGATAACAGCACTCCAACCTCATTTATCAAATTTCCATTCTATGAGATATGTCCTCAGATCTATAGAGATAAGCTCCTGACATGCATGTGTAAATTTTATAAACTTTTCTTCTCTGCCCTAAGCCAATTGGGCCATATTGGACACACTATTATTCAAGTGAAGTAATTATATTCTTTCTCTCTGAAATTCAGAATTGTGATCCATGGTTCCCACTCACTATTTGATGACTAGA
>NW_005360676.1:1666013-1666489 GCF_000412655.1 Myotis brandtii
ACTAGAATTATATAATAATAATAATAATAATAATAATAATAATAATAAAATCATATGAATAAAAAAGCAGAGATGTCAATCTGCAATTTTGAGGTGACAGGAGACAATGCAACTGTATTTTCCCACTTACTGGTATTTTCCAAATTCCTGGTTTCATCCAAGATTTAGATAAGCTTTTGCTCTTAGTTTATGAGAGCCAGCATACATTATTAAGAAAAGCTCAGGTTCAAATCTGCTAATTTCTGTCTCATTATAAGATAAAGAAGCAACAAACGACAAGTGCTGGCGAGGATGCGGAGAAAAAGGAACCCTGGTGAACTACTGGTGGGAATGCAGACTGGTACAACCACTGTGGAAGACAGTATGGAGTTTCCTCAAAAAACTAAAAATGGAACTCCCATTTGACCCAGTGAGCCCACTTCTAGGAATATATCCCAAGAAACTAGAAACACCAATCAGAAAGGATATATGCACCC
>NW_005360676.1:1666708-1677757 GCF_000412655.1 Myotis brandtii
ATCTCACTCATTTGTGGAATATAATGAACAACATAAACTGATGAACAAAAACAGATCCAGAGACAGAGAAGCATCGATCAGACCATCAAACCTCAGAGGAAAGGTAGGGGAGGGTGGGGGTAAGGGGGAGAGATCAACCAAAGGACTTATATGCAAGCATATAGGCCTAACCAATAGACACAGACACCAGGGGGTTGAGGGCATGAGTTGGGTGTGAGGGGGTAATGGGGGGATAAGGACACATGTAATACCTTAATCAATAAAGAAAAAAATTCACACGTAGAAAAAGAATGCATGACTTATTCCAATACAAATGAGTAGAACATGGTATCTATAAAGCTGATGAGGACATTTTTCAACAGTGGTAGGCAGTAGGTGTCTCCCAGAGGCAACATTCAAGTAGTCCCAATGCCTGCTTCAAGACATTGTTTACAAAGTAAAATGAATCAATGAATTTAACAGAATGGGTTACTTTTTGCTCTGTTTTAAGCTGTCTTTCTATAGGCAGTGTGATTCTCCTCAAGAAGCTCTATCAGCTAATAAGAGCTTAAGCAATTCAGAGCTAAGCTTGTATTAGGATACATTAAAATCCTATTTTTGGTTTTAAATAATAAAATTATTATCATAACTCCTAAGGTCTATAACTTGTATCTTTGCTCTACAGAAAGTTTTCTGTTGCATCCAAGTGCAAGTATTCTTTCTTCTAAAAATATCCAAACTTGTGTTTAGATGTAACACAGTTTTCTTTTTTAAAATTTGTGCATTTATAACTAGCAGCCTTTTATTCTATCTAATGATGAAGGCCTAAATTAAATGTAAACATTTCAATGGCTGGTCATGGCATTTATTTGAAAGTCTCTTTTATGCAAATATGTGTAAACTAATTTGAATATGAATTTACTGTTATTTTTATAGTTAAAAAATAGTGTAATTGCCACAGTCTTCCCAAGAGGAAAAGCAGGAATATTTTTAATGATTTTAAAACCCCAGATAATTTTGAGTGAAAGAATATGTAAATTACACTGGAGCCTCTCTAGGCTTTTTCATATGGTCTATGCTGCTGAAATGCTTTGAAGATGATGCACTGCTTAATGGTAAGCATTTATTAAAATAATTAAAAAACAAACAAAAATCAACATCAATTCTATAAATACTGATAATGGTTCTAGTGTGGTAGTATGGTATCTATATCAATAGCTCTTACTTATACATATCATTGTCAAAGAGAAAATACATTTTAATTGCATTGAGTCAATGATTTTTTAAAAGTGCTTTATTCATTTATTCATTGATTGATATTTGTTAAACACAATTGTGTGCAAGACACCCTTTTACTCCCTAAGAAGATAACATTAACAAAAGAAATAGATATTATCTTTTCATGTTGCTTATATTCTAGTGGGAGAGATAATAACACAGAAAAAGTAAAATATGTGTAATGTTAGGTAGTGAAATGCATTTCAATTGCATTGAGTCAATGATTTTCTAAAAGTACTTTATTCATTTATTCATTGATTGATATTTATTAAACACGATTGTGTGCAAGACACCCTTTTACTCCCTAAGGAGATAACATTAACAAAAGAAATAGATATTATCTTCTCATGTTGCTTGTATTCTAGTGGGAGAGATAAAACACAGAAAAAGTAAAATATGTGTAATGTTAGGTAGTAAGTGCCCTGTAGAGAACTGATATGGAAAGTTTGTTAAGTTTCATAAAGTAAATATGGAGGAGAGAGGTTTTCACACACACACAAAAAAGTAAATTTTGAGTAAAGATTAAATGAAGGAAGCAAATTTTTAAAGGAAATATTTTAAGAAGGAAAAAGCCTGAGGGAAGTGGAGTATCTGGTATGTCTAAGGAACAGCAAAGAGGAGAGAATGTCTCAAGAGTGGGGGTCAAGTATCAAGAAATGAGGTCAAATAGGAATCAAGGTGGTGGGGTCAGATGGGTAAGATTGCATTGGAACTTGCATGGAGTTTGGCTTTTCTCTAAGTGACATGTGAAGTTTTTCTGGGTTTAGTAAAAAAGGGTAGCATACATTTTGACAGAATATCTAAAGTTGTGTTGTGGCTAGAATGAAGGCGAGCAATGCTGAAGTAAGAAGACCGGTTAGGAGGCCATTAACACAATGCAGGTGAGAGATGATGGCGACTTGGACCAGATTTATGAAGTGCCAATAATGGTAGCAAATTATGAATATATTTGGAAGCTAGTGTCCACCAAATTTGCTGACAAGTCGAATGGGAAATGTGTAGTAAAGAAAAAATAAACTAAAAAATACTGCAAGGTTTTAGATTAAATGACAAGTGTACATTAATTGCTAATAATAACAAACAGCTAAAACTGTGGAAATACAATATTTCAAATCAGTGCAGGGGAGGGGAGGGAGCTGAGATAAAAGAGTTTAGTTTTAAATATGTTAAATTTGAGTCCTTATTTGATATCCAGATAATGATCCGAGTTAGATGGAAAACCTTTTGAGTCTGAGATAATCCAACTCATATTTTATATAACAGTATTAATCACACTACTTTGTTAAGAATAGGCAAAAGTGAAAGAGGGCAGCCTAGGCTAATGAAGTTGGGAGTTAGAAATTGACTGTTATTGACATAAATATTATACATAATGGATACACCATACATGTTCCAACTAAATTGCATGGGGCAGAAATACATTGGTTATTAATAGGATCTGTAAAAATAAGCAATAAATAATAAAGTCCTGAACTGAAGACTTTTTGAGTTGTGGACTTTCTCTAACATCACTTCTTCAGGAAACAAGTAGCACTCAGAAAGACCATGCCCTTCTGTTACTTATTCATAATCCTGGCTAGCATTCATAGCAATGCGTTTCACCAGCACACAAATGATCATTTTGAAGTTTGCCCAGAATTGTGCTAGAAGATATAGAACTTTCAGGTTATTTCAGTTTAGAAGTTGAGTTTGCCTAAGGTGGATGAATGTTTCATACATTTGAATTCTCTAGTGAATTTTTAAGGGGGTTGCATGAAAATAAATATCAGATTGTGATAGTGGAAATGTTTCAAATAATTCTGTTCTTGGAAGCTCATTATATTTTATCTATTTTTTAATGTTTATATTGATTTGAGAGAGAGAGAGAGAGGAGAGAGATTTTAGAGAGAGAGAGGAAGGGAGAAGGAGAGAAAAAGATAGAAACATTGATGAGAGAAAAACATCAATACCAGATATATATTGATCAGCTGTCTCTTGCAGACAGATGGGGAATCCAGCCCACAACCTGGGCATGTGCCCTGACCTGAATCAAATCAACGACCTCTTGGTGCATAGGTCAGTGCTCAGTCACTGAGCCACATAAGCTTGGCTGGAAGCTCATTATTGATTTATGATTGTTGATTTTCCTGGATAAAATCAAATTTTGCAGATTGTTCATGCATTGATAACACGAAGCAATATGGAAATTTCTTAAGTCATCTCTAATCTCCATGAATCTTTATTTTACTATATTTTTATACACCTGTTACAACTGGGTTAATGACTTACGTTGGTCTAACAATAAATTGGTTAAAGTCAGCCAAAACTTCCATATAAATAGACTTATGCTTACCCATTTAAAAACAATTGGTTTCAAAGGGAACCGTAAATACAGATCTGAAGGACAGTCTATAGATTTAGTACGTTTAGAATTCATTCTGGCTAGATTGGTCTCCCAGGCTGCTGAATTACCTCTGAGCTATTCCCAGATTTGGTAGGCAAACCTAGGAGTCAGGCAGATGAGAGGTTCTCCACTAAAATATGCAAGAATTCCTACTTTTACTCTTGCCTGGATGCTTCCTAACATTTTTGCAAAATGTTTTTATTGGATTATGTTAAGAGAAAGGAATATAATATGTTTCAAGTAAATGAACTTTATTAACTTGTATCAATGCTATAGTGGCAGATTTGGAAGAACGAAGAGGGTTTATATGTGGGAAGATAATGACTCTAGTAGGAGAGAAGCTGTATCAGATAATGTCCTCACTGCGCCACTAGTTAAGATCCATTTTGCACACTTTCTAGACACGCTAAATTATCCAACTCATCTTGCTCTCATTTTATAGCTATTCCTCAGCAGTGTGTGTTGCTATTGTTTCCACTGCTTTGCCTTCACTTTGAAGGACTGGAATCTCTTTAAGTGGACTGTTTCCTGACATAAAATTTCTAGGAATAAAAACTGTCAAAACCTAAAGCCCCACACATTTGCCCATTCTTGCCCATTAAGCCATACATATCCATGCATACCAAAATTTGAGCCTTAACACAGAAGAAAAGAATAATTATTAAAGATTGCTCTCAAATTAAAATATATGTATCATTAAGCTGTTTCTAGGTACTCAGCCACTCCCAGTTTCCCCTCATTTTCAGTGGAGGGGGATACAGAAAGAAGCACATGTGAAACTGGGGATCCAAGAGCAAAAACTTTAAGTTAAATGGTGACTTACATTATTTTCTGTGGAAAATGTGTAAGTACAGTAATTGATTTTGTAATTTATGAATGTGTGACACAAAAATTTTCAATAATAAATTTAGCTATACATGAGACTTTTAATGCTTGACTATGTCTCTAGTACATTAGGCATGCATGGTGTGTCAGTCTCCGTTTAGTCAGAAAAACTGACGACTACTTATACTAGGGGAATAAAAGGAATAAATATAGTACTGTATGTGGACAAAGCCAAATGGGTGGTGGGGTAGGGAGTCTATTCACATAGTTCTTCCCAGATCTTATTATCAAATTTCCAATCTTTCTCCTTCAAAGTCCTTGACCCTTCATCAAACTATTAGCCACATTTCATGAGTTAATGTAGGTTTATACTTCTGCTCATCCTTCTCTCCAAATAAAGTCAACAACCAAACATGTAGTTTAATGTTATACTACTGGGAGGATTTTCTTGCATTTGTCCACCTTTGTGCCAGCATGCTTATTAGCACCATCTGTAAACTAGATCTGACTTTATTTTTTTCTTCAGTCAAGCAATCATAGCCAAGCTTCATAAAACAATATGGGTTGATGTTCCATGAACATATGGGACACTTTTTTTTTGTAAATTTAGTTATACCTCCAATACCTGTGGCCTTGTAGACTCTCTTATTTCCAATTTTAACTTGACAATAGAGTGCTGCTAATACCTGAAAATGTATGGCTTGATGGCTCAGGCATTTAGAATTCAAGATGGACAGTTAGGTTGTGTGGCAATATGGAGGGTCCATACTAAAACACTCAGTCCCTGCAAGGCACAAATGTTAATACAGATATGTATTTCAACCAACAAACAAATAAAACAAATCTCTACATCAGATGGCTTATATAATCTAATCCTTAGGTTATACCTTATATTTCATCTACAGAGACCTTCCTAATGCATTCCTATTTGTCAGAGGCACTTAGTCTACCATCGGATCTGCAGTATCATTTGCCCAGTGTCAGAGCACTAGCTGGACTGAATGTCTTGCAAAGCTTTCTATCCTGCTGAACTTAAAGCACATAGACCTATGGGTTACACTATAAATAGGCTTATAGAAACATGCTGAAAAAATAGTAAAACCTGATTTATCCCCCCTGTTCTTTCCCTGCAGGATTACCCTAATTGCTGTGTCATGTGGACTTTGGTCAGAAGGCACAGCTTTTTTCAAGTGGCCCTTTTGCCTACAAAACTCTCTCTCTTTAATATGGATATATCAGAGGCCTGGTGCATGAAAATCGTGCAGGGGCAGGGGAGAGTCCCTCAGCCCAGCCTGCGTCCTCTTGCAATCCAGCACCCCTCGGGGGATGCTGGGCCTAAACCGGCAGTCGGACATCCCTCTCACAATACAGGACACTGCATGCACCAGTGACCATACTTTTTATACAGGTGAAAGGCATCTTGCTGTTGTATGGTCTACATCAAGCATGTCAAACTCAAAGGCTAACATGGGCCAAATAAACAAGGTTTATGTTCAGTGGGCCGCAAAAACAACAAATGCTTCAATTTTCATGGAAACATAGGTTTATTTTGATAGAGACATGCTGAATACAAAGGGCTGAAATAAATGAGTATATGTTTACATAAAATAATAGAACATTTTTTTAATAAATAATTTTTCTTGAACATTAAGACACTGAATAACTTACCAGACACTGAATAACTGCACAAATTAATAAGCGTAACACAAATAAACCTATTTTTCTTGTTCTCTGAAAGTGAAATATTTCCTGTTGCACACACCAAACAAATTAGTCCAAGACTAATGACGTAGTAATTGGCAGCTAAAATATTCGCTGCTGGTATAAATGGAGAGAAATGGTGCACCTGTGCATAAGAAGCATAAGAGAAATGAATGCAGCACGATTATAGTAATCAGTCATTAGTGAACATTGTAGTTGTTATTAATGATTATGTATAACAGGATAGTGTAAAAATTAAGTTACAAAATTTTTATTAAACTATTTCTCAGATACCATTATATTGGCAGGGCCACAAAAATATTCATGGGACACATGCAGCCCACAGGCCATGAGTTTGACATACTTGGTCTACGATATTACTGATAAAAGTCTTATTTCAATTTTGGCTTACTTTGCACTTACTTGACAAATAACCTTGTTTTTTGTTGTTGTTTTTTTTACTTTATTGATGCTATAATCTTTCTGAACTATTATGTTCTATAATATTTCAAAACTATAAATTTTCTAAGTTATTCTCTTGCTTTGATATTTTTGTTAGAGAGGGATTTCAGTGATTGCTTTAAGACAAATGTATGAGAGTAATTTAGATGATGAAATTATGACTTTTTTGTCATTTGAATTTTAAATAATTTTCCTTTGCATTGTGTCTGCCTTTACAGCTCAAGTATTTATTTTTCTCCAAGAAAATTTTTGATAATGACTTTTCCACTATTTGTTCAATGTTATTATAGATTAACTGGAGGCCCAATGCACAAATTCATGCATGGGTGGGGTCTGGCTGGCCCGGCCCCAATCAGGACAGATCGAGGCTGGGCCTGCCGGGAGGAAGAATGGCAGGAGGTTGGCCAGTGGGCTGCCGCGAGTGGGGCCAGATCAGGGCTGGGCCAGCTGGGGGAGGGGCCTAAGGCAATTGGCCAGCAGGCCCCATCCCCAATTGGGGTGGGGGGACAATTGGGGGTCAGCATCTGGGGGGGACCGTGGGAGGTTGGCTGGCCAGCCCTACCCCTGATTGGTGTGGGGGAGTCAACCAGATGTGGAGCTGGCTGGGAGGAGGGGCTGTGGGCCAATTGCGGTGGTGGGGACAGATTGGGGATGGGGCCAGCTGTTGGGAGGGGCTGTGGGCAGTGAGCCAGCCGGCCCCACTCCTGAATGGGGTGGGGGGTCTGATCGGGGCCAGTGGCCTAGGGGAGGGGCCATGGGTGGTTGGCAAGCCAGCCCTGACCCTGATTGGAGTGGGGGGTCGATCATGGGCAGAGCTGACTGTGGGGAGAGGCTGTGGGCTAATCGAGGTGGTGGGGGCCCATCAGTGGTGGGGCCCACCAGGGGGCGGGGCTGCAGTTGGCTGGCCAGCTGTGACCCTGATCAGGGAGGGGGGTCTGACCTGGGGTGCAGGTGGGGAGTGGGGAGGGGCTGCAGGAGATTGGCCAGCCTACCTTGCCCCCTATTGGAGTGGGGGGTAATCAGGGGCAGGGCTGGCCAGGGGGAGGGGCTGCAGGCCAATCAAGGTGGGGCAGGCCAATCAGGGGCGGGGCTGACTGGGGGGAGGTGCCATGGGAGATTGTCCGGCTGGCCCCACCCCCTGATCAGGTGGGTTTGCTGGCCACAGTGGGTGTCATAGCAACTGGTCATTATGGCGTGCTGGTAGCTGGCTTTTTATATAAATAGATGCCTCCTACTCGAGAATTAGATTTCTATTTTGTGTGCACATATCAATTATCATCACTCATAATTTTGAGTACTATGTCATTTTCTATTAAATGTCAAAAATGTCTTTTATTATATTTTTGAAATATGGATTACATTTTTTCTATTCTCAAGTTTGCTGTCTTTGACTTTTAATCTAGAAGTCAAACCTGCTACTAAAATTTAGATTCTGTTGGATTTTACTTATTGTTTTTTGCATTTCTTCTCAGGAATTTCTTTTGTCTTTTCAATCTGTTTTACATTATAATGAATTCATATTTACAGGGATATCATAGGCTATTATTTTACTGACAATAAAAAACAGAACTTTCTATTACTTTATTTGATTTCTTATAGTAAGAAAATTAAGAGAAAACCTTTGTTTAAAAGTCCTGAAACTGTTGTGGACCAACATTCGCGAGAGTAAGACCACCAACTCCAATTAGGTCTTAAGCAGCAAGCGAGGATTTATTGAAACTGGCCAGTGACTGCCGCAGGCGTTTTCTCCTATGACAGCATCGAACCTGGTTCTAGGCCAGCCTTTTATACACAGAAACTACAAAACGGTTGGCTAAACACACACAAAGTTACCTGGGATACAGACACAAAGTTACCAGGGCTACATTAATATTAATCAATGCCCCGTTACCAAGGTATTATTAATCAACTTTGCCCCATTGCTCCAGCTACTAATATAAACTTGCCCCGTACCCTAGACTACCCTCGACCACAGTTGGTTCCATTTCCCCAGTACAAGGGGGGCTTAACTGTAACAAAACTAGTATCCCTTTCTATTTTAAAAAGGTTTTATTGACTAGAAAAAAGAGTCTCTGGCTTACTTTCTGCCAGGGTCATTCTCAGCATCTAGAAGGGTTCAGGAATCTGGAGAAGGGGCTGCATGTGAATTAATACAGAGACTAGACATGAAATATAAATTTGGAAGGCATTTTGGGGAGCCAGAGGAGACCTACATTCAGTAACCAAGTTCTCTCTGAATCACCGGACCCCTAGATTTTTATTAACACAAACTGCCCTAAAGCAGATATACATATCAAAAGGTAAGGTTTGGTATACAGTAGGCATTGTCAGTTTGGGGGAAACTGCCTTTGGCTGTTCCAGTAGCAGGCAATAATATATGCAGATGTTTAGGTTTGGGGAAATGCCCTCAGCCATCCCAGCAGGCAATAATATGTATTCAGCCCTGCTGAATATAGAAGCCCACAAACCTTTTGAGGACTTCTCGCGTTTTATTATGCCCTGCTGGAATTAGCTTCCAGCAACTTTCCTCTCCTCCTTCTTACTTATTTATTACAGAATATAAATCTCTCCAGCTTCATGGACAGCCCTTCATCTCCATCTGACCATGTCCCTCTCTGCGAGAATTCTCTTTTCTTACCTAAAACTGTATCTCCCTACTTCAGTATGCAGCCCACAATGGAAATATAGCCAGGGTTAATTTAGTGTAGTTATGAACTTGGACGATGTGGGTGTCTCCTGCTCCATGACTTGTTTCTCAGATTTTGAGAAGCTCTTGGAATTACTCTGTATAGACCAGGTATAGGCAGCAGAACTATATGAGGTTTACAGCTTCTAGAATCTTTTAGTCTCCATTTATTGTTATAATCCACAACCATACATTTTCTTCTAGTCACTGACATGATAGAGATTAGCATTAGTATTTTTGTAATAGATGCCCCAAAAGAAAAGTTGAGATTAGAAATTATTCTGATAAATCTGAAATCCATTCTCCTCCTCCTCCTCCTCCTCCTCCTCCTCCTCACTCCTCCTCCTCCTCCTCCTCCTCTTCTCCCTCCTCCTCCTTTTTCTTTTCTTCTTCTTTTTAATGGATTGGATCCAAATAAATGGCAGCTTTGTATTTCCAACCTACGGTAAAAGAAATGCAATGCAGTGTATCTTCTTTTTCTTCACTTTATAATTACTTTTTTTTCTGATTTCTGATACTGAATGAATAATAGGTACCTATTCTCTTTATTGCTTTGTCTATTCCAGTAACATTGTACAATATAATATGGCAATTATTCTCATATTGTAGCATAACTCAGACTCTTTTCTATTGCTTTAAAAATTTTATTTGTGTTTGTCTTGGCAAGTTTTCAAGGATGTTTTAACAGAGAGAAGTCAAATAAGAATTACTAGTTTGCAAAATCTTTAGTTCTGAAATCCACCCAAGTTTTTGTCAAGCTAACATTTGTGTTTGTGACAGGTATCCAGATTTTCAGCACAAGTCCATCTGTCTATTTCCACAAAAGGTGTTGGGCAAGTTACCATTAAAAAGCAGACACATAAAAGATTCATCCAACAGTAGTACAAACTCTAGGAACCTTATGTTCCCTAGGATAAATAGCATTAACTATTCCAGGAGCATTTAAGTCAGTGGTTCTCAACCTTCCTAATGCCACGACCCTTTAATACAGTTCCTCATGTTGTGGTGACCCCCAATTTCATTGTTACAAATTGAACATAATTAAAGCATAGTGATTAACCACAAAAACAATATGTAATTATATATGTATTTTCCGATGGTCTTAGGTGACCCCTGTGAAAGGGTCGTTCGACCCCCAAAGAGGTTGTGACCCACAGGTTGGGAACCACTGATTTAAGATTTTACAGAATGAGCCTAATGCTATAGAATGAATACTAATTGTAACTTTTGCAGTGAAAGTTACAGATTTGTGGGTTGTGACTACCTAAAATATCCAATTTCTCGGCCTAAATATGAGGCTATCACAAAATATTATCATCTCATAAGAAAACAAATCTTTTGAACGTAATAAATGAAATCAGTTTATTTTACCTTAGTGCAGCAAGATAAATTGTCTAGAGAGCAGAAAACTTCAGATTGATGCAAGTCTTGGCTATGCTTTTCTTTGAAGAAGTAACTGGGGAAATCAACTTTAATATTGTATTTACCACTTGCAAAATGATATAATCCACTTGGGGAATTGTTTTCCAAACCAAACTAAACCATAGATAGTATTGACAAATATTTTACATATCAAAATATGGTATCTAAATGTGTAACTATGTCACGGGCAGAAAAAAAATTTGACCAATCTACACTAATAAAAGACACAGATGCTAATTGACCATAACTTCGCTACGCCCAAGCCATGCCCACCAGCCAATCAGAGCGACTATATGCAAATTAACCCAACCAC
>NW_005360676.1:1678309-1679883 GCF_000412655.1 Myotis brandtii
GTGGTGGTGGGAGCCTCTCCTGCCTCCTCAGCAGCGCTAAGGATGTCTGACTGCAGATAGGCCTGCTCCCTGCTGGCAAGTAGACATCCCCCAAGGGCTGCCAGAGGGATGTCTGACTGCCAGCTTAGGCCCAATCCCCCAGGGAGTGGGCCTAAGCCAGCAGGTGATCATTCACTGAGGGTTCCCAGACTGTGAGAGGGCACAGGCCAGGCTAAGGGACCCTCCCGAGTGCACAAATTTTTGTGCACCGGGCCCTCTAGTATTAAGTATATTAATCATAAAATTAACAATTATATTTGACCTTTTTTTCTCAAAATATAATCTTTGGAATTTGCATTTTAACTGTAAAAGTAATTATCCCTAATGTCTATTATTAAACGTAGCTCCTAACATTGTCATAAGCTTTTAAAGAAAATTATAGATTTGAAGATTTTTCTGAATATTTTTCCATTATTTCTAAATCATAGACTACTCTAAGAAAGTTGTGAAAAATAGAGTTCCTTTAAAAATTATTTGGAAAAATAATAATAAATACTAAACAAGAATAACATTTTCTATACATTTATATTACTGTTTATGCCTTCACTAAATAAATATTTGAAAATGTATAATTATTTTCTAAAGTATAGTTCATATTCTAAGTACTAATTATCTAAAAAGTAAAACTTTTCAATAAAAAGAGATATCAAAAATATTTAAACAAGAAAAAAAGTCTCTCTAGAAAAGAAAAGACAGAAACAAAATGTTTCCTCTTAATTGAGACTTTGGAATATGCTTTAGTGAGAATCATTGGAAAAAATATTTCATTTCTAAAAGAAAATAAATCACTAAAGGGCAGTCTAATTCATTATTAGCTGTAACAAATACAAAGTATAATTACTGTTAATGGGCATGTGGCACTAAGTAGAGTAGATGGAATCATACATATTCAGGATTTTTCTGATCTCTAGAAAATATTATATATGTAAAATAAATTCAGAGTGAGACTTTCATTCTAGTCAAATTATTTTGTAATTTAAATGAAAATATTCAATATTTTTACACATGGAATATATATTGATACCTTAATTATTTAGTACAGAGGTAAGCAAACTACATTTACAAACTAAATACAACCCAGCATTGGTTCTGTAAATAAAGTTTTATTGGAACACAGGTACATCTACTTATTTAAGTATTCATGACTGCTTTATTGTTACAGTGGCAGAGCTGAGTCCTTAAAATACAAATTATTTACTATCTGGCCTTGTATAAGAAAAGTTTGCTAAAGCCTGATTTACAATATTGTGGGGAACATAGTAGAAATCAAATTATCTACTGTTTTGAAAAATATTAAATAAGTAAAATATCAGTATATAAAGTCAAGAAATCAGACTTAACAAAAAGCCTTCAGAAAATGTTGTAGAATAAAAGTAATATTTTAAAGAAAGGAAATAATATATCACAGTGGTAGAAATATGTAAAAATTTTGTTCTAATAATTATTCCTTTAGAAGAAATTGTTAAAAAATTAAATGTATAAAGATATTTATAACAGTATTTTATATATTTATAGAAATATTAAATAAAATTGTA
>NW_005360676.1:1679989-1684059 GCF_000412655.1 Myotis brandtii
ATAATTTTATACAGACAATTATTTTTACATGGTCAATAATTTTATATAATTCAATTACTATTACTATAAAATAAATAAAACGGAATGATTATGTTACTTATGAGGCTGGTGATTTTATAGATGACTAGAGGCCTGGTGCGCGAAATTCGTGCACTCAGGGGGTGGGGGTCCTTCAGCCTGGCCTACGCCCTCTCACAGTCCAGGAGGCGTCAGTCAGACATCCTTAAGTGATGCCTGGCTTCCGGCTGAGTGGCGGTCCCCCTATGGGAGTGCACTGACCACCAGGGGGCAGCTCCTGTGTTGAGCATCTGCCCCCTGGTGGTCAGTACATGTCATAGCGACTGATTGACCAGCCAACTGTCTTCCCCTTGGTGGTCAGTGCACATCATAGTGAGTGGTTGAGTGTCCTTAGCATATCATTAGCATATTACGCTTTGATTGGTTGAAGAACAACCGGACAACTGGACACTTGGCATATTAGGCTTTCATTATAAGGATTTTTTTCTGTTTTTTTCAAAGTTCTATTGTATACTTAAGATTACTCCTAAAATGAATGAGACATATTATTATGTTCCCGGTGTTTATAATTTTTATATTTAATATGTATAAGTATATTGACATTTGGACTATATACATTAACAATCACAGGATTTTGTGTTAGAAATAAGTGTATATGTTAACTGGTTTAATCTTCTAATGTATGTAAAACTTTTTGTGGAAAATAACTAGTAAAGTAGTTTTTCATCCTCCCCCTCCCCATTTCATTGACAAGAGCTTATAATCAAACTCTAGGATCATAGCCAGAAAGTAAATATATTTTCTATATATCTGTTACTTAAATCTTATGTTGCTTATTTTTCATAGTGATGATCTTTTACATTATGATTAAAATAATGTATATAACTCAAATTTTCCAGTTTCTTATCTATGACATCATTGTATTTCAAGACACATTCCATGTTTTTCCTCAATGTTTATAAGTGGATAGCATTGCAGGTTTTGATAAGACTCCTTTGGCCCCAGTCATGTCTCGAAAAAATGCATGTGATAGATGGCATAGAGGTCACTGCTATCGATCACATCTCCAAACTTACTAATGTCTACAAATCCTATTTACTCTTTTGAGATGCTTGTGATATGGTTTTCTCTTCAGAAAGACTGGATTCATGTCCTTTGTAAGTATCCATATTTGTTGTCTGGTTCTGTAATTCAGAATGTAATTTCACTTTTTTTTTCCTCCTCCTTTGACACATGAGCTCATCCTAAAATACTTTATGGACAAGAGGGACTTTTGGCTCCTTATAAATTACAGAAATAGGATCATGGTTGAAAGTATCATATATATCTATTTGTTTTAGATATCCATCCTTTAAATTCTCAAGGGTATTTCATTAAATCAGAGATTTTATGAGGAGAAAATGATTGAAAGGCCCAAACCCATAGTATAACATAAATTTACTTCAAGTTACCAGGAGTTAATGTAAACATATCGATATAGAACAAAATATAGATGTTGAGCAAATCACTAAAAACAACTTTAAAAATTATTGTGAATCTGTTATACACTCCATTTTTTTCAATGACAGCAAAAGACAACTTTCAGTTAGTTTCTGAATTTGCTCCTTTCTTGTCCTGTTAAAAAAACTACACAATATAATATACAGATGATTTATCATAGAATGGTACACCTAAAACCTTTATAAATTTAGTAACCAATATCACACAAAATTTTAATCCTATATAATAAAAGCCCAGTGACCGAATCCCAGAATGACCAGAACAACTGCTCAACCAGTTGCTATGACCCACAATGACCACCAGGGGGAAGATGCTCAATGCAGGAGCCAACCCTGGTGGTCAGAGCGCTCCCACAGTGGGAGTGCCGCTTGGCTAACCGAGATGAGCGGCTGCTCCCACAGCAGAAGCAGCCACTCAGAGGGCGGGTCCACAGCTACTTGGCTGACCAGGATGAGCGGCGCTCCCACAGTGGGAGTAACCACTCAGTGGTGGGTCTAAAGCCACTCAGTTGACCAGAATGAGTGGTGCTCCCAAAGCGGGCTGGTCCCCATAGGCCACACTCCCCACCAGTGCACGAATCCCATGCACCTGGCCTCTAGTAAAAAAAAAAATGTATAATAATAAAAGCATAATATGCTAATTAGATGGGACAGCCAAGCAACCTCCCAGATGTCATTCCAGACGTCAGTCCAGACTACCTTCCCAAAGAAGCTGCAGTGGGCAGGGGCTGAAGTAGAGGTGGTTAGGGGCAATTAGGCCGGCAGGTGCGTGGTTAGGGGTGATCAGAAATGGAAGCAGGCAGAGTGGTTAGGAGCTATCAGGCAAGCAGGTGAGTGGTTAAGGGCAATCAGGCAGGCAGGCGAGTGGTTAGGGGCCATCAGGCAGGCAGGCAGGCAGAGTGGTAAGGGGTGATCAGGCAGGCAGGCAAGCGAGCAGTTAGGAGCCAGCGGTCCTGGATTGTGAGAGGGATGTCTGACTGCTGGTTTAGTCCCGATCCTGTAGGGATTCCTGGGGTGTAGGGCCTAAACTGGCAGTCGGACATTCCCTGAGGGGTCCCAGATTGCAAGAGGGTGCAGGCCGGGCTGAGGGAACCACCCCCGCCCCCCGCCCCAGCATGCACAAATTTTATGCATCGAGCCTCTAGTAAAAATAAATAAAATGAAAAACATTACTACATCCTTTCACTTCTGCTTGTGCAATGACAAAGTTAAACTTGTTTGTTTTTTTATTAAATATCAGACCTGTTAAGGAATTATGATGTGTCCTTACTCTTGTTTGAAACTGTGTAGTGCTGATCCTTTAAGTGTGCATATTTTGCCTTATTTAAAAAGGTTGAACACTATCACTATAGTGTTTGCAATGCTATTGTCATTGGTGTTAATGTTAAGTTAGACATCCAACTCAAATATATGTAATCCTATATAATAAAAGGCTAATATGCAAATAGACCAAATGGCAGTACAACCAGAACAACTGAACAACCAGTAGCTATGATGTGCATTGACCACCCGGGGGCATGTGCGGAACATGGTGGGTGTCGGCCATGACGGGATGGTGGAGCAGGTGAGCGGGGGTGCCAGACCAAGGCAGGCCGCTGGTCATTGTCATTGGGGCGAGCCTCTGGTGGTTGCTGAAAATTGTTTGCTCCTGCACACCACGGTCCCACCCAGCACTTACAACCACTGCCAGCACTAGAGCCGCTGCTTGCACCCACTGCTCACTTCCGGAGCCAGCCCCGATCACTCGGCACCATCAATGGGTGCGAGCCATGGCTACCAGCCCTGATCACACTTCAGGGCTTCACCACCTCCCCCTACTCCTGAGAGGAGATTGGGGCTCGCAGCTGCCTCTCGCACCTGCTGCCGGCGATGGCCCTGATCATACCCACTGCTGGTGCTGGATCTTCTGCTCACACCCACTGCCAGCACTGGCCCCACTTATACCTGCAGCCAGCACTGGAGCTGCCACTCAAACCTGCTGCCAGTGCCCAGTGCAGGTCTCGATCGCTTGGCGCCATCAGAGGATGCAAGCGGCCTCAGCTGGCTCTGATCTCCCCGAGGCCTTCTCCACCTCCCCCTGCTCCTAAGGGGCAGTTAGGGCAGCAGCTGCTCCTCCCACCCACTGTCTGAGCCAGCCCAGCTTGTACCCACTGCTGGCGCTGGCCCCAATCACTCCGCACCTTCAGCGAATGCAAGCCAGTCATGTGCTGTCGGCACGTGGGAATGGCGGCAGTGGTAGCAGGGCTGCAGGTAAACAGGGGACTGGAGTAGGGGGAGCTGAAGTGGGAGGGGCTGGGCAGGGACAGGGAGGATGGGCTGAGACCTGCCCCTGTGCCTACCACAGCCTCGCAGCCCACACTTCCTTTCAAAGTGCCTCAATTTGTGCACTGGGCCCCTAGGGAAGACATAAAATTTTGTTGCATATGAACCAATTTTTCAGTTTACTTTTCATTAACTAGATGTATTATTCACTTTTGGAGATGGTGGGGAAAATTATCTGCACTAAAATAGTCCTACACAATTTGTTTACATTAAATTGACTTTTTAAATATA
>NW_005360676.1:1684173-1699634 GCF_000412655.1 Myotis brandtii
GCCCAGTGCACAAAATTCGTGCACTGGGGGGTATTGTCCCTCAGCTCAGCCTGCACCCTCTCCAATCTAGGACCCCTCGGGGGAGGTCCGACTAAACTGGTAGTCAGACATCCCTCTCACAATCCAGGACTGCTGGCTCCCAACCACTTGCCTGCCTGCCTGCATGATTGCCCCTAACCGCTTCCACCTGCCAGCCTGATCACCCACTAACCACTACCCTGCAAGCCTGATCGACGCCTAACTGCTCCCCTGCTGGCCCAATCACCCCCAAATGCCCTCCCCTGCAGGCTTGGCCCCCCAGCTGCCCTCCCCTGCTGGCCTGGTCACCCCTAACTGCCCTCCCCTAACTGCCCTCCCCTGATGACTTGGCCACCCCTGAATGTCCTCCCATGCAGGCCTAATCGCCCCCCAACTGCCCTCCCCTGCTGGCCTGATCACCCACAACTTCCCTCCCCTGCCAGCCATCTCGTGACAACCATCTTGTGTCCACATGGGAGTGGCCTTCTGGTGTGTTGGAGTGATGGTCAATTTGCATATTATTTCTTTATTATATAGGATATATTTTATTTCAGAGAGGAAGGGAGAGGGAGAGATAGATAGAAACATCAATGATGAGACAGAATAATTGATTGGCTCCCTCTCACATGCCCCCTACTGGAGACTGATCCTGCAACATGGGCATGTGCCCTGACCAGGAGTCAAACCTGACCTCCTGGTTCTAAATTTTAAATTAGTAGTTGGGTAAAAAATATCTTAACAAGCCAAGTAGAATTACATATATTGATATGTATATATTTATTATATCTGCATGCATTCTATTTTATTAACACTGACAATGAATACATATTAGTTTCCCCAATAGCACTACCTGTGTGGTATACATTATCTACAGCCTCTTTCTACATACATAGATATTTAAATTAAATCTATATTTAAAGTAATATTTTGTCAAGTTTTCTCAGTGTTAAAATTGTGTTTGTATTATGAAAATAAAACATCACCCAATCCTTTGAACCAAAAAATAGAATATATTAAATGCAAAGCAAAATTTATAGTTTTTATGAGGACACTCAGTTTTATAAAATCTAAATACAAGTTTTATTAAATGTGAAGACCATATGTCAAATAATTTTGTAAAATAGGAAAAATACAGGAAATACATGAGTTGTCTGCTCTTTTTGCACATATGTACAGAAGAAATTATTTAATAAATCCAAGTCCATTTAATTTTGGTTCAGGCCTTATAAATCAATTATTTTACAAATTGAATTAGAAACAGACACAATCATTCCAATATTTGGGATATGCTGAACAGCAACAGACAAACAAGCAAAATAGCAAACACTTGGGTGTTTGGATTATAGGTATAAATCCTATCTAATAATAGACAAAGATGGTAATTGACCGTACCTTCGCTATACCTCCCATTGGCTAATCAGCAAGGTATGAAAATTAGCCGCCAACAAAGATGGTGGCTAATTTGCATACTGCAGGCAGGGCGGGACAGCGCGAGCCGCCATCCGGGCCCTGTGTGCAGCCCTGGGCAGAGGGGCTTAGGTGGCGGAATCGTGCCGCCTAAGCCCCACCCCCATCGGGGACCCGCGTGTGCTGCCTAAGCGCTGTGCCACCTAAGCCCCGCCCCCAGCCAGAACCCCATGGCGATCGGTGAGCAGGAAAGGGTGGCCTGTAGGTAGCACCCAGCAAAGCCTGCTGCTGGGTCGCCGAGGCGATCCCAGAGCAGGAAAGGGCGGCCTGTGGGAAGCCCCCCGTGTGCGCCTGCTGCTGGGTCTCAGCAGCAATCAGGAAAGCACGGCCTTCAGGCAGCACCCCACCCTGGCCACAGCTCAAGGGAGAGTACAACACCCAGTGGAAGCCAGGAGCCTGAAAGATCAACAGAGAGGGGCGCCTGCTCCAAGCCTCCATGGTGTGGCTGGGGGCAGGCCCCCAGCAGATACACACACACACAGTGCCTACTCTGAGCCTTCAATGTGGCTGGGGGCAGACCCCCAGCGGGGACACACACACACACACACTCACACACACACACACATGGCAACTACTCCAGGCTGGGCTGAGGGAACCCCACTCCCCAGTGCACGAATTTTGTGCACCGGGCCTCTAGTATATATTATAATTCATTGATGTCGGGTTTAAATGGACACTCATACATCCACCTATTGTCAACCTAGCATTGTAGTTAAACTTATAAATATTAGAGAAAATATTAAAGTAACATATAAATGATACAATGGTGATTTTCTCTCCTATATACCTCATACCTCAGTATTTAAGGTATTCTCTTTGTGTTAGATATATGGTTGGAGGCAGTAGAAGTTTTATTTTGTTTTAAATCAAACATACTAGTAGTAGATCACTGAAGTTACTAGACTTGGCTACTTTCCACATCTAAAAATATTATTTTTTTGGTTTAAATTTCTATATATTTTATTGAAAGTAGAGATGTTCTCCTCAAAGTCTCTTTAAAATTGTCTTCATCGTGCATGCTTTTACATATCAATTAATAATAGCATTAATCTCTTAGATGGGGATAATATACAGATAAGTATGTCCAACTACTTTCCTCATCATAGAGAACTGTGAACACCACATTTTGGTCATTTCTTTATATTATGTCTTTTCTTAAAATAACCAGATTTATATCTTAGGAAGGCCACATATTTAATTGCTGAAATGTAAGAATATCATAATGACAGATATCCGTTAGTGAGTGCTAACTATATGTTCAGGCTCTTTATTATATAAATATTATTTAACTTCATTTAATTCTCACAGATATTCAATGTAGGAGCAAATGTCTACATTAAGATTTCCTAGATGATGAAAGTAAGAATTAAAATTAAAATGTTAATTCATTAGCATTACATAGTTTATAATTCATGGTGCTGAATTTCAAATCTTGACAGAAAAACTCACTGGGTATATTTTAAATGCCATGAAATGTGCTCTCAAGTAGGTTGTGATGATAGTTGAAGATTAGAAAGTACATAAAAATATTATTTCACTACTCCAGCACCTTTATGGAAGAAGAAAAAAATTCTACTGTATAAATGATCTCTTTATGTTACGATTTCTATAGAGAGCTTTCCTCAATTCCTTCCTTCACCCACAACTATAAAAGTTATGTTTCTTTTCTCTTACATTCTTGGAATTAAAAAATATTTCATAATATAGGTGATAAGAACATCCATCAGATAATTAACTCAAGTATTTTTAGTCTATGGCAAGCCACCTAATGATTAAAAAACAAACATTATTGATATTATTATTATTAATTATTTGGTTCTTATTTATGGCCCATTGTGCCAAGTGTACATTTCTAAGTTACTATTGCCTAGTAATGAGAGTATGGTACATTCATGGGTTAAGTTACTTTTCTCCTCACTGAGTGTGTTGCTTAGTCATGGTGACTGATATTTTAATAAACTTCAAGTGGAAGTGCATAACAGAATGTCAGAAGCATCGTGTATGTTCAATTAATGTTTGCAAAGCAAACTCACACGTATACTCTCTTACAATAATACTATTCATGTAGCTACATAATAGGTATTTACACACATGTATTATCTTCTTTTCTAATAGGTATATTTTTAGGTGAAAAAAATCTAAACCTTCCTAGAATATAGCATCAAAAAATAGAGAGCACTTATGTATATTTATCTAGCAACCTCTTGGATAAACTATAAATTTTGAATTAGTGGCACATTTCTGTATAAAATTATACAGAGTTGAAGTAATATATTTTTAAAAAATCAATGTTTTAGGAATACATATATTACTTTAACATAAACTGTGTTGTCTATGAGACTGAACAATGTTTTTATTGAAACCACACCAAAATTAGACTTCAATTTTCTTAATTATTAAATACAAAATTAATTCTATTATTCATAATAGATAGCAACTTGAAGGCTATTATGTAATGTTTTGAATAATAGTTTAAATAATTAAATCTCAATAAAATTATAATTCAATAAATAATATGTTTCAAATTACAGAACATCAAGTATAAAAATGAAAACATTCAGATTTTTAAAAATATCAAAATGGGATATATTATAACAATATTTAAGATATCATAAAGTTTTTTAAGACAAAAATACCCTTCTGTAAGTAAGCGGGAACTCTCTAAACTTCATTGTGTATTTATGTTAGTGGCAATGAAAATGAACAGATGGAGTGTCTTAAAAATAAAATAATAAAAAAATAAAGTCCCTAGATCAAAGGAGCATATTCTCAGATGTGGAATAGAAATAAATTTGGGTGCGTCATTCAAAATGATCAAAGAAAAAGGTCTCTAAGGTAAACAGTCTTATTTTTGTTTGGTTGCCATAATATTCCTGGTAACTTGTCAGTCTTACTAAGAAAAAAGTATAAAAATCTCTCTGTATGACACAGAAACATCACTCCTGTACCTGAAGCAAAGTCACATTGAGCAAAAACAGTTTCAAAAAGAACTCAAGGAAGGATCAGAAGCTTTAGCCAGATTGAATCTGAAGGTTTAATAAAAAAACTTGCCTGTAACAGAGTGTTCAAACTCTAAGAAACAAGCAAGAAAGTTTTAAGGCTCAGGGATATTATATTTTTCAGAATATTTATTATTTTGGCCAGCTGAAGTCTCCATAAACTTTGAGTTGGGGAATTGCTCCAAGCTCTATCTCAGTTCTAGCAAATAAAATTCTACTTTTATAATTCAAAAATGCTATGTATTGGATTAAATTCTAGGATCAAGAAAATAATAATTTCTATTACAGCATTATTGGAATTACAAATGAATAAATATTTAGAAAGAGAAGTCATGCTTATATATATTTCACTATGTTTTATAGAAAATTGGTATGGGAATGATAAGTATTTTGACCAGCTAGGTATACTTTATTACTCCAACATATGCAAAAGAATATCTGACTAATAAATATTCTGAAGTCAGATTTTTATTAATTATTAAATGTGCTTCATTTCTCAAAGATTCCAAATGGGTAAAGTTTTACTGAATTATTATTTTCACCTATGTTCTCTCAAAATATTGACTCTAGCATTATCTACTAATGAATCTCAGAAACATAATATCATTAAAACTATACATGGTTTCTCTTTTAGACTAATATATGTGGATTATCCTTTTAAAAATATTTCAGAAAATTCTCATTGAACCTTGACTGAGTAGGTTCACAGTCTTTACTATAAAACTATAAATCAATTGAGTCCAATAAGATAATGCTGGCTACATGAAATCCATTCTCAATCATGTCACTGGTGAAAATGAAAAAAAAAAAAAAACACGCACAAATCTGTGCCAGAGGTAATGCTGTAAAAAACACCCTTAAATAATGCCAAAATAAATATGCATTGTGTATTCACAGTTCAAACGCAATCTTCAGAACATCTGTGAGCAATAAAAATTGTGATAGAATATAGCTTGTGACATTTCAATACTATTGTTGAGAACAATAAGGAAGTTGGATAAAATATTAAAACCCTCTTCCCTATGACATCTATGGAAACAGTGAGAACCAGAAGGGCCAAGACTTTGCATAGTGCAGAATTATAGAAAGTAGGCTAAATTTCTAACTATTTTCTACAAGTCCTAGCCATTTTCCCGTGGACATTTGTCAAATCTGGGAATATGCAAGAGGTTAAAACTATATGGTTGTGGTTTTTTGTTTGTTTGTTTGTTTTGCCTGGTACAGGGCTGTTACTGAAAGATAGTAAAACCGACAGTACTTTAGGTAGTTTGTGCATTCAGAGTAAAGAAATTGATGACTGATAATTATAAATTCCAAGTCATTTCTCATTCATAAAGCTACCAAATTCTGATAATATAAGGGTTAGAATCAAAGACCTCAGACAAATGCCTCTGAAAATAGACTAAATGTTTTATCAGACAACTTTCGGGAGTTAGAAGACAGACAATAGAGAGTGGAAGCTAGCTGAAGAAAAGGCTCCAAAAAATCAGATTTCCATTTGAAATGTGTAATCCAAGACACAGAGAAAGGTATGCAAACTGGAATTAGAGCAGGCATTACCCAAACTATAATCCAAATGACACATCTCTATTTCTGACTAGTTTAATGTGATAACTTCCATTATATCAGCTTAACAAATTACAGAGTGAACCCTTTCTAAATACAGAATCTGTCACTTAGAATGTCTACAAATTTATATATACAGCATCTGTCACTTAAACCAAAAGGATTAGGCAAAAAAAATAGAATGAAAAAAAAGAGAAAAAACACACACTTAAAAATGACTACAGGCTATATTGAAAAGGCACTATGTACAAGTAATCTATCATAACGAAAACACTTAGAATAGCAACAACTAGAAAGCCAGCAATCCTACCCTCAAGTGTATGTAAAATTTGAGTTACATTAATAGAGTTATCTATAAAAATAAAAGCATAATATGCTAATTAGACCGAACGATGTTCAGACTTCCTTCTGGATGAAGCTGAGGCTGTGAGGGCCAAGGCAAGCCGCCGTGGCTGTGAGGGTTGGCCAAGGCAGGCTGCTGGGGCTATGAGGGCTGGCCACGGCAGGCAGCCTCGGGGAGCTGCTAAGTCCAGCCGTGGCAGGTAGCCTGGCCTGTGAGAGCCGAGTCCCTAGCACAAATTTCGTGCATCGGGCCTCTAGTGTTGTAATGGTACTATAATGAATACAATGTGCTATTTGCCAATGAATTGAAAAACTGTTATATGAAAGATACCAAATGACAATAACAGATCCATCCATTAATGACCACCGAACATATAACAAATGTGAAACCTCAGTGTAGAGGAAATATTTTTCCCAATTATTATTAAATTATTCATTGAATTTTATTTTCAATACTCCATGGTATATAAATACTTATAAAACATATGTGAATATGCTTTATTGATGCATAAAATAATTTTTGATTAAATATCAAAATATAGATAATAAAAATTATTTCTACAAGTAAACATAGAAAATGAATCTTATATCCTCAGGGTAGCTATATATTCTTTTAGAAGAATCCAATAAATGCCATATAAAGAAATAACAACTAGGACAAAATTAATATAATGAATTGCTACTTATCAAAATATTTTTTTAAATAAATGAAAAAATAAGTCAGAGTGAATTTTATTTGCAATATCAGTATTTGAAAAAATATTTAAATACTAAGAACTTCTACAAATTTTTAAGAAAAAAAGAGGCCCAATGCACAAAATATTTGCAAGAGTAGGCCTTCCTTCCCCTGGCTGTCAGCACCAGCTTCCCTCTGGCACCCAGGACCTGGGCTGGCTTCCCTCTGGCCGCCTTCAGGCACATGGGACCCGACTTCCCTCTGGCCTGGCTTCATCTGGATTGACATCTGGTCACATTAGCATATTACCCTTTTATTATTATAGACTAGAGGCCGGATACACAAAATTTGTGCACTGGGGGAGGGGGGGTGTCCCTCAGCCCAGCCTGCACCCTCTCCAATCTGGGACCCCTCAGGGGATGTCCGACTTCAGATTTAGGCCCGATCTGGGACTGCTGGCTCCCAACCACTCGCCTGCCTGCCTGATTGCCCCTAACCGCTTCTGCCTGCCAGCCTGATCACCCCCTAACCACTCCCGAGCCAGCCTGATTGATGACTAACTGCTCCACTGCTGGCCCGATTACTCCCAACTGCCCTCCCCTGGCAACCCGGTCACCCCCAACTGCCCTACCCTGCTGGTCTGGTCGCCCCTAAGTGCCCTCCCCTGCCAGCCTGGTCACCCCTAACTGCCCTCCCCTGCTGTCCTGGTCACCTCTAACTGCCCTCCCCTGCCAGCCTGGTCACCTGCAACTCCCCTTCCCTGCAGGCCTGGTCACCCCAAACTGCACTCCCCTGCCATCCTGGTTGTTCCTAACTGCTCTCCCCTGCAGGCTAGTCACCCCTAACTGCCCTCCCCTGCCGGCCATCCTGTGGTGGCCATCTTTTGACCACATAGAGGCGGCCATCTTGTGCAAGGGCGTGATGGTCAATTTGCATATCACCTCTTTATTATATAGGATAATACACTAGCCCTGGCCAGTGTGGCTAATTAGGTTGAGAATTGTTCCATACATCTAAAGTTTTGATTCTGGGTCAGGGCACATACCCAGGTTTTGGTTTGGATCCCAGATCAGGGTTCATACGGGGGGCAACCGATGGATGTTTCTCTTGCATCAATGTTTCTCTCTTTCTCTCTCCCACTCCCTTCCTTTTTCTCTAAAATCATAAAATAACTTATGCTCAGGTAAGGATTAAAAAAAAAATAACATACTAAACAAATGAGCAAAACATGTGAACAAATACTTCAAAAATAAGATATTCAATCACTTACTTCATGCAAGTTAAACCAAACTGAGACATTACTATGTAATCATCAGAATGGTTAAAAGGAAAACAAATAAGCAGTGATAAATATTATTAAGAATTTTCAGAAATTGGTACTTTCCCAGAGTACTTTTGAGACAGTTCATTGGATCAATTTTGGGGGAAACTGTTTGGCAATAACTACAGAAACTGGCCATATGCACACATGGCCCAGGAATTTGCCTTTGTATATGCTAAATTGAAATGTGTTCATATATTAACAAAATACATGAAAAAGAAAGTTCATGGTAGCATTATTGTTCACAACAAAATTGTAAATCACCCAAATATCCATCTACAGTTTATGAATGGATGAATTTTGCCATATGATATACTGGAATAATATACATTTAAAAATTGAACATGATGCAACTACACAAGAAACATGGATGATTTCTGTTTTTCAATCAGAAATCAAACAAAAATTTCACAAATAGAACAAGACATAGATGTACAACTGTCTGTGAACATCTTATATAATGTTCATGAAACATCCCATTTAAACAGTTAAATGTCTGGAAACTGTTTAACCTTACGAAGTTTAATGAAGGGTTGCAGTTCGATTCCCGTCAAGGGCATATAACTTGGTTGCAGGCTCCATCCCCTGGCCAGTTGGGGCACCTGTGGGAGGCAACCAATTGATGTGTCTCACACCAATGTTTCTTCCTCTCTTTTTAACCCTCTCTCTTCCACTCTCTCTAAAAATAAATAAATAAATAAATAATCCTCAGGTGAGGATTAACAACAAAATCCTCAGAATATGCCACCAGTGACACTCCTTATATAAGATCAGACATGAGTCAGGCAGAGTTGTGAAAATATTGAGAGATTTTAAAAGTGTGTGTTTTTTTAATATAATTCCTGCCATAAAAATAGAGTTTATATCATCGTCACTTTAAGGCTTATATGGTAGTACAAAAAACTAATAATTAAGATATTGCTCCTAACAAAAATTTATTCAAAATCAGAAATTTTAACTTAAAGTCAAAACTTCCTCATACTGATAAAAATAAGGAACAAAAATTTAAAATCTCACATTTACGTTTATGAAAAATCAGTCACCTTGAAGTATTGCTATGTAAAAGTATTTTTAGTGTTGTGATAATAGGTGCAATTTATTGTTCATTTATTTTCAAGGAATTGTAAACAAAAACCATCGTCAGTAATAAATTATGATTGTTCTATTCACATTAATTTTATCCTTATTTTACAGTAAGTTACAGAAAAGTTTTACATCATGATTCAGGCTCAGGCAATCCATTAATTATTGTTTGTTATTTCATTCATTTATCTATTTATTTTCATCACAAAGTAAACCTATCACACAGGGTAGTTTTTTAAATGCATACAATGGATAAATGGCAGTATCTTTTGCATATGAGAGAGGATTTTTGTAAATAGAAGAGTTTATAACTAAATATCTAGAGTTGTTAGAAAATGTTCTCTAGCCAACCTACAATGATAAATGACAAAGAGATGATGCATACAATGGCAAGATAATCAGTAGCCTGCAGAAGCATAGGGATGCAGTAGGTCACTTCCTTTATTAGAAACTTTTCCCTCCTGAATATCATTACTTGTAGCATTAGCCAAGTTGTTCTTGAGCTCCAAGTCCTTGAGCAGATTTAATTTCCATGTCACCCAGTGTTCCTTTTGTGAAATTTTACAAAATTTAACCCAGTAATATTTTTAAAGTGCTACCACACTTTTTCTCCCTAAAGTGATCATATTCAAAGACCAGAACATAAATACAATTTCTCTCTAAAATGCAAAATGAATTATGAGTCACATTCAAATGAAACAATTATCTACATTTGAAAACATATCAAAGCATGTAACCTCATGTTCCCTATTCTATCCTATTTATTTATTTTTCTTATTTATTCATTGTTTGTCAATTCATTAATTCATCTATTCATTTATTCATTCACTAGATGTAAATAAGTAATGAAATAATTATTTTGGAAATGGGCATTTATCATCTGACATGTAGTGAATGACAATAAGCCGAATGGGAATTATTTTTCTCCCCACTTATTACATCCTTCAACTCCTGGGAACCTATCTCATGCTAGTCCCAGTCTTGCCAGAAACTTTCCAATTCGAAAGATAGTTTTTGGCTCCTCTGTGTTGAATTAGGGCATCAGTTCACTGAGCTGCTCCTATAATTCTTCCACTAGGCCTAAAACTGATAAGAATTTATGAACATTTTATTAGACCAGGGGCCATTTTCCTAGCATTAACCTATTGCATATACACAGTATAGTCCCGGAGTGAATGCACTTGTCTTGCTTCATTTCCTCAGAGTGACTGAAAACAAACATGAAGTTAAATCATCAGAACCCAGTTGGCACATTCACTCCATGATTGTGCAGATAAATAACATTTGGCAAATTATTTGACTTTGTATTTTTCTCATTTATAAAATGTGCACTACAATACCTAATTGTATGAATGTTGAAAGGATTAAATGAGATTATGTATGTAAAATGCCTACCATGCTTTGAGGTTCCAGGGAATCCATTATTTCTATAGCCGCATGAGTTGCCTCATCCATAAAACTGTACTAAAATTGCCTCTCATGGGTGAGAATTGAATGTGATTGTGTATGGATAGATGATATTCAGACTAAAAATTGCTATATAAATGTTGGTCATTGTTATTCCAGGAAGTAACATGTGGCCTGAATGTTAAAATTGTCAACTTCATTTTCTTTTATTTATAGAAATGATTTGCACGTCAAGAATGACAATTGCCCAAGTTTGATAGCTTTCTATGTTAATTAGAACCCCCCAAAATCAACACTATTATAAATACATGCCATGAATTTGTTGATACTTATTGCCATTTAATCTACTTTCTCGGCTTGTGAATATTAGATACCAATATCATTAGATTTTAATAATTCTTAAATCATATTTGATTTGATATTACATTGTTTATATGTAAATGAATTGTCTTATTGCTCAAAACATCAAATATCCACCTTCTTTTTCTATAATAAATTCTTTTAAAATGACATATTTAACAGACACCTTTTGATAGTAGATTTCTTTACTCACACATAAACTCTTTAAATACCTTTACCTACTACCCAAGGTATTAATGATCTCAAACATGTACACAGTAAAGGATAGGCAATACTCTCTCTTGTTTAAAGAATGTTCTTAATACCCTGGCTGTTGTGACTCAGTTAGTTGAGTGTCATCCCATGCACAAAAAGGTCACTGGTCAGATTCCTGGTCAGGGCACATGCCTGGTTTGTGGGCTCAATCACCAGTAGAGGGTATGCAGGAGGCAACAATCAATGTTTCTCAGATCTATATTTCTCTCCCTCCCTCTCCCTTCCTCTCTCTCTAAAATCAATACAAAGATATATTTTTTAAAAAAACAATGTTCTTAGAATGCTTGGTAAGGCATAGCTTTATCAGTGAGGTCAACAAATAGCAAGGTTATTTTGGTAATTATGTGCTTACATTTTCCTCAGAGGATTTGGAATGTATTGACTTAGATTGCTTTCTATATTACAATTGAGTAATATACAGTTAGGTTTTAATGCAGCTTTCTCTTCTACATAATTTATGATTCTTAGCTTAAAAATATGCCCTGACTTATTCTCATATGGCAATATTTTAAACAAAGGCTTGAGCTAATGGCTTTTTCTTGATTTTCCTTTTTGGTTTTTCAACATACTGTGGTAAACAGAATTCTAGTAGATTAAAAAGAATGGAAGGATTTATTTCTTATATATAAGTAAATGAGACAAGGCATTATTTTAGATACATTGTGGAGAGTACAAACATAAAATTTTATAAAATATATATGAAAATGTGCCGAACCAGCTCAGCCAAGGGTTCACAAGCCTGAGTGAGGGCAGTGAAGGGATGAAGAAATGACAAAGAGAATAAGCTGGGTCTAGGTGGATCTTCCTGTGCCTGGCTGAGGCCACACAGAGAGATCCAGAGGCAAGCTGCGCCTTTATTTTATAGCCAGAGGTAAACAGGATAGTGGTCATCATAGTTGCAATGTTCTTGTAAGTTTCACTTGTTTTGGCAGCACTTGCTACATCTTCCTCAGCCCACTAGCTTCCCAGATAAGATCTAGGGAGCATCATAAGGTCAAGGCTAATTATGCTAAGAGGGCTGTGCCCTCTAAACTGGGACTTGTTTGTGGCTTTGCCAACAGGTCAGTCCAAGGCTTAACCCTATAGCCGTGCCCTACATAAAAAACATTTTACCAGTTAGAACATTCATAATTACCTATAGCCCTATGGTGTGTTTCAATGGTTGAATTTCGACCTATGAACTAGGAGGTCAGGATTTGATTCCACATCATGGCACATGCCTGGGTTGTGGACTCCATCCCCAGTAGGGGCAGCCAATCAATAATTGTCTCTTATCATTGATGTTTCTATCTCTCTCTCCCTTCCTTTCTCTAAAATGAATTCTTTTTAAAAAAAATCACCTATAAACCAAAGTGTATTACTGACTGTCTAAAGTAGAATTATGCATGGTCACATTCCAACTAGCTAGATCACCCTCTTGAGAAGATATAGTCCTTTCTGTGCCAGATACTCTGACCCTATGCGACCTAGATCATTATTAAACTCAATGCACCACATATTGAAATAGGTCTGCCTCTAATGTATCATAAAGGAAAACATATTTTCCTTGATGACATTCAAAGATAAAATACATACTCTGGAGCTCATGATGACCTAACACTTAAAAAATATTGTGTAGGATTTGAAATCTAAATATATCACACTCAATTAAATGCACAGACCCATTTTCATAATAGGTATATTTAGATCTAGGAAACATAAGTAAGTGATGACGTTTATATTTTTCACATATTTAACTAAATATTTGTATAAAGTACATATGAGACTATAAATTTAAAATTTTATATAATCCTGTATCACCCAAGGTTCTTCAGAAACACAGAACCAGTAAAATATTTATACATAATGAAATTTTTAAAAAGAAATTTACTTTCACAATTTTGAGGTCTAACAAATTTGAAATCTGTAGGACAGGCAGGCAGCTGACAACTAGGAGAAACTAATGCTGCAGGCTTTTTATTTGTATTATTTTAAATGTGATAAACTATACCACATGTATTTCTACAGATAATAATTTACCATTTTAACCATATTTAAGTGTATAGTTCAGTGGCATAAATTACATTAATTGTGTTGTGTTGACTTTCTTACTTCAGTATTTCATAAAATAGAATTTTCAAAAGTATTTGCCAAGTTTCAAAATATTTTTTTTCTTTAAAAAGCATTTGTATATTACTCAAGTTGAGAATCATTATTCTAAGTATTAGGTTCCTTTAACAGTATAGAATTTTTGTCTTTATAAATGAGTATTATTTTCTTCTTAGATAATGAGAATGATATATCATTATGGTTTTTCCCTGGAAACAGAACAAAATTCAATTGTTAATTGTGCTAACCATATTCCTGTTCTCAATATAATTATTTGTCCACAAATTTATCTTTTTTTAATCATAAATCATGCTATCTTACATTTTATATTGTGCCTTGCTTCATATTCTCTTTAGGAAGTAGGTAATCCTATATAATAAAAGCCCAGTGACCATAACAGCAGGTCGACCAGATCGACCGCTTGACCAGTCAATATGAGGTGCACTGACCACCTCTTGGTCTCTTTCCCCGGCCGGCAGGCTCCCATAGCCTGATGGCAAATGGGGAACCAAGGTGGTGGTGGCAGATGGCAGGGGTGGGGCCGGCGAGCGAGCAGGAACGGCTGATCTCTCGGTCCCTCCCCCCAGCCATCAGGCTCCCATAGCCTGATGGCGAATGGGGGACTGGGGTGGGAGGCAGCAGGTGGGGACTGGCGAGTGGGCAGAACGGCCGACCTCTTGGTCCCGCCCCCTGGCCAGCAGGCTCTGATCGCCCGATGGTGAGTGGAGACCCGGGAGTGGGTGAGGGAGGAACCAGGCCAAGGCCCCCACCCTGCCAGTCACCCCGCACACAAAGGGTGACACATGGAAGGGGCGGGGCCAAGAGCGGGCAGAACTGGCCAACCTCTCAGTCCCTCCTCCCTGGTTGTCAGGCTCCAATTACCTGATGGCAAACTGGGAACCCGGGTGGGTTGTGGCAGGGGGTGGGGCCGGCTGTGGGCAGCCGGGGAAGATGGCCCTGATTGCATGAAATTCATGAGCCGGGACTCTAGTATCCTATATAATAAAAGCCTAATATGCTAAGTGTCCTGTTGTCCAGTCATCTGTTCAACCAATCAAAGTGTAATCTACACTAATAAAAGAGAAACATGGTAATTGGCATACGACCGCTACCCTTTTCATTGGTTAATCAGTGAGTATATGCAAATTAACTGTCAGCCAAAATGGCGGCCGGCAGCCGGGCACTGAAGCGAGCAGGGAGGCTTGCTTGCTGCAGACTCCAATGTTCGCCGCCTCACTTGCCAGCCTCTGAGCTGCAAGTCTAAGCAACTATATACTATGTTGCAAATAAGAAGGTAAACAAAACCCCAGAAAACAGCTGGACTGAAACCCAGCCGGACCGAAACATTGTATCCATGTTTTCAGCAGCGAGGCCTCAGAGCTAAAGCTGGCCCAGAATAAAAAAAAAAGAAAGAAAACAAGGAGCGGTTGGAAGCTTCAGTCACTCGCCAGCCGAAAAACAGCCCTCAGCCCCTCACCCAGACTGGCCAGGCACCCCAGTGGGGACCCCCACCCTGATCCAGGACACCCTTCAGGGCAAACCAGCCAGCCCCTACCCATGCACCAGGCCTCTATCCTATATAGTAAAAGGGTAATATGCCTCCCAGCACCGGGATCAGCGGAGCAGCAAGGCTCCCAGCACCGGGATCAGCATGACAGGGGGCAGCGCCCAAACCCCCTGATCGCCCTGTGGCTCTGTGAGTGACAGGGGGCGGGGCCACAACCTCCCTATCCGCCCTGCTCTGTTCGTGACAGGGGAAGGCACCCCAACCCCCTGATCAGCCCTCCTCTGTGCCTGATAGGGGGGAGCTCCCCAACCCCCAATCGCCCTGTGGCTCTGTGTGTGACGGGGGCAGCGCTCAAACCCCCTGATCGCCCTG
>NW_005360676.1:1701807-1720826 GCF_000412655.1 Myotis brandtii
CCCCCCGAGTGCACAAATTTTTGTGCACCGGGCCTCTAGTCTATATTAATAAAAGGGTAATATGCTAATTAGACCAAATCTTCCGGGAGACTGGCTGGGGAAGACAGTTGGGGGCCATGAGGCAGCAGGGAGTGTAGTTGGGGGCGAGAAGGCCAAAGGGGAGGGGCAGTTGGGGGAGAGCAGGCTGGCAGGCAGAGTGGTTAGGGGAGACCAGGCAGGCAGGAAGGTTAGCGGTTAGGAGCCAGTGGTCCTGGATTGCGAGAGGGATGTCCGACTGCCGGGCCTAAACTGGCAGTTGGACATCCCCTGAGGGATCCCGGATTGGAGAGGGTGCAGGCCTGGCTGAGGAACATAACTTTCATGCACCGGGCCACTAGTGTGCTTATGATATGCTAAGGCCACTCAACCGCTTGCTATGACATGCACAGACCACCAGGGAGCAGACACTGTAACCCATAGGTTAGCTTGCTGCTGGGTCAGGCTGATCAGGACTGAAAGAGACGGGCCGGACATGCTGGCCAACCTCCCTTGTCCCTCCCTGGCCATGATCATGCACTGGTGTGGTCCCTTGGCCTGGCCTGTGCCCTCTCACAATCCAGGATCCCTCAGGGGATGTCAGTGAGCCAGTTTCAGCCTGATCCCGCAGGCCAGGCCGAGGGACCCCACTGATCCACAAATTCGTACACCAGGCTTCTATTGTAACTTTTAAATGCACAATGAAAATTTTGGCTTAGAGTAGTAATTTGCAGACTAAATAAACTATAGCTGAATTCAACCTAAATTATAGAAACTCCTTTCTTTAATAACAGCAACTAACATTTTAAAAATACTTAAAAAGTACTAGGGCATTGTGCTAATCAATTTATTGTAAATGTTCTAGTTAACACTATATAGATGTAAGTACTATTATCACCCCCACTTTGCATAAATTTTAAGTAATTTTGAAGAATCTTCCACAATGTCATGAAGTGGTCCTGAATCTGAGCTCAGGCTCAGGCTCTTGACCATAATACCTATTGTAACCTAAGCTGCAGATTCAACTTTGCATTCTTGATGCTTTTTTGTTTGTTTTTGTTCTTTTGTTTGTTTTTAGATTCTCTGTGGCAAAGTGTTTTCTGCTGTCCCCAATTAAAAGGAACCCTGTCTTTTAACAAATTTTGCTCTTCCACTAGGTCTCCTCTCACATTCGCTCTTAGTGGAGTCCTAACCCATCCTCCAACTCTGGTCCCTGCAGACCCTCTATCCACAACAGAATCCCTTCCTCTCACACCGTGGTTACCCCAGCAGCTTGTGCCTTCACATACTGGTCCCCTAGCAGAATCTCTGCATTTCTGACACTGATCTCTTAGCAGGGCCTTAACCCCTCAGACTGATGATTTCTGTAGAGCCTCCTTCCCTTGTCCCCAGAAAACCCTCAGACCCTACTTTTTCAGGAAAATTGCTATTCTTGTATCCCAGCCAAAATCAATACTCCACGGTAAACTTTTGCAGAGACTTCTTACAAAGGGCCCATCTCAAATTGTAATTAGGGCACGCTCTACCTCTCACTTCCCAGCCTTGTCCCACAATAGTGTGGGTTTTGTTTGTTTGTTTTGTTGTTGTTTTTTCCTCAGGGAAACCTAAGTTTTGCTCTTGAGAACTTTCAACTGATTAGATGAGGCTGGCCAAACTATGTAGGTAATCAACTTTATTTAAAGTCATGTGATGGCAGATATTAACCACATGTGAAAACATCAACCATGTGTATTATAAAAAATACAGCAACAACTGGATTAGTGTTTAATCGAGTTACTGGTGACTGTGTGGGTAAATATAACTTATTTATCTTATTATTCAAATATTTTAAAGATAATTGACTTTCAAAAGGAAAGTAATAAGAATGTATTCAGTGACTGATTAAAAAATGAAGACACATTGCCTGACAGCAATAAAGAAAGGCCAATACAAATGAAAAGAAAGTACGCTCTTGTAAGTTTATTTTTGATAATAAACATGAAGCACCATAATATCATGAAATTTAAATTGTGAAAAGTTAAAAAATAAAAAAGTGAAATGATTATAGGATAAATAAATTTTGCCTTGTTGCAAGCTGGATATATTCCATTTTTATAATTTAAAATATTTTTATTGGCACAGCTAAGCTATTTTGGAAGAAAATGAATTTATGCTAAAAGTAAGAAAAAACAGAATGCTGTGATTTGCATACATACAAAAATAACTAGGCTTTTTAAAATTATACTAATTGCTATATTCTTATAGCAGCTTGAGTGATTATAAATTGATACCCAATACAATTATTTTGAATATCTTGTTGTTGTGTACATTTAGAGAGAGATTTAATTTAGCAGAAAATTTTTATAAATAAAAGAGCACATAAAGCAATATAAAAGGAAAATGAAAGCTTTAGGATTTGGTTTGTATGCTGCTTGTTTTTTTAATCTGTCTCCATCTTATGCTGATATTGTGTCTGGTTATCCAGGGCCACAAAAGTAACAGTGTTAAGAACCTGCAAGTTATCTTGATAGGGATCAATACATTTTTAGCATGAGCTAAGTAGACTTTGGTATCTTATAGAAATGAATATTTTCTACATAGGTGTTCTACTTTTAGAACAAGGTTATTCTTAAATGGTTCTGCTGAGCTTTTAAGTTTCAAATTTTGAACAAGTAAGAGATCAAAATGTTGAACTGTATTTAATATGCTTTTATTACTCTGCTTATCTATTTTTACTTTGTGTCTGCATTAACAGTACTCAGATTCTGTTGAATAAAAACCAGTTGGATAATAGCAGTCTATATAATTTAAATTACACCCTGTAAGTAATAAAGTGATAATTTGAAAGAAATTCTTATAAATGGTGTTATATTAAAAGTAGGTTATTTTGTGTTTGCTAGATATTATAGTATTTCAGTATTTATAAAGCTTGCTCTGCTAGCTATTAATTCATAGCCCCAAAATACAGCATATAAATTATTGTTCTTGTTGCATAGAGCATGGAAACATCTGTTGCTAATTAAATAACATTTGAATCTGACAGAATTTAGTTCTGCTTTGTAAAGTTTATTATATGAATTATTTGTATGCTCGATTCAGAAGCTTCAGTACTATATTTCACTAGGTGTCTAAAATTATGCTTCTGAAATTTATAGTTATTTTGTCTTTAGGATTTTAAAAGTACTTTTTTTAGTAAGGTTGATATTAAGACTTTAATAAAGTTATTAAAACCACAAGCCACTCATCTGGAATGCCCATTTTATTTTTATTTACCTTCATTATAAACACAAAATAACACTGTAGAACAAGTGTTAGAACACTCAATTTCCTACAGATTTCTTTTTTACTTTGTGTGGTCTGAGAAAACTGATTACACATTGAGTGGCTTGATTTACCAATCTGATAGATAACTTCGAACTATTTACAATGTAAATGGATTTACAGATAATATTTTATAAATTAATTTTAAGTATATATTTTATATTTAAATTTTTATAAATACAATTTGTTCAAATCAACATAATAGTCTCAATATTCTCAATATGTTGGAATTTAAAATTAAACATCATACAATCTTATATAATAAAGAGCTAATATGCTAATTAGACTGAACAGCAGAATGACCATCCAGATGACCTTCTGGACAAAGCGGGGGCTGCAAGGTCCAAGGCAGCTGGGACTGCGAGGGCCAAGCCCCTTGCACTGATTTTGTGCATTGAGCCTCTAGTATTAAATATTATATAAGTGCTAGTTATTACTGTACATCTATATCAGATTTACTCTTAAGAAATAAAGTGCCCTGACTGGTTTGGCTCAGTGAATAGAGCATCAGCCTGCGGACTGCAAGGTCCCAGGTTCGATTCCGGGCGAGGGCATGTACCTTGGTTGCGGGCATATCCCCAGTAGGGGGTGTGCAGGAGGCAGCTGATCGATGTTTCTCTCTCATTGATGTTTCTAACTCTCTATCCCTCTCCCTTCCTCTCTGTAAAAAATCAATAAAATATATTTAAAAAAAGAAATAAAGTGCTTGTGTATTTGTCAATGAAGTGTAAAATAGCTTGTTTTAATTTTTGTTTGTTTGTGAACCCCTCAGCTCTTTTTGAGAAGAGTTCTTAGAGAAGTCCTGTCTTGCATCCATGGTACCCTGTTGTACCATATATTACTAATACTGTGCACCTCCATGTAGGTGTTGCTTTCATATCTCTGGAAGGTGTAAATGAGGAAAAATATCAACCTAAATCTCAGTTTCATAGGAAATCTCATTGTATTTGTGAAAACTGTTGGCATCATTGATGCCAGTTATATGATGTTACAGGTCAAAGAGAAGACTTCACAAATAGTTTATGGATACATTATTATTTTTTCAATTACTTTTCAATTGAACTCTGTTCTAGGTATATGACAAAATATAAACAATACCAGCACTTAATGATATCAAAAGGGGTAGGAAAAATGTGTATTTCCACTCAGGAATTATCTATGATTTTCTTAACTTTTTTTCTTGAGACATTTGCCCCTAATATCTGAGAAAATATACCAATATTATGAAAATCTCATAAGTATTTGAGGGTTTATAATATTTTGGTGGTGAGATCATACTTGTAGCATTCTACTAGTATAAGGCTTACTTGTTATTAGTCTTAAAAATACACTCATCTGTTATAAGTCATTCTTAAGAATGCAAAGTAAATAATTACCTCATTACCTAACAATAAGGTAAGATAATTATATTTGAATCTGAAACACATTGAAATTTTAATATCTCAAGACTTAATTTTTCTAAACTGAAATTACCAATGATAAAATCATATAACCAAGAGAAACAAAAATTTAAAAAGCCCAGGTTTATTTTAAAGAATTTATCATTTAAATCAGAAACCTAACAGGTTATCCCAATTCTGTTGTAGGGTTTCCCATTTTTAGCCTCCTTCATATTGCTCATGTGCTCCTCCTTTCTTTCATTGGTTACTCTCTGAAATGTAGGCTACGTCTTTGTCACACATTAAAACACTATTGTTAACTTAAGCTTCTGGGAAGGTAAAGTAGATGCCCTTTCCCCTCTTCCTCCCACTGAGTACAATGAAAAATCCTGGACGTTATATATAAAACAAAGAAGAAGATTCTGAGGAGTAGAGAGAAGAAGGAAGACAGCTGGGGCAATCAGGACCTTGGGGATTGCAGGGTACTAAGTTTCATGGGCTTTCTCTTCGCTTCATTTTTCTAAGTCTTGTAGTTGAAGCTACTGATAACCTTGATGTTTCTCTTTCTATCCCCTGCCCTCTTCCCCTCTGTCTAAAATTAATGGGCATGTCCTTGGGTGAGGATTACAATATATTATGAACATGTCACATTGGCTGGGGAGTCCGAAATTAAGGTTGGAAATGGAAAGGAATTAAGGTACTTCCAGGGAATTGAGTAATAGAAACTTCTCAACAGCTTCCTGGGGTACAGCTTCTAGAATGAATAAACCCCATTATGCAATGGTTCTAATACAGATAACTTGCCTCTAGGTAGCTGGACGATTTCCCTATTAGGACCTCAAATGTAATTGTATTTGCTGACATATTAACTACCTCAGTGGTCTTGATAAGAGAAGTCCATTTTGTTGATCCCATCATAATCTTTAAGTCTGACTCTGTGGATACTGTTTATGTTCCTGTCTGTAAATTCCAGGGGCTAGGGAGAATGTTCAACTGGCATTCCATGATAGGGCTGTTCTGATTTCCAGACTGTAAAGATCTTCTTTAACATTTATACTGGTAGAATGTTCACTTATTCTGGACCTGTCTTAGAACATCCAAGCTGCTCTAGCAGAATGTCATAAACTGGGTAGTTTATAAACAACAGAAATGTACTGCTTATAGTTCAAGAGGCTAGAGCACTGGTAGGTTTGGTTTCTGGTGAAGTCCCACTGCCTGGTTCATAGATGGCTACTTTCTATTTGACCTCACATGGTGGAAGGGTCAGGGGAGCTCTCTGGAGAGTTTTTTAAATAAATCACGAATCTCTCTCATTACAGTAGAGATGACTTAATCACCTCCCCAAAACCACACTTCCAAATACCATCACTTGGAGATTGTTTCACCAGATGAAGTTTAGAGGGAAAAAAAACATTCAGTTTCTAGAAGGAGCTTTGAGGTCATTTTAACTTATCACTTTTTAAAAGCTCCTTTGTCATCCATATGCCAAATACACTTTTTCATATTCCCTGTCCAGTGCCTCCAAGTCTGATTAGATACTAAATTTAGACAAACTGGACTCTTTGAAACATACCTACTGTAAGTGTTTCACTTTTGTACTGCCCTTTACAGCTGCTTTCATATTAGACTACAAGGCCAACCGAGCACTACCTAATTTTCCTCCAATAAAACTAGACAGGGAAATTCTTACGTATAAAGACAGGTGGAAGAGGCAATGACTGTCCATGAAAGAAATTTGCATACTATCCATGCTTACACACCATTCCTGCAACTTAATTATCCTTTCAGAACCAACTTTGATCTTATTTCAAATACCTCATTTTATTTTAGTAATGAGATGCTATTTTATTAGTAAACTCTGTATAGCTAGTTAGAAATCCAGTTCACAGAGAGACACTCATATCAGAGAATGTCCTTGTGTCCCATAGCAAGTCTTTCAGTTTTGTTAGAGCCTAGCAACAAGTCAGAAATCTTTCTAAAACAACAAAAAAGAAAGTTGAAAATGAAAAATAGAAAAAGAAAAAGGAGGAGGAGGAGAAATTATTTTCCAAATTAAAGATAATTTGTTTCAATAATTTATGGACCATTGTTCTGATTCTCAACAAATGATCGCCATGGTATAAATGTATTATCCCCATTTGTTACAGATCATTCCTACATTATTGTATCTCCTTTTTCGGAGAAAAACTATTGACAATGAAGTCAGACAAGCTAGAGTAGTCATCTTGTTTTGGTTCCTGTTAAACTGATATTCAGATAATTAGGCCATCTGGGAAACGGTTCAAATAACAAAATGGCCAACTTTGTTATCTGCAAAATAAAAGTTAAGTGACTAAGAGTGCCTTAACATTTTCCTCAGCTTAACTACATTTTAGACAGATTCTTTCCTGACTCTAGGTCCCGACATCACTTTTTCTTAGAAACTGTACTTTAAAAAAACTTGTAAATTATTTCTCAGCCCCTTTTGAGATTTAAATATTCTTAAAAGGTCTTGCCAGTTTTATAATTCAGGAATATCTTTCTCAAGGACCTGAGCCCCATTCTTTGGAAATTTTTATGGCAGGATAGGTTCAATCTGCAAACACAGATGACCTAATGACCAGTGATGGCAAACCTATGACACGCGAACTCATTTTTTTGGTTGATTTTTCTTTGTTAAATGGCATTTAAATATATAAAATAAATATCAAAAATATAAGTCTTTGTTTTACTATGGTTGCAAAGATCAAAAAATTTCTATATGTCACAGGGCACCAGAGTTAAGTTAGGGTTTTTCAAAATGCTGACACGCCGAGCTCAAAAGGTTCGCCATCACTGAGTCCTAATCACAGAAGAATGTCTGCAAATTTGGGAATAACTCAATGTGCTCAACACATCCCACTGGCCAACCTCTCCCCTAATGTCCTCAGAACTTTTCCATTAGCTCCTCTCAGTTCTTAAAAACTCTGCTGTCTTTTGTTTCATCAAAGTTGAGATCAGGCTAAGGCCTGACCTCTCTCTCTCATTGCAATAAGCCTTGAGTACAATCTTCCTTGCCAACTAAGTTTTGTCCAGTGCAATTTTTGCTTTGGTATAAGCCACCAGGATGGTACTTCCTTCTATAATTTTAATGCTCAATCACATATATCCCAATGGATCACCGGAAATTTTTTAAAAAGATAGATATTGATCATAATAATTTCCTGCTCTTCATTAACTTTGTTTCTATGATCCTGTTTTATCAAAAGGGTCTCATCAATACAGTGATCCAGCATGATGAAGGGTGAGATTGTGAACTCCTCAAAGTTGATGTAGTTAAATTGGGGCACTGAGCAAGAGGATTAATGCTGATATAATATTAATATTGATATCTTCATGAGTATAATAGCATGTTTTCTAGGTAAAAGCACCATTTTAAAATTTTTCTCTTCAAGCAATAGAGCAAAAGCCATACTGATTAATTCCAATGAGGATCACATCTGTAGCAACAGCTGCAATTTGAAGTACTACTTAATTAAACTAATTTAAAATTCACTAACATCCTTCAAATTTTATCTTTTCCCTGGTGTAGATAAATTTGTGCTTTAAGAGTCGAGTTTTTAAAAGAATAACAAAGAAGTACTATGAGCAACTTTAATAAATTCAATAACTTAGACAAAATGAGGATATGATAAGAATAAATGTATATTTCAAGTATTTAATGGTGACAAGAACCTGCACAATGAACACCAAGCATACATGATATGAAATATTTTGATACTTCTTGTTAGCCTGCTCTAAGAGGAAGTATGGTAACATGGGAACCAGGACATATTATTGTTGAGTCCTAACTCCAGGTACATAGAGCAGAGTGTAAAAACCTATAACCCTAGAGCTGAACATTTATAAAAAGATAATATGCACAGAGGACAGGATGGAAAACTGGTGGACCTTAATTGGAGAAGGAAGAGATATATAGAACCAGCTGTATTTGGCTGGAGACAGAATTTGTGGTACCTTGTAGTCTATGTTAAAGTGGTTGTTTTCATCCTAAGGCAATAGTAACTATCAAGGAAAAGTATTAAGCATGGAAAGTTTTAAAAATGAATCAGCTTGAGCTAACATAATTACATAGGTTTTTCATATCTCCGTTTAGATGCCACCTACTCCCCAGGACCTTCTAAAGCCCATGTTATACATATACACAAAACATGATTATAATCCTTCACTATTTACATTCAAAGCACACTGCCATTAGTCTTTCATAGAATTTAATAATCCTATCTAATAAAAGAGTAATATGCAAATTAACCATCACCCTGCAACAAAGATGGCGGCACCAATAGTGGCTGGGCAGGACACTGGTGGCGTCACCCGGGCAACGTGAGCCCAGCAGGCAAGGGGGGCCGCAGGCAGCACCCAGCAGGGGCTGCTGGGCAGTTGCTGCAGTGACCCATGAGCAGGCAAGCGGGGCACAGGCAGCACCCAGCAGGACCTGCTTGCCTATCCTCATGGTGTGGAGCAGGCAGGCCCCGCAGAGAGCAGAGAACCACGGGGAGTGGGCCCAAGCCATCAGTAGCACATCCCCCAAGAGCTCCCGAATTGGAGAGGGTGCAGGTCGGGCTGAGGGACCTCCCCACCCGCCCTCCCCCCCCCCCTGCACGAATTTCATGCACCAGGCCTCTAGTAGGTAATATAATTTTGTTTGTTTTTTTATTCTCTTGAAGACCATAGTTTTCTTAAAATTATGAACTATGTCTTTCAAACACATGGTCTACAGTAGTATCTCAATATATTCTTATTAAATATACATTTTTAAACCTAAAGTATGGTGTTCATTGTTGTCATATATTCTGTGCCATTACTTCAACTTCATATCAGTTATTTTCTTCTGGTAGTGACTCCCTGAATCACAGGATATGTTCACATATTTCATATCTCTCTAGTAATCTAATGGTAACTATCTTTTACAACTTTATCAAATTCCAGGTATTTCACTTGAAAGTGAAAATGAATCAAGACATATTAGCTTAAATATAATTTATAAATCTTTGTATAATGATGCAACGAGGAATTAATCAAAGTCAAATATTCTCCTATGATATGCTCTATAACACATCTTAATTATAATCTAGTAAGTATATCTTATTATTTCCCAGTTTACAATGTTTTGTACAAAAATTTTGTCTTATTTTCTCACCAAAGTTAAAAGAGGGGGAAAAAAAGCCATTAGATAGTGAGATCAAGGATTGCATTATTTATGAAAAAATTATTAGTGCTAAGAAGATAAGTGTGTTATGCTGTGTTTTTGCTTTGTTTCTAGTAATTTGTTTCCTGAAATGGGTCATATTTTCCCTTCAGCTATTTGCAAAATAATCACAATTATGCTTTTCTTTTGTTCGAATGCACCATCAAATTAGGCAAATTAAAAGGCAGTTTTCATTATTGCTTATTTTGAATAATTTTTCAATCCATTTTTTATTTTAACTAATACATTCCATTTACAAAACAACCAATATTATATAATTTAAGATAAAATGTATGTTAATTTTAATTTGCATTATTTTTATGTTTACTGTTGCAGAATATCGTTAAATAACCAAATCTAGAAATGAATTACCTACAGTTACATATATTACTTTTTTTTTTCTTATTGGATAATAAAGACTTGAGATTCTGAATTTAAAATAATGTAGACTACCAAGAATACTAGACCAACAGTGAAATCAATAAGCGAACAATAGACTCTATCTCAACTCCCGGACAAAGTCAGTTTATGCTCTTGTAATCTTCAAATACATAAGCTAGTTTGTCGTAGCTCTCTCCCACTTCATGTTTGGCTTTCCTTTCTGATTGCCAGCTAGGCTGATGTATAGAGGCATTGGTCCAACACTAGCTGCAGATGAAACATCCTTACGTAGGTTTCTCCATAAGCTCCTACAATTGTTTAAAGTCTAAACCTTATGATAAATTACTTATTCTATGTGGCAATATATATACCAATAAATCACTTTTTAATAATTCATTCTCTGACCATTTCTTGGATCAAATACTAAGATATATGGAAAAAATTTTCAATCATTGTGTTTATTTATTTTTTATAAAATACAAATATATGAGGGCAACATTATAAAAGCCTCTGAGGATTTCATCTAACCTGAGTCTTGTCAATGAAACAGTATTAAATGTAGATGCAATTTGTGAAATGCTTTCATAACCATATTTTACATAATAGCTTGACAATTAAAGTTTGGCTTAGAAGTCTTCTCCCAAGTTAATCACATATAGAAAAAAGAGCCAATATACTTTAATTATATTAATTAAATTTACAGTAGCAAAAGTAGCTATAATGAAGTAATGAATCCAGCAATAAACTATGTAGCCTTACCTTGCAAAAATAGTGTAACTGCAGAATAATTTATGGATTAGAAATAGTGAACTCTTTGAATATTAAGATGGTTTATTCTTATTAATCCAGACCTGTCTCATATACATACACATTAAAAAAGCTTTAGATTGTTTAAAAGATATAAAAATCCTAATATTAATATAATAAAAAGATATAGAAGTATGTATTTATTACCTAAGGGCAAATGTACCAATAAAAATTGTATCAATAAAATGTAAAGTTAATGACTGGTGAATTTGAAAACATTAAATTTTAAAAATCTTAATATAAGACAGCACCATAAACAAAGTTCAAATATTACTGCCAACAAACAGACAGGCCAAAATTTAGGATTAATAGTTATTAAGAGATTAGAATAAGAAGTTTTAGAGCGGCAGTGAAGGCTTGGGGAGGAGGAGGGAGCCGGGTACAGAGGGCGGGTGTCAATGAAGAAAAAAAAAGGAGACATCTGTAATACTTTCAACAATAAATATACATTTTAAAAAAATCTTAAAGAAGGAACAGAATATCTTTTTTTCTTTATTGATTAAGGTATTACATATGTGTCCTTATCCCCCAATTGCCCCCCACCCCTCTACTCACACCCTCACCCCCCTGGTGTCTGTGTCCATTGGTTAAGCTAATATGCATGCATACAAGTCCTTTGGTTGATCTCTCCCCCTTACCCTCACCCTCCCTTACCTTCCCTCTGAGGTTTGATGGTCTGATCGATGCTTCTCTGTCTCTGGATCTGTTTTTGTTCATCAGTTTATGTTGTTCATTATATTCCACAAATGAGTGAGATCATGTGATATTTAACTTTCTCTGACTGGCTTATTTCACTTAGCATAATGCTCTCCAGTTCCAATTTACCATAGCTAAGATTTGGAAACAGCCTAAGTGCCCCATCAGCAGATGAGTGAATTAAAGAACTGTGGTACATCTACACAATGGAATACTATGCTGCTGTAAAAAATAAGGAATTCTTACCATTTGCAACAGCATGGATGGAACTGCAGAATATCTTTTTAAAACAATACTTACATTCAAAAGTCAAAAAATGCTGGGTAAATCATCTAATTAACTTATTTTATAAGACTAAGTTACCAAAACTTTGTCAAGGTCAGAAAAACTAAAAACTCAATATTTTAACTGCCTTGGTGGCTTAGACGTGTTTAGGTCATTGTGATGATTCTTGAATATCAAGCCCTCAGCTTGTGTGTTACTTTTGCTAGGGTAATAATTTTTGATCGTGTCCTTCATCTATCTTCTGATCTTATACATCTTAGCCTTTATCACCCCAAACCCACGTAACATCTACTCTTTTTCAGACAAAGCATTTTCTGGCACTATTTGGATCCTAAGGGAATTCTTGATTTTGTTCTTACATGGGAATCAAGACCTACGTAGAAAAACTCAACATGACAGTCAATTTTCCATGTATGCAGTAACTTTCCAGGCTACTGTGACAACAGCCTATAAGGTCATTTTCTTCCAGGAGTCTCAAAGAACATTAAAGTAAATCCATGGGAGAATAGGGACCTCATGTTTTTGCCCCAGTATTTTTGTCTTTTCCTTCCTTTTTTTTAAACCTAATAATTTCCATTATCAGCTGTCCAAAAATCTTTGCTAAGAAAGCAAAAACCACCAAACATACCCTAGTACCGAAGTAATCAGTCAGTAATTAAACTGCCTATTTGACTAATAATTTATAATCATCAAAGAAAGATAATAGAATTCAAAGCCTCAAGAATACATTGTTTATAATATTTGGAATAAATTTAAAATGTATTAGTCATAAGAATATAACAAGAAAATGGACCCATATGCAGAAAGGAAAACATTTATTGGGAACTCATTCTAGGTGGCATATAGATTGGTAAGAGCAAGCTAATGCTTTAAAACAAATAGTATAATTTTAAAAAAAATCTGGCAAATATGTTTAAAAATTAAAGAAAGCATTATTTTTATGAGTAACCTGATAAAGAACTTCTGCAGAGAAATTGAAAGTGTAATTGTAATGGGGCAACCAAAAGAGCCTTCAAGAAAGGCAATTAAAATACATTAAAGTGAAAAATGTACTGAATGAGCATTATAGAAGATTGGAGATAGAGATAAAAAGGGTCAATTAGCTCAAAGACAAGTTAATAGAATGCGGTGTTAAAGTTGAAAATGGAGGAACAAAATGGATTATAGAAAACAAAACAACTTCAAAAGCAGATTGGCAGTTTAAGGACAGCTTTGATAAAGAAAGTTATAAGAAGTTCTGAAATTTACACAATGTCTTTTCTGTTGCATTTAATTAGACAAAGTAAATTTTAAAGACAACCCATATCAAGGTTGCTAAAGAAATTGATTCCTCCAGTAGAAGAGAAGATATAAAAATTAACAATGAAAAAGAGACAGGCATACGAAAAATATGAAAATATATGGCCAATAAAAATACTACATGGACCTATTTTTTTAAATTTTGTTTTATTGCTTAAAGTATTACAAAGAGTATTACATATGTCTCCTTTTTTTCCCCCCTTGACCTTCCCCCGGCCTCCCCTATGCCCCCAGTGTCTTGTGTCCATTGGTTATGCTTATATGCATGCATACAAGTCCTTCGGTTGATCTTTTACCCCTCCCCCTCATGGATCTATTTTTATAGTTATTGCAGATATGGTATTACCTCACCACAACTAAAATGGCCATTGAACCACACTAACAGTCAATAGTATATAAAGCATTTATTAAAAATGCTTACTTTTTATTTATTTTATTTTTTTAATCCTCACCCAGGATATTTTTTCCATTGATTTTTTTTTTTAAGAGAGAGTGGAGGTGAGGGAGGAGAGGGAAAGAGAGAGGGAAGAACAGAGAGGTGAGAGAGACATATCTGCTGGTTGCCTCCCAATGCACCTGGCTAGGATGGAGCCTATAACCCATGTACATGCCCTTGACTGGGAAGTGAACCCTAGACCCTTCCATCTGAGGATCAATGCTCTCACCAGTGAATGAAACTGGCCAGGGCATCAATGCTTCCTTTATAAATAGCACTTATTAAAATTTATTGTCTTTTGATTTAGTGTAAACAAATAGAAACAGATCCATCTTTGCAGGGTCTCAGGAAATGTTATTTTCTCAATAAATTTGTTCCTTAAAGAAATTATTGAATATAAGTAAAAACAATGAAGAGATTCTAGAAAGCAAAGTGCATGGCCCTTAACATATAACTGTTTAAATTTATAGTTATAAGATAAAGGATATTAAATTCAGAAATTAGGGTGATTTCTTTCCTGAAAGAAAATGTATATAATAATTAACACATATTCTAATCCTAAAGAATAAACAAAAAAGTGTAAGGTTTTCTAGAGAGAAAAAGTAAGTCATGAACTAGGACTTGTTTATTCTCTACAGCAATAATCAATACCAGACAGCAAAGAAAAAAAAATGTCTTCAAAGTACTGAGGGAAGGGTCTCCCTTCCTCAGATGCTGGCCGCTGGCTGAGGCCCCACTTCTCCAGCTGCCAGCTGCCAGTTGGGGCCTTCCTTCATTACCCACTGTCCCTTGGTGGTCAGAGTGCATCATAGCGAGTGATCGAACTCTAGGTGGGTTGAACTCCCAAGGGGACACTTTGCATATGAGGTTTTTATATAGAGAGATTTACAAGCCAAACTTTTTCATGCACTGTCATGTCTACTTAACAATTTTAAAAATAGATAATATAGCACCTTTAATAATTACAAAATTAATTCAGCCAGCCTGCATTGTTCAGTGGTTGAGTGTTGACCTATGAACCAGGTCATGATTTGATTTCCAGTCAGGGCTATGCTCAGGTTGTGGGCTCAATCCCCAGTGTGAGGCTTGCAGGAAGCAGCTGATCAAAGATTTTCACTCATTATTGATGTCTCTATCTTTCTCTCACTCTCCCTTCCTCTCTGAAATCAATTAAATATATTTAAAAATAAAAAATAAATAAATAAAACAAATTTATCCACATGATTATATGGATGAAGAACGTGCCAAAAAAGAAACATACAAATCAGAATTCAAAAGTCAGAAGGAAAACCATGATAAACATGCAATTCCACAAATACACAAGGAGCAAAATCTTCCCTTTAATGTATTTAAAAAAGTAAGCTATCAAATTTATCCTTTTAGCAGTCAAGCATATTTACCAAGCAATGGAAATCCCTAGACCATGAAAATATTCATTTTTTAAAACACTACTACGTTTTTGGTTCCAGTTATATTACTGATGGGAAAGCCATACATGAAATAGCCAAATTTAAAAAAAAATAGTGAAAATGGAATAAAATTTGGGATAAATGTGACTATAAATGCTGTTTTATTAACTGCTACTCATAATGCCTCTGTTCAATGTAGTTAACTCTTTTCTGTATGTGTCAGTTATTGTCACAATGCTACGGATCCTTTCTTCCTTATCTGCTCTGCAATGGTGGACATGTAAGCATTTCTCCATTGTTGTCAGGATTAGATTAGAGAAGATTACACTTTGTTTAGAGTACATAGGGGGACCCCCTTATGGTTGCTGTGTGCTGCTTTTTATTTATTCTCAATCCTGCTGCTCAGCTTTCAGTAGCATATATGTAAAAACATTCATTATATTCCACAAATGAGTGAGATCATGTGATATTTGTCTTTCTCTGACTGGCTTATTTTGCTCAGCATATGCTCTCCAGGTCCATCCATGTTGTAATGGTAAGATTCCCTTATTTTTTACAGCAGCATAGTATTCCATTGTGTAGATGTACCACAGGTTTTTAATCCACTCATCTTCTGATGGGCACTTAGGCTGTTATCAAATCTTAGCTGTTGTAAATTGTGTTGCTATGAATATAGAGGTGCATATATCCTTTCTGATTGCTGTTTCTGATTTCTTGGGATAAATTCCTAGAAGTGGGATTACTGGGTCAAATGGAAATTCTATTTTTAATTTTTTGAGGAAACTCCATACTGTTTTCCACAGTGGCTGCACCAGTCTGCATTCCCACCAGCAGTGCAAGAGGGTTCCTTTTTTTCTGCATCCTCACCAACACTTGTTTGTTGATTTGTTGACAATAGCCATTCTGACAGGTGTGAAATGATACCTCATTGTTTTGATTTGCATCTCCCAGATGATTAGTGACTTTGAGCATCATGTTTTCAGTCTTGTGGCCTTCAGTATATCCTCTTTCAAAAGATGTCTATTTAGGTCCTTTGCCCATTTTTTGATTGGATTGTTTATTTTCCTTTTGTTAAGTTGTATGTGTTCCCTATAATTTGGCAGATTAAACACTTATCGGAGAAAACATTGGCAAATATGTTCTCCCATGCCTTGGGCTTTCTTGTTGTTTTGTTGATGGTTTCTTTTGCTGTGCAGGAGCTTTTTATTTCAATGTAGTCCCATTTGTTTATTTTCTCCTTAGTTTCCATTGTCCTAGGAGATGTACCCGTAAAGATATTGCTATGACATGTCTGCTATTTTGCTGCCTATGAATTCTTTTAAGATTTTTATGGTTTCCCATCTTACATTTAACTCCTTTATCCATTTTGAGTTTATTTTTGTGTATGGTGTAAGTTGGTGGTCTAGTTTTATTTTTTGCATGTATCTGTCCAGTTTTCCCAACACCATTTATTGCAGAGACTGTCTTGCCTCCATTGTATGCTCTTGCCTCCTTTGTCAAATATTAATTGAACATAATGGCTGGGGTCAATTTCTGGGTTCTCTTGTTCTGTTCCATTGGTCTATATGACTGTTCTTGTGCCAGTACCAGGCAGTTTTGAGGACAGTGGCTTTGTAATATAGCTTGCTCTCTGGTATTGTGATACCTCCAACTTTGTTCTTTCTCCAGATTGCTGCAGCTATTCAGGGTCTTTTTTTTTATTCCAGATGAACAAAAATAGAACCAGAGACATAGGAGCATAGAACAGATTGTCAAACCTATGAGGAAAGGTGCAGGGTGATGGGGTAAGAGATCATCCAAAGGACTTGTATGCATGCATATGAGCATAACCAATGAACACAGATACCAGGGAGGTGAGGGCATGTGCTAGGAGGTGGGAGCGGCCGGGGAGAGGTCAATGGGGGATAAAGGGAACTTATGTAATACTTTAAACAATAAAGAATTTAAATTAAAAATAAACATTCAACAACACTGCACCAGCCATGATTATGTAATCGTTTGTCATGTTCTCTACTCTTGTCCTGGTCCAGTGATCACCTGACAATTGTCCTCTCGCCGTCACTTCATGTCCTGGACCTCTCACTGCCCTGTTGTTAAATGGGTTCCAAATCCCTCTGAGTACTTTCCCCCCAGACTCAGCCCAACTGTCATCTGAAAGATTGTTGTCCTGGCCCTAAAGACATGGACACCACATACCCAGACTTTTACTGCCCGGCTGGTGAGCAGGTGCACTCCTCAGCTCCCAGTGCACTCCTGCCCAACAGCCTTGGCCTTCATGCACCCCAGATGGGTGTTTCTGCTTGGCTGACAACCATGGATTTGCTCTGACCATGTAACCTCAAAACCTTATATGCCATGCAAATGACTTTTACCCCACCTTCTACAATGATCTGGAGCCTTGAGAAGGAGGATCCGTTTTCAAGTTGGCCCTTCCTTAGGCACTCTTTCTTACTCTAAGGAGTTCTGTTCTGTATTATCACTCTTTTGTTATGATTAGGAATTTTTATAGCAAATATCTCCTATCCAAATTGTTGTGTACGATCAGTCTCCAGACTGGACCCAGGATGATACACACTTTTAGTCTGCAAACTCTCTAGGCACAGCCATAGAAGGCTTGTTATCTCTCCTCACCTAACAGCTACATGTGGTGCCCAACACAAAGCATTTGCTTCATAACTGCTTGATTGAATTTAATCCAAAAATAAATTTGCATTGCTGTATCTCATGGTTCCTCAGATTTCTTCTAAATATCAGCAAATACTCTTCACACTAGAATCAACAGCCTCCTGATGTTTCCATCTAGGCTTCTGTAAAAATAGCATAAAGCATGAATTTTTCATTAGCTATTGGGTAAGCAAGAGATTGTTTCAAGAACTAGTGTGTAGTCAATTCTGACAAATGCTGTCAAGACTTTGAAGAAGAGAAAAGTGTCAGTTTGCTAATGTGGAAGTGGTTGCTGAATTAGCAGGAGCGATTTCAGTGGAGGCCTAGAGGCAGAAACCAGCTCAGGCTGGTTGGCATATGAAGAGTAGGTGAAGAAATGAAAACAAGCATGGGGAAATCTTTCACAAATAAATATATATTTCTATGACATTGAAGTGACATTGCTCCTCCTATTCTTTTTGTACTCTTCTTACTCTCTTTCTCCCCACCTCTTAGTAAAGAGTGTAATATTCCATATTTTTATTCTAAGATGAAATATGTAGTAGAAGAGAGGTGAGATGCATGATATATAAAACTCAAGGTTTGTAAAACAAGGGTACCTATCTTTGAGAAGCTGAGAAGTGGAGGAATAGAAAGAAAACATCTACAAAATGCCCTGTTACAGAAAGATAGACACTTGATACTTTAGGAAAAGTGAAGAATCAGATGTGTACAAAAGGTTACAGATGTAGTGGCAGAAATATTAGAGATTTCACATCTAATGGCTTTTATTTTCTTAACAGGTGGGAGAGATGAAGAAAAACCTGAATAACAATATTTTTTCCTGAGAGGGAAAAAATAGCTAAGTAGGAGAATATGATGGCAATGATAGTGACTATTAAGTTTTAAAAATTACAAAATGTCAATAAAGCCAGTGTTTTTTATTGTTTGGCTTTTATTGATAATCTTCAATTGCCCAAGGGCATGCAAAATAAAAGTAGTTAAATTTATGCATGTGACTGGAAAGAAAAGTGGATGAAATTAGAACATAGCTGAAAGTATTTTCAAGAGAGTGATGAAAATGTTGAATAATGTCATTTAAGAAGGGGAAGCAGTGAACTGTAAAATGTTGTGATGCTAATGATTAGGTAAACTATCAAAAC
>NW_005360676.1:1720866-1764202 GCF_000412655.1 Myotis brandtii
ATATTTTTCAATTAACCATGTTATAGATTACTGATATAAAAACAGTGCAGGAAATTATATAATTAAACACAGACCTCTGTGTTATGTCTTAACTTGCTGTCAAAATCCTTTAAGACCAATTACCCTTCCATTTCTTATATACTCACCATCAAACTTCACCACTTTTCAAAATATATGAATGGTGCATCTGTTGGATTAAATATACTGAAGCCCTGTGTATCTCCTGCCTCAATAAATCTTTACTTTCCATAGCGATTGCCTAAAAGTCCTACAACAATAGAAAGTGAGGATTACACACACTGTTAAGTGTCTAGTAGGTGATGCACCCAGATCCCATTCCTCCAGGATGGAGACACTAAATTCCCTAGCTGCTGGGGATATTGGTGATTGATAGCTCTCCACTGAGTCCCTTGCAAGGAATGTCCTTTGGTTGAAGAGGCCACCTTCCCCTGAGTTTATGTCCTCTTCTAGAAAAGTCTAATGCTTTGTTGATGTGGACATAAATGGCCTGGCCCCTCACCCCAGTAGAGGAGGCTGAAGGGCGATTCAGCCTCTGTAGCTCCCCATCGCAAAGGATGAGAGCCTTCTGCAACTGCATTGCGGTTCACACTCTTGCTCTGCCTGACTCTACTACTCTGTTCCTTTGAAGTTTTTGACCCTGAATCTTTCCAGTAAATTTATTGAATAGAAATCTGCATCTCAAAGGCCGATTTAAGAGAAACCAGACCCCTTACTCTTAGTTCAAGGACTGGTCAGAAGAAAGCAGTTAGAAAACAGACTCTAAAATGTGATGTTGCTTCTGGTTTAACCAATGCCTGTCTGGCCAAGAGGCCCTTATCAATTAGTGATAGGTGGATCATGCAATAGTAGTGCATTCATCCCTAGTGGTGACCTGGAATCGTATACCAGTGGGAGGGATTGCATTTAGTAAATGTGTGAGACATGATCATTATAGAGCATTGAATGTTTGATAAATCTATGCTTCTGGGGAAAGACAAAGATTAAGGATAATTAAGCACTCATTAGAAATTAAGTTTGAACACCAGAACATCTCCTTAGTAACTTACAGAAAGAATCCAATATCCTGCATCAGGAGACAGAAAATGATGAGAAGGCAAAGGATTAAATTATAAAAGAAGCAACCTACAGGATGCAGAGATGGTGGGGCCCTGTTATATCCCCAATATAATTCACCAGTTTGTACCCCCTTCCCCCCCCAAAAAAAAGGTAATAGATCCAAAAGATGTCACTAGGTTATGGCAAAAATCCCATTTAGGCTGCTGTGGGAGATGTTCTGTCTTTGCTAAATTACATCACTACAGCCTCAGGAAGCATTCGTTCACCTCTATAATGCATTATTATCCATCCTCATGAGGAAAGGGAGTCATATGCAGTTTGCAGTGGGCATACTGGACAACCCAGTACATTTATAGTCTTGCTTCAGTGCTATGTTAACTTGCCACTTGCTTCTGCCATAGTATAGACCAATGGGAACTGGCACCTGGTCACTCTACGAAACATCACCTTGTTGCATTATATCAGGATCTTCATGTTAATCACATTAGATAACCAAAAAGTGACAATACAATTGTGGCCTTGGTAATGCAAATGCCTTTGGAAAAGTGGAAAATAATTATAAAGTTTCAGGGGTCCAGCGGCCTGGGTTTATACAGACATTACCAAAAATACTAAAGGTGAATGATTGCATCTGATTCCTTCCACCACTAAGAAGTAATCACAATGTCCATGGGGGTTCTTTGGGCACTGGAGGCAGCATGTGCCCCAAGTACCAGATGACACAAAATGCTGGCGGGGAAAATGTAAGTTGCAAGGTGGCCTTTCATCCCATCCAATTTCACCCATAGGTGCACTGGTGCCTGCCTCTCAGCCAGCTCAGAACTATGATGACATAGGTGTCTATGGTGACCAGCATAGAGAGAAGGAGACATGTAAGCTTTTTAAGCAGGTAGATTTACTAAGAATGGGGAGAAAAAAATTGCAGTTGTAGAGATGGCTCTGAAAAGTAACAGTGGAGGAAAAATCTCCGAGCAGGACAGAACTTTGGGTGGTACAGCCCATCCCCCACTTGTGGAAGAACAAACAATCCAAAGTAAGAATAGATGCAACTCATTTAACATGTAAAATGACTGTCAGAGTTTTTTTCTAATCTCAGGGCAATTTTGGGAGGTTGTGCTTACGTAAAATAAAATGTCTACAGTTTTGATGTAGTGGAAATTGGAAATGCAATGAAAGAGGATGAAACGAAATCAAATACCTAGACTTTCAGAATTCATAATTTCACACGTCAAATCTTTGTCATCTCAGCTTCAGTCTTTTATGTCCATCTCTTTAGAAGTCACTTATGCATAAATGCCCTACCTCAATTTTAACATGGACAAAATAAAGTATTTTCTTCCTCCAAATCTGTATCAGTGACCAGATTGTTAACATCTCCCTAAAGGAAATATTTTCCAGATGATAAAGAATAAAGCCTTCCAAAAATAGCTTTTTTGGTATTCTCTTTAAACTTGTAGTATTTATTATATACTAGAGGCCCAGTGCATGAAATTCTTGCATAAGTGGGGTCCCTAGGTTTGGCCTGCAATCAGGGCCGATCAGGTTCCCTGCCTCCCAGCCTCCCTGCCTCCCTGCCTCCCTGCCTCCTCCTTCCCTAACTCCCTCAGCGCCCTGCCACTGCCACTGGTTGCCCACCATGGTCCATAACGCCCCCTGGTGGTCAGTGCACGTCATAGCCAGTGATCCAACTCCCATTCTCCTGGTCAAACTCCTGAGGGGACACTTTGCATATTAGCCTTTCATATATATAGACTAGAGGCCCAGTGTGAGGAATCGTGCGGGTAGGGTCCCTAGGCCTAGCCTGCGATCAGGGCCATCTTCTGCCCGATCACCAGTCCCCAAGCTGAACATCGGCTCCTCTGCTGGGGCGGGTAGGCCGTGGGTGCACCCCGCAGCTTCCGTCAGCACTGCAAGCCCCAGCAGCAGCAGCGGCAGCAGCAGCATCATCGGTGGTGCCCGCATGAGTGGCCCTGAGCAGGCAGCGCATTACATCAGCGGCCGGCTGAGTGCACGCGCATGGAGGGGACACTTTGCATCATATTATTTCATATATATAGACTAGAGGCCCAGTGTGAGGAATCGTGCGGGTAGGGTCCCTAGGCCTAGCCTGCGATCAGGGCCATCTTCTGCCCGATCACCAGTCCCCAAGCTGAACATCGGCTCCTCTGCTGGGGCGGGTAGGCCGTGGGTGCACCCCGCAGCTTCCGTCAGCACTGCAAGCCCCAGCAGCAGCAGCGGCAGCAGCAGCATCATCGGTGGTGCCCGCATGAGTGGCCCTGAGCAGGCAGCGCATTACATCAGCGGCCGGCTGAGTGCACGCGCATGAAGGTGAAGTTGCCAGCGCCTGCTTTCCCACTGGCCTGAGCCCCCAAGCAGCCAGGGGTGAGCTGGGGATCCCAATGGCCTGACAGCCAGCCATGTCCTCCCACCACCCACCCCAGTTCCCCCATTCCCCATCGCTGATCCATTGGAGCCTGTGGGCTGGGGGAAGGGACCAAGAAGTCAGCCATTCCACCCGCTCACCAGTCCCCAGTCCCACCCTGCCACCACTCATCCGCTTCCCTGTGGTTCCCCGTTTGCCTGCGGGCGGGTTTGGGAGGATGGGGAGGTGGGGGAGGGGAGGGACCGAGAGGTGGTCAATACACCTCATGACGACTGGTCAAGTGGTCTTTCTGGTCATTACGCTTATGGTCCCTGGCCTTTTATTATATAGGATGTGCTCTCTCTCTCTCTCTCTCTCTCTCTATATATATATATATATATATATATATATATATATATATATATATATATATATATATATATATATATATATATATATATATATATATATATATATATATATATATATATATATATATATATATATATATATATATATATATATATATATATATATATATATATATATATATATATATATATATATATATAAAGGTAATAGATCCAAAAGATGTCACTAGGTTATGGCAAAAATCCCATTTAGGCTGCTGTGGGAGATGTTCTGTCTTTGCTAAATTACATCACTACAGCCTCAGGAAGCATTCGTTCACCTCTATAATGCATTATTATCCATCCTCATGAGGAAAGGGAGTCATATGCAGTTTGCAGTGGGCATACTGGACAACCCAGTACATTTATAGTCTTGCTTCAGTGCTATGTTAACTTGCCACTTGCTTCTGCCATAGTATAGACCAATGGGAACTGGCACCTGGTCACTCTACGAAACATCACCTTGTTGCATTATATCAGGATCTTCATGTTAATCACATTAGATAACCAAAAAGTGACAATACAATTGTGGCCTTGGTAATGCAAATGCCTTTGGAAAAGTGGAAAATAATTATAAAGTTTCAGGGGTCCAGCGGCCTGGGTTTATACAGACATTACCAAAAATACTAAAGGTGAATGATTGCATCTGATTCCTTCCACCACTAAGAAGTAATCACAATGTCCATGGGGGTTCTTTGGGCACTGGAGGCAGCATGTGCCCCAAGTACCAGATGACACAAAATGCTGGCGGGGAAAATGTAAGTTGCAAGGTGGCCTTTCATCCCATCCAATTTCACCCATAGGTGCACTGGTGCCTGCCTCTCAGCCAGCTCAGAACTATGATGACATAGGTGTCTATGGTGACCAGCATAGAGAGAAGGAGACATGTAAGCTTTTTAAGCAGGTAGATTTACTAAGAATGGGGAGAAAAAAATTGCAGTTGTAGAGATGGCTCTGAAAAGTAACAGTGGAGGAAAAATCTCCGAGCAGGACAGAACTTTGGGTGGTACAGCCCATCCCCCACTTGTGGAAGAACAAACAATCCAAAGTAAGAATAGATGCAACTCATTTAACATGTAAAATGACTGTCAGAGTTTTTTTCTAATCTCAGGGCAATTTTGGGAGGTTGTGCTTACGTAAAATAAAATGTCTACAGTTTTGATGTAGTGGAAATTGGAAATGCAATGAAAGAGGATGAAACGAAATCAAATACCTAGACTTTCAGAATTCATAATTTCACACGTCAAATCTTTGTCATCTCAGCTTCAGTCTTTTATGTCCATCTCTTTAGAAGTCACTTATGCATAAATGCCCTACCTCAATTTTAACATGGACAAAATAAAGTATTTTCTTCCTCCAAATCTGTATCAGTGACCAGATTGTTAACATCTCCCTAAAGGAAATATTTTCCAGATGATAAAGAATAAAGCCTTCCAAAAATAGCTTTTTTGGTATTCTCTTTAAACTTGTAGTATTTATTATATACTAGAGGCCCAGTGCATGAAATTCTTGCATAAGTGGGGTCCCTAGGTTTGGCCTGCAATCAGGGCCGATCAGGTTCCCTGCCTCCCAGCCTCCCTGCCTCCCTGCCTCCCTGCCTCCTCCTTCCCTAACTCCCTCAGCGCCCTGCCACTGCCACTGGTTGCCCACCATGGTCCATAACGCCCCCTGGTGGTCAGTGCACGTCATAGCCAGTGATCCAACTCCCATTCTCCTGGTCAAACTCCTGAGGGGACACTTTGCATATTAGCCTTTCATATATATAGACTAGAGGCCCAGTGTGAGGAATCGTGCGGGTAGGGTCCCTAGGCCTAGCCTGCGATCAGGGCCATCTTCTGCCCGATCACCAGTCCCCAAGCTGAACATCGGCTCCTCTGCTGGGGCGGGTAGGCCGTGGGTGCACCCCGCAGCTTCCGTCAGCACTGCAAGCCCCAGCAGCAGCAGCGGCAGCAGCAGCATCATCGGTGGTGCCCGCATGAGTGGCCCTGAGCAGGCAGCGCATTACATCAGCGGCCGGCTGAGTGCACGCGCATGAAGGTGAAGTTGCCAGCGCCTGCTTTCCCACTGGCCTGAGCCCCCAAGCAGCCAGGGGTGAGCTGGGGATCCCAATGGCCTGACAGCCAGCCATGTCCTCCCACCACCCACCCCAGTTCCCCCATTCCCCATCGCTGATCCATTGGAGCCTGTGGGCTGGGGGAAGGGACCAAGAAGTCAGCCATTCCACCCGCTCACCAGTCCCCAGTCCCACCCTGCCACCACTCATCCGCTTCCCTGTGGTTCCCCGTTTGCCTGCGGGCGGGTTTGGGAGGATGGGGAGGTGGGGGAGGGGAGGGACCGAGAGGTGGTCAATACACCTCATGACGACTGGTCAAGTGGTCTTTCTGGTCATTACGCTTATGGTCCCTGGCCTTTTATTATATAGGATGTGCTCTTGCTGAAAATCAGGACATCATTTGTTGAATTCTAGGACAACTAGATTTGTCTCCCAACTCCATGGAGATTACCTCAGAACTGCAATTTCAGTGATGAGTGCAGGTAACCATATGCAAATCTCCAATGGAAACTGCTCTCAGAGAAAACTAGCATTTATAAAAAGAGCAGATTTGGAATTTATCTTACTAATAAGGGAACTTTGTCAGGACTGTGAATAAAATTGTACAAATTAAAGAACAACATAATTCCCTTGGATGAAAAGCTTCTTATAATGTGTTGTAATCAGTAATATTTACTATTTATTTAATTATAACTAAGGAAAAATAAAGCTCTAGGTATGTATCAGTTATTAATATTAAAGTTTGCTGACTTATCCTGGAATAATCATTGTGAGATAAAACCATCCCTATTCACAGATTAAAATAGAGAAGTGTAGTGTGATCTTTTAACATCCTCATGGTCACATAATTTAGAAGAGTCAAACTATCCCTCATAAAACTGTCTGGTTCTAAACTCCCACAAGGTACTCTTGTTCTTCTCTGCCTCACCCCTCATTTCCAGGAACGGGTAGAGGGGAACACTTTGGCATCATATTTTTATATCATTATGCAATGCGCATTCTCTATTTGAGAGCAGATTTAAAGTATCTCTTTTAGAGTGATTGAAGGGCTAAAGTACATTTAATACTATTTTTATAATAAATGTGTGTTCTGCTTCTGCAATCATAATGTACTAGCAATTTAGTTCATAAACTTTCAAAGCCCAAGGATTTTGTCCATAAAACTTATTTCAGGAGTTAATACAATGTCCTTGGCAAGTTATGAACCTCAAGTTTTAATAAAAGAGAGAATGTTTGAAGAATTTAAAAATTATTTAATTTTATTTATAAGTTCAGAACTTTCATAATATAAATTACAAAATACACAATCTCCACATCGTAGATGATTAAACAAATTTTTATTTCTAGAATATGAAATATTTCTTGTATTTTCTGTATTGAAAATTTTAATTTAATGTACAGCTCTTTAATGTGTGTGTGTGTGTTTTAGTCCTCAACTGAGGATATTTTGTCCACTGATTTCTAGAGAGAGTTAAAGGGAGAGAAGAGAGAGAGAGAGAGAGAGAGAGAGAGAGAAAGAAAGAGAGAGAAACACATCCGCATGAGAGAGAGACACATCAATTAGTTGCCTCCAGCAGGTGCCCCAAAATGGGCTGGGAAATGTGCAACTGAGGAAAGAGGTACATGCCCTTGAGTGGGAATCAAACTCACTACCCTTTAGTCTGGAGGCCTACACTCTAACCACTGAGAAAAACTGGCCAGGGATAATGTGGTATTTTCCTTTAATTTTCTTTATATTGCCTATCTTTCTAAAAGTTATATTAGACTTTCTCACATATCCCAATGACTCTGTAGAATTCAGTGGCTGTCAAGTTTTTGGTTTCTTTTGATGAGCACTGGATCTTGATCAAAGGAATGAAACAAATATGAAGCTTCTTTTTTTAAAAAAAAAAAAAAAGTTCTGTGTGAGCCTACCTTGTACTGGATTGATACTTGCCCTGCTCTCCCCAGAAAGCCTTAGGATGTTAGCAGTACATTTTCATATCCTCCTGGTGTTATCAGTAACAACAAGCCAAATTTGAGGTATGTGTGTGGGAGGAAGGGTACATTCCTCCCCTGAGGGGTTACCACAAGAGACATGAAAATGTTTGTAACCACTTACTATAGGGAATGTAATGGGAAGTCAAAAACAGCTGAAAAGGATGGAATAAGGATAAAGAAAAACTAGTTGTTTACCATCCTAATATATAAACACCCAGGGTCCATAACATCCAAAATGAGCAAAGGTTCAACTGACTGGAAGTCAATACTGGGTTGCCATGGTGATCCAGCAGTGACTGCCGAGGAGGCTGCATATCAGGCCTGAAGAAAGTCCTCTAGAGAAAAGCAGGGTCTGATCCATAGCCTCTGAGGCAGCTGTTGATCAGCACTTGCCTCTCTCTTTTGGGCCTGGCCAGCAACCACACCTCTCTTTCTCTAGGGCCTCCGTAGTGGCTGCTGATCAGCCCCGCTTCTCAGATCAGGCCTGTTGATAGGCCTGGAGACGCTGACTGGCATAGAAACCAACCAATAAGAGCCAAATCTGTGTGAACTGTGAGGAGCCAATGGCTGCCTAGGAGGCAGAGCTTTTGATGTTGACTGGCTTAGAAACCAACCAATCAGAACCTAATCTGGGTGAACAGCGAAGGTGGAACCTAAGGTGGGGGCTGAGGAGGGGTTTTAAGGGCAACAGCTGTTTGGTGTAAGGTGTAAGAAAGCGATTCAATTTTTTAATGACCGGTTTGGCAGTATAGTGCATATGGCTCGATATCAGTCCAGATATAGGGATTATGTATTTTTGTCTGCCAAGAGAATCTCCTCCTGCTGAAAAAGGCTTCCCCCCCCCCCCAATTTAAGCAATCCTATCCTATATAATCTATCTATACTACTAAAAGGGTAATATGATAATTAGACTGGGTTGACTGGCCATCTTCCGGACATCTGACTTCCTTCTGGACAAAGCCATGGTGGTGGGGGCCAAGGCAGAGGTTGTAGGGGCAATCAGGCCAGCAGGGGAGGGAAGTTGGGGGCAACCAGGCTGGCAGGGGAGGGCAGTTGGGGGTGATATCAGGCCAGCAGGGCTGGGCAGTTGGGGCAACCAGGCTGGCAGGGAAGGGCAGTTGGGGGAGATCAGGCAGGCAGGCAGAGGCAGTTAAGGGCAATCAGGCAGGCAGGCAGGTGAGTGGTTAGGAGCCAGCGGCCCCAGATTGTGAAAGGGATGTCCGACCGCCAGTTTAGGTCAGTTCCCTGTGGAATTGGGCCTAAACCAGTGGTTGGACATCCCTCAAGAGGTCCCTGATTGGAAAGGGTGCAGGCTGGGCTGAGGGAACCCCCCCCACCCTGTGCTCAAATTTCGTGCACTGGGCCACTAGTTTAATAATAATTGTGTTTGGAAATATCTTTATATCTGCAAATGTACTTTGCTTGGAGGAAAACTGTTATTAACACAAAGTATATCAATTAAAAAACAGGTGAAACTCTTTTGGAGCTATGCCTACCAAAGGTGGACTACCCATACAAATTATAGATAAAAATCCTTTGCTCTCCTTTTACACTTTGTTTTAAAGTCTATTACTAGTATATTTGGGTTTATTATTTGAAGAAATTTAGCCTCACTATTTGTGTGAAATTTGAGGGCAAAGTTTTAAGAAGGAAGGCAGGCAAATAATGATGCCAGCAAAGTAAACATTAATAAACTTTATAGTTTATTAAATTATTGAAAGAATCAATTCCACTCTCCTTCAGTTGTTTGAATCTGTTAGCTTATGTGGAAAAATAGCCAATGTTGTTTGTTTTTATTGGAGTAATTGCTTCTCTTGAATTAAAAGCTTCTTAAACAATTCACCTAATCTTACTTCTTAAATCACTCTCAATCTGTGTTGCTTAGTTTTCACAGCTTCTGAGCACATAATATAATTAATTCAAATGAGCTTCCAAGCAAAAAGTATATTTTTTCATTAATATGAGATTAAAGTCTGGAAATGGTTGTTGCTGTGTAAATTATTGAGTCCCATTTATTTTATTAAGTCAGTATGTAGACTTTAAGGCATATAAGAAAACCTCCTCCTTTCTCATTTTCTCTTTTATTCCTTGCCATCCTTTTCTCCATATTTCCTTTCTTCTTTAAGTGTGACTTGATAGTTACCCTGTACTTAAAAATATGCAAATTGTGGGGAAGCACGGTACTTGGTTGGAAAGTCTGTAAGGAGGATTCTCCAAAAGGTTGGGGGCCTCTAGGGGGACCTTGCCAAAGGCAGCAGCCCCTGCCTTGACTTTTCCAAACAAGTCCCAGTCCTGGGGTGTTTTACTAGAATCTCTATCTTTAGTCTTCAGACACGACCTTGTAGAAGCATGTGCTTTCTCAAGGATGCTTACCCTGCTAATAGTATCTAATAGCTAATTCTAGTTCAAGCTGCTGTTACAATAAAAGCTGAAGGAGGCAGGCAAAAGGGGCTGCCTGATTGCTATTGCCAAGCAGTCCCTTAGCCTCTCTTTCACAGAAAAGTGTGTCAGAGTAACCAAATGTTTTTTTTTTATTTTTACTCACTCAGATGTCCCCAATGTAATGAGATAAATGAATAAGGAACTAAATTCAAACTCCAAAATATATCAAACATACAAAAATTATATAAAAATATAATAAAATACCTGTGCAATTTAAGGAGTAACACAGGCTCATTAAGTCCACCTGTTACTTGGCACTTAGGATTATATTCCTATATCTCTCCACACTCCTTCACACATAGAAGTCACCACTACTTTGAATTAGATATTTATCATTTCTGCATGAATTGATACTTTTATTACATATATATGTATATATGTGTATATATGTATATGTGTTTATATGTGTGTGTATGTATGTATATACACATGTGATTACAAACAATATGTTAGATTAGTGGCTAATTTACTTTCTACAAGTGACACCATATATTGCATTTTCTTACAAAGTTTAAAATGGCTTCACCTGCTCTCAGGTGGGTCCTCTAACCATTGATTCAAGGACAAAGATTTATTTAATCATGTAGTTTTGCCATCATGAATATGCAGTTTTAGAGACAGCAGTGTTAATATGAGTCAAGTTAAGGGAGGAAGAGAGATTAAGGGAGAGAGTATGTGTATATTAAGATGTTATATTATACCAAAACAATGGAAAATAATAGAGCTGTTAAGACAAGTAAGGCTCTTCTAAATTGTGATGTGGGTTTCTTAAAAACAGTGTTAAATGAAACAGGCAAAAACACTGAACATTAAGTATGGTATGCCAACATGTAAAAAAGTGCCACTTTATTTTGAAACCATTTATGTATACTAGAGGCCCGGTGCACAAAATTTGAGCATAGTGGGGGCCCTCAGCCCAACCTGTACCCTCTCCAACCTGGGACCCCTCTCAAAATCTGGAACCACTGGCTCCTAACCGCTCACCTGCCTGCCTGCCTGATGCCCCTAACTGCTCCCCTGACAGCCTGATGGCCCTAACTGCTCTTCCCTTTGGCCTGATCCCCCTAACTGCTCTTCCCTCCGGGCCTGATTGCCCTAACTGTCTATCTGCTCTTCCCTCCTGGCCTAATTGCCCTAACTGCCTATCTGCTCTCTCCTCCTTGCATGATCGCCCTAACTGCCTATCTGCTCTCCCTTCCTCTCTGCTCCCTTTGGACCCCCGGGACAGGCATTGCTGAGAGCTCTCTGCCATGGCCCCAGCCCCACCCCCATCCTGATTAGTCATTATGTGATGGTGTCCCAGCCAATTTGCATATTCCTATATTATTAGTATAGATATTCCCAACAATATATAGGATATATTGTGTAGTTTGAACTTTAAACAAATGGTGTCATTCTTTGAATATATTTGTGACATTTATCAATGTAATTGTTGGAACGTCAGTGCATTTATTTTTATTGCAGTGATTTATTGGTTCATTCTTTTTTATCAGTGGAAATATTTTTGGTCTGTGGATCTTTTTACTCACTGTTGCAATGAACATATTTTTCATATTTCCTCATAGATTTTGTGAGATTATCATGTAAAAATTACATGAAATTGCTGAGTATATGCATCTTAAACTTTGTCAGATATAGTCATATTCAACTTATTCTCCATCTTAGTTGTATAAATGTTCATGTAGAAGAGCTTTCCTAGATTACATAATTAGCATTGTATTTCATTGAAACTTTATTTATTTCATTTCTGGTCTGATTGAGTAACATTTCATGTGTTTATAATGTAACAAAATTCCCTGATCTATCAATTGTCTTTAGGACCTTTATCTCTTAATCACTAGGTTTCAATGCTTGAAATAACAATAAGATTTTCTAACATTACAATACATATAATTTTAAGGTCAAAAGGAGAATAGTGGTGGTAAAGTCAACCTAATTTTTATGCACTATTTCAAAAAGTTAATAGATATCCTCTTAAATTAATACAAGATGTGAAAGTGTTAATATGATATTTAAATAAATAGAATTAACAATTAGAAACAGCATCTTAAGAGTTAAAAGAATTTGCCTCTTGAAAGTAGAACTAGCACTTTATAAGGGAAGTTTCTTTCAATACACATACACACAAAATACTTATGTACACACACTTAAACACACACATGATTATATATACATATAATATTTTTGTAAGAATACACAAGAGATGGACCATTTGCAACCTCCACTGGATCTGGAAAAAAAGAAGCACTGAGGAAGTGGGTAAGTAGAATGCTTATTTTTCACTGCATGCTACTTTATTTCCTTTTGATTTTTCTCTTTATGACTGTATTGCCCATTAAAATATAAAGAAAACACAATTTTAAAAATCTATTCTACCAAACTGTAATCAAATATGTTTTAATTATCCCTGGAGGATAGTAGCTGTTAAAATAGATTTAACAATCTTTAGAGCAGAGAAAAAAGGGAAGTGATACATGATATCTGTACTTAATGAGTTATGAATTCCTGTATATTGAGAATGCAGATACCTTGCTATGTCATTAAGAATATCCATACTAGCAATAAGTTAACAAAAGACTTCTAAAATTTTCTGGATAATTACTTTATATTTGTTGCACTGTAACAATGTTGAGGGCAACAGCCCATTTATTAACTTCAAAATCTTACTTTACAGGCTGTAAAGTTTGAGATCACTCATCTTTCTTAACCTAGACTCTCCACGTATTATTTTATAAAACATGGTGACATTGACAATTGAGGAATTACTACTAGTCTTTTTATGTGTATTTTACATTTCATATTCATATCAGGAAAATTTAAATCTAGGATTTCATCTTCTTTCTTTATTCCCTTCTGTCACCCTATGATTTCCAACCCTTCCTCAAATTTGCATACATTGACATTTTCAACATTTCAAAAATTAGACAGTTTTATTTTGCTAAGCTGCAATATAAAAGCAACTAGCAATTATGTCTCATTGATATTCAATCCTAGTAAGTGTACTCCTCAAACAAGAGCTAGCTAGCATTTATTATTTTCAGAGCAGTCTCCTGGTGAGCTTTCTTGTGATACACGTTTAATTTCCATATCTATGTCTAATATCTATATCTTTTACAAAGTTGTGAAGTATTATACTGTGGGAACCATTCTTATGACTTCCACACAATAGATGTAGAAATTAAATTACCAGATTTTTCTGACTTTCATACCGGATTCATTTAAAAAGGACGACAATGATGAACTATTTTTGAATCATTGTTTAATAATGAACTAAATGTATTTGCAATATATTTGATATATGACTTATTAATTACTGATTGCTGCTTTAAAAATTATCCAAATGTACAGCAAAAAAAGAACATCCATTTATTATCTCAATTTTAGTAAATCATAAGTGTGGGGAAAGTTTAGTGTCTCCCAGACGGAAATCAAGTTGTCTACAAGGCAATTGTTACATCTGGAGCTTCACTAAGAAATATTCTGTTCTAAGGCTCATTCAGGATTTTGCAGGAATTCATTTCCTTGAGGCTGTATGAAAGAAGTCACCATATTCTTGCTGTTAGCTAAAGACCCCTTCTCAATTGCTAGCAACCACCCTTATGTTCTCACCACATGGCCTCCTCCTCTAACACTATGACACTTTGTTTTTTCAATGTTATCATGAGTATCTACCTTTTAAGGGTCCAACTGATTATGTCAAGCCCACCCATGTGATTGAAAAGAGACATGATTAGCTCAAATCTCTGGTTGAAAATTTGTTCACCTTTGCTATTTAAGGCCATTTATTCATGGTTGGCCTGATTGCTCCTAACCACTCTGCCTGCCTCATCACCCCTTACTGCTCTCCTGCCTGCCTCATCGCCCCTAACCGTCTCTGCCTCGGCCCCTGTAGCCGCGGCTTTGTCCAGAAAGATGTCTGGAATGAAATCTGGAAGGTCTTCATTAGCATATTACACTTTTATTATTATAGACTAGATGCCCAGTGCATGAAATTTGTGCACGGAGGCAGTCCCTCAGCCCGGCCTGCACCCTCTCCAATCCGGGACCCCTTGGGCCTAAACCAGCAGTCAGACATCCCTCTCTCAATCCGGGACTGCTGGCTCCTAACTGCTCACCTGCCTGCCTGCCTGATCACCCCTAACCATTCTGCCTGCCTACCTGATAGCCTCTAACCGCCTCTGCCTGCCTGATCACTCCTAACTGCTCTCCCCTGCCAACCTGATCACCCCTAACCACTCTCCCCTGTTGGCCTGATCGCCCCTAACTGCTCTCCCCTGCTGGCCTGATCACCCCTAACCTCTTCTACCTCAGCCCTGCCACCATTGCTTTGTCCGGAAGGATGTCTGGAAGACGTTAAGTCTATCTGGTTTAATTAGCATATTACCCTTTTATTAGTATAGATTATTTTTAACAGCTAACATTTATTTAAGCATTCTATTACCCCATACTTAATTAACTCCATTTCATTAATTTTCTTATTTCATATTTACATGGAACATGAATTATGTGTTATTTTGCTGATGCAGAAATAGACATTTCAGAGGATAAATGCCTTTTCAAAATCAGCACACCTGGCAAGTGGGAGATCTAACTAATCTTAAAAACCTTTAGTTTTCAAACTACAGTGTATTCAGAAAAGAAAGTCATCGTAACAGATTCATGTTACAGTAAATAGACTATAGTGGATGTTTAGAAAATTACATTGCTTCCACCTCTTGTACATTTTTTTCATTTTCTGCCCCTACTTCTCATTATAGAATATTTTTATATTTTCTGCAGAGAGTATGCTTACTTTATGTGCTTGTTTATTTTACACAAATGAATGACTTTTGAATTTTGTGCTGAACAGGTGGCATTAGCCAATCAGTTATGGTTTGAGATATTAAAGAGGTCCAGCTGTCAGACAGTGAGAGAATATGAAGTAGTTGCCTGTGGTAAGATTACTCATTTATCTTTGCTGCATATTTTGAAACCATGGCTTATTTAAATAATTTGTGTTCTGTGAGCCTTGACAAATGTGGCAATATAGTGTGGCTCACACACTCAAGGGTACATTTAAAGACATTTGCAAAATGAAATTTATATTTTATTTTGAATACAATTTTCTTAGTGTATATAGTTTTGAATAAAAACAAATACTAGGTATCTTGGTGGCATAAATATAACAAATATTTCCAACTCAGACTGTGTTAAATGTGGAAGGACATTAGCTGTTACCAACATCCTAAAATAACACTTCAGTAAGAATTTCTATTTGTAGATCCATTTGTGTACTTGCAACCCACATTAATATTGTTTTTACTGACTTGTTAAAATAACAAACGTCTTGGAAAGTGGGTTGACTTTTGAGAAACTTGCCATAGTTTCAATTTTGCTTCGGGATAGATTGTGGTTTAAAATTTGTTCATTATACTTGTGTTCTGGACAGCAAAGACACATTGAAATTATTTATGCTAAAGGGTTTTGTGAGAACAGGTTCTTTTCTAGACACAATAGTAAAATGCAATAGGAAACATAGTTAATGCATATTCTAAAGAGATGAAGACTTCCAATCCACAATTTTCTTATCTTCATTTTCTCTGGGGTTGTACAAAATTTCTAGGGGCTGATGCACTGACAAATCAGAGGTGATTTTCAACATTTGTCTAACTATAGTTTTTTGGGGTAACAGCTCATTGCTTCCTCATTACTGCAAAGGCTACTTTTATGACAAGCTTTTTCTTCCTGATTTTCATGGCACTCTTATTCACATGAGAAAGCATTCTGCTATTCCAATGCCATGTTAGAATGAGTGAAAAATCTCTATTCTTCTTATGCTTTCTATAGATATATCATACACTTCTTCCTTTGGGGGGATGTGATATTTCCAAATGTTATTAAAAATAGCATGCACATGCTCATCTGCTTTTAAGTATAACAAAATGATAATTCTGTAACCCATTAATATCCAACCTTTCAATTTTTTTTTCTTTAATTCCTATCAGCCCATAATTCTGGGTTATTTTTTTCTATTATCAATTAACTTTTTTTTTTACATAACAGCAATTAACAATTCAAATTTTAAATTAAACACACAGTACTATTTACAATTGTACCACAAAATAAAACAGTAAGTATAAATATTACAATATATATATTCTGAAAAATAAAGAAATATGATCCAAGAAATCTAAGAAAATCTAAAAATATGGATTCATGGAATAAAAACTCCATGTTATGAAGATACCAGTTCTTCCCAACTTGATCGGTACATTAAACGCAATGAAATCCTAGCAACTTCGGGCGGGGCCTACGGAGTCGTGGATCCCGCTGGGAGCACCAGGACAATGGGGACCCGGGACTATGAGTACGACTACCTACCGACTACCTACCTATTCAAAGTGGTGCTCATCAGGGACACGGGTGTGGGGAAGAGCAACCTGCTGTCCGGCTTCACCCGCAACGAATTCAGCCTGGAGAGCAAGAGCACCACTGGTGTGGAGTTTGCCACCCGCAGCACCCAGGTGGACGGCAAGACCAGCAAGGCGCAGATCTGGGACCCCGCTGGCCAGGAACGCTACCGCGCCATCACCTCCGCCTACTACCGAGGCGCAGGGTGCACTGCTGGCGCATGACATCGCCAACACCTGGCATACGAGAATGTGGAACGCTGGCTGAAGGAGCTGAGGTGCCATGCTGACAGTATCACCATCATCATGCTGGAGGGCAACAAGAGCAACCTGCGCCACCTGCGGGCTGAGAAGGCCCGAGCCTCCACAGAGAACAACCTGTCCTTCATTGAGACCTCAGCCTAAGACTCCATCAACGTAGTAGAGGAAGCTTTCATGAACATTCTCACAGAGATCTACCGCCTCGTGTCACAGAAGCAAATTGCAGACCGCGCAGCCCTTGACGAGTCCCCTGGGAACAACGTGCCACCCACTACTGGCAGACAGAAATCGAACAAGCTGCAGTGCTGCCAGAACCTGTGCCTGCCCCGTGCCTCCTCCAAGTATGCGTGCGTGCACATCCTCGTCCTTCGCCTGCCCATCACCATGATGTCTTCTCTGACCCGACCCTCTCTGTCCCTCTGTGACCTGCTCCCACCCCTCCACTGAGCTCTGCACAGTCAGCTGGGGTTTAGGAAGAACGGGAGTCCAGCAGCACCACCTGTCCTTCTCCCCCACCGCAGGGAAGCTTGAAACCTGGCTGCTGCACCTATTCTTCTTGGGTCCCAGGGGCCTCTGGGTGAGGTGGGGAGGGTGGCAGGATGGACCCGGCCAGCCAGAGAAAAAGGATGAGCACACCAAGCAGGCTTCAGTTTCCACAGCAGACTCCCCTCTGGGCTGAAGCCTGAAGAACAAGTGACCAGGGGACTGGGTCAGGCAGACAGAGGCTCAGACACCCTACCACCCACATACAGCCAACAGCAGCACACGCCTTTGACGTTGGCCTCGCCTGTGTGTGCGTGAATCCAGCTCCTGCCTGTAGATTTATGCTGGGAGAAGACCTCCCCTCCTTTCTGCAGGGAGGGCACTCCCCACCCCTCCCTGTGCCCTTCTCTCTGTCTTGTCTCCCTGTCTGGTCAGGAACTGTTTGCAAGTGAAGCAATATCTCAGTGTTTTGTATATACAACCGCTCTTGTAGCCTTTGTTTTTTTGTTATTGTAGAGAAACAGATTCTTTGTACACTTTGTAAGATTGATGCCAAACCCCAGCTCTCGGATCTCTTATTCTCCCTGCAGCCCCTGTTTCCCCGATGGCTCATTTCTCTGTCCAGTTACTAAAATGTGCAACCTGACTTCCTGGACAGAAACCTACCGCTGCAAAAAAAAAAAAAAAAAAAAAAATCCTGGTAACTTCTTTTGTGGTTATTTACAACTGATTTTTAAGCTTATATTCAAAGGAAAAAGATGAAAAGGATCCAATATAACACTGAAAAAGAACAATGTCGGAGGATTGAAACTATAGAAGTTCAACACTTATCAATTGCAAGTCAGACAAATATCTTAACAGGTTTTTCACCAAAGAAGACAGGCAAGTGGTAAATAAACATGAATGAAGCTTATCATAATTTGCCATCATGGAATTGCAAATTTAAAACAAGGAGACATCGCTGCACAGTAATGAGAATGGCAAACATGCCTAAATGCTGTGTGAGAATGTAGAGCAACAGGAAATGTCATTTATTGCTTGTGGGAACACAAAATGATACATGCACTATAGAAGGTAGTTTGTCAGTCTCTTACAAGCTAACCATACTTTTACCATATTATCCATAAATTGTGATTCTAGATATTTACCCATTTGATTGAAAACTTGAATTCACACAGAAATCTGCGTGATGACATTCATAGTCTCTTTATTTATAACTAGAGGCCTGGTGCACAAAATTTGTGCACTCAGCGGGTGGGGCCCCTCAGCCTGGCTTGGTGCCCTCTCGCAGTACAGGAGCCCTCAGGGGATGTCCAACTGATGACTGGGGAGCAGCCCTAAGCCAGCAGTCAGACATCCTTAGCACTGCCACGAAGGCGGGAGAGGCTCCCACCACCAATGCTGTGCATGTCAGCCATGCGCCCAGCTCAAGGCTTCTGTCTGCTCCCCCTGTGGGAGTGCACTGACCACCAGGGAGAAGCTCCTGCATTGAGTGTCCACCCCCTGGTAGTCAGTGCGCATAATAGTGACCAGTCATTCTGCTGTTTGGTCAATTTGCATATTAGCCTTTTATTATATAGGATCACAAAAGCTAGAAGCCACCAAGCCATCAATGGAGAAACAGACTTTGGTACATCTGTACAATGGAATGTTATTTAGTAATAAAAAGAAATGAACTATAAAGCAATAAAAAGCCATGAAGGAAACTTAAATGAATATTTATAAGTGAGAGAAGCCAGTTTGAAAGGTTATTCACTGCATGATTTCAACTTTGTAACATTTTTTAAATGACACCTTATTGAGATGTTAAAATAGTTAGTGGTTGCTAAGATTTGGGGTGAGAGATGAGTAAATAAAATGCTGAGGCTTTTTTGGACAGTGAGTTTATTTTGTAGAATACACTACTGTAATAGTGGATAAGAGATTATACACTTGCCAAAAGCCATAAAACTTTAAAGTATGAAGAATAATGTGTACAAATATACAAAAAAGTCATTTAGGATCAGGGAGCCAGGATCCCTGTAGCCTGAGACAAGAAGATCTTGTTGTATTACAAGTGTATAAAAGAATCTCAGTGAAGGTCATTGGGGAAGGGGTGATGACCAGAGTAACTTTGGGAAGGAATGGAGTCAGTAAGGAACTGCACATAACACTATACACTAGTTGATAAAGTAGTTAAGAGAGCACGAATTAACAAGAATTATAGTTCTATACATTTATTTATTTATTATTATTTTTTAATATATATTTATTGATTTCAGAGAGGAAGGGAGAAGGAGAGAGAGAGAGAGAAACATCCATGATGAGAGAGAATCATTGAACAGCTGCCTCCTGCACACCCCCCCCCCACTCGGGATCAAGCCCGCAACACAGGTGTGTGCCCTTGGCTGGAATCGAACCTGGGACCCTTCAGTCCGCAGGGTGATGCTCTTTCCACTGAGCCAAGCTGGCTACGGCCTAGTTCTATACATTTAAATAGAAATGGAACAATTAAGGAAAAGGATGGCATATGGTAGAAGCCAGGCTTGTCACTATGGGATTGAGAGTGAATGTGCAGATAAGTAAGCTGACTAAACTAAAATGATACAAGTGATAATAAATTAGAATTGGAGACATCAGTATAAACTCATATTTAGCTTAATAAAAATCTAGAAGTTTATGTATAGAAATATATGTATAGTCAGAATTCACTCTCTCTGCCTGACTGTGTGTATAAACAATTCTTTTGTCAGCTAAGAGGGCCTTAAATAAATGACACCCCAGAAACAATAATCACCCAGATCTTGGTTTCTAATACTGTTCTACAATAAAAGAAACAGAGCTCTTTGGAGAAGTAGCTGATTTCAGGATTAGACCAAGAAATATACAAGATGAGTCTGTATCACTGTGCAGTGTAATAAAGTAAGTGTTCCAAAAATGTATGGGGTACATTAAAAGAGCACAGAGTCAACTCAAATCGCTCCCAATGACCAAAGTCGGAACAACTGGGACAACGAAATAAAGACAGTAGTATTGGGATATAACACAAAATACAAAATAAAAATTCATGAGTCTATACTAATATAACTAAACTAGGGGCCTAGTGCATGAATTTGTGCACCTTGAAAGGAACTGTGGGCTGCGAGGCTGTGGTGGGCACAGGGACAGGTCTCAGCCCATCCTTTGCGCCCTTTCCTGGCCCCTCCTGCCAAGGCTTCCAGTCCCCTTTCTGCTGGCACCCCCTGCTCTCACCACCGCCGCTCACACCCGCTGATGGTGCAGAGTGATTGGGGCTAGCGCCAGCTGCAGGCGTGAGCGGGGCTAGTGCCGGCAGCAGGTGCAAGCATTCGGTGGGACCTTGCTGTGTGGGAGCAAAGAGTTTCTAGTAACCACCAGAGGCTCACCTCGATGACAGCGACCGGCGCCCCAACTTGGTCTGGCGCTCCCGCTCATCTGATCCACCGCAGCTGATAACTGCCATGTTCTGCACTCTGCCACCTGCTGCCAATGCCTGCCATGTTCCATGCGTCCCCTGGTGGTCAGCATATGTCATAGCGACTGGTTATTGGGTTGTTCAGTTATTCCACCATTCGGTCTATTTATGTATTAGGGTTTTATATGTATAGATTATTGAATACATCAACAAATGGGAGAGAAGATAAAAATTCCATGCAGAAGATTTACAAATAATTTATGTAGCTATTCCCCCCTTGAGAAGGGGGGAGTACAACTGTGTGAACTGTGCAGAGTGATTTCCTTCCTAAGTGTCAGTATGGACAGGGGAAAATTGAATAAATTAATTGTGGCAAACACTATCTTGGCAAACACTATCTCAGCATCCAAGAAAAGGTACTGTTTCCCCAATAGCCATGATTCATGAGTTCAGAAATTAAGGTGTGGAAAAGGGAGAGGTACCAGTCACTATTACCCCAAAATGTCCCACTAGCAAAATTTTTGCTTCCTGTTTTGGCAACTTTACATTCTGTTGATGCAATGGTCTTAGTTTTAAAGAGAGAATGCATCCATCAGGAGGCCAATAGGGATTCCATTGAACTGGAAATAAAGACTGCCACTTTGAGCTCTTCATATCTCTCAACCATGGCATATTCAGAGATATGCCATGGAATGATTGATCCTGACTACCAAGGGAAAATCGGACTACTATCCCGAAATAGAGGTAAGGATGAGTATGTCTGGAATATAGGAGATATCTTAGAGTGTCTCTTAGTATTATCATACTCTCTAATTAGGGTCAATGGGAAACTAACAACTCAGTCCAGACAGGATTACTAATAAGCCAGACCTTTCAGGAATAAATGTTTGGGTCACGTGGCCAAATAAAGAACCACAATCAGCTGAGGTGCTTGCTGAGTGCAAAGAGAATCCAGAATGGATAGAGGATGAAGGTAATTACAAATATCAACTACATTCAGATGACCAGTAACAGAAGTGAACACTTTGTTACAAATATATATTTGTTTTTCTTTCCTTATAACATTGGTTGTATTGGCTTCACATCATTGTATTTAAATAATGTCAATTTTACAGCATAATTTTTAGTTATGCCATATTAAGGAGAAAAGTAAACATTAGTCAAGGACTTTACTTCCTCTTCTACAGAAGAGGTTAGTGATTTTATATTGTACACAGAATAATTGTATAATTTTAGGCAGAATTATGATCTTTTTATTGTATTTATTTGGAAATTAAGTATTGTTAAAGAGTATGCATATGGATGTTAAATTGACGAGGGGTGAGGTTGTAGTGGTTAATTTTATGTGTCAACTTGACTGGGTCGTGTGGTGTCAGCATTTAGATACTAGTAAACATTATTTCTGGGTGTGTTAGTGATGGTGTTTCTGGATGAGATTGGAAGATGTGAGTGCCGCATCCATTTGCGGCTAGGGTTCAGGATCTGGAAAAGGGACCACACACAAATGAAAACACTAGATAAGAAATATGAATTTAGAAGGCATGGGGGGCCAGGAGGAAACCTTTCTCTAGTGGAGAGGCTCCCCAAAGCCCTGGCCCTGTTAGCTTTTATTCAATTTTAGAATACACATCTTGCCCTTAGTTAGGCAGGCAATCTGGTAGCAGACAGACTATCTTAAAGGTCAGTAAATATTAGTAAAGATTTACTTTGAGAATATTAAGTCAGGAATTTGCTTGAGCCACCATTATCTCGACAGAACAATCGGTGCATAGCTTTAGCCTTTGCTAAAGCTCAAGGTCCATCAGCCTTCCAAGTTCCCTGTTGCACTTTCATGATAGTGTTGACAATGGATAGCTTCCAGCAGGTAGACTTATTAAAGCAGAATATTCTTCCCAGTGTGGGTGGGCATCATCCAATCTGTGAGGATCTAAGTATAACAAAATAGGTGGAGAAAGGGAAAATTCACTCTCTCTGCCTGACTGTTTGAGCTGGACATTGGTCCCCTGTCCCCAAACTGGACTGACACCATTGGTTCTCCTAGTTCTCAGGCCTTTGGATTCAGACTATAACTATATCACCAGCTTTTCCAGTTTCTAGTAATAAATCTACTGGTTCATATTTTTCTGGAGAACACTGACTAAGACAATGGATTATCACCGAAAATATTAAAACTTTTTTGCAAAATTTTATATATAAACATCATATGTTCAGATCAAAGGGGAAGCAGAAATGCTGTCATATATCTCCAGTTTTCATTTTATTTCCTTCTTCATATGAGGCATTTCTAAGTGCTTTATAAGAAGTTAGTAATGTATGTTTGAATTTCCTCTAGTAAAGTTTTATTCAACTGTTTCTTTTAAAATTATTATTTCTTCATTATCACAGCCATGATGGCTAAGAAATATCCTGTGCTGCAAATGATTATCATTAAGATGTTATCAGTTTATTTATTCTTAAAAATATAGACATCAATATTTATATTTAGAAAAACAAACATCACTTGCAATGTAACTTAGAGTGAGAACCTTGCATTTTTATTAAAAATATGTGAAGTCCATGAATCAGTAAAATTATTTACATATTAAAATTGTTTTTAATAATACCTTCCTGTAAAAATTTAAGTGAAATGTACTCTAAAAAGAAATAGGAAGTATAATATTCATCCATGTGGCAGTGTGGAGCTTATACCATTTAATTTAGATCAGGAGATTTACCACTAGCCTGAGAGGTTTTGAAATTGGATTATTCATCAGCTTTACTTTCTGCCAAATTGCAATCATTACCTTTTTTTTTTTTTTGATAGTAGTTCCAAAAGTGTATTGACTGTCTTAGCTATTAAGTATACAGAACATTTCCCACTTTCTCACTGACTGGAAGATTTTTAAAGAATATGGATTCCTTGGAGAACACAACATTATACACAGGACTATAAAATTCCTTTATATACTCTTTGTCTTTGAGATCTTTTCCGCTTGTCATTTTATGGGCAGGTGAGGACTTTGTACATTTTTCTCACCTAGAGAGTGCTAATACAACATTTGCGGGTATGTCTTTGCAAGTAGCCTTGAAAGAAGCGGAGATTAATATTTACATTTCCATAAAAGGCTCTAAAAATAGCAGATCAGGACTCTCACTCAATTAAAAAGGAATTTTTGGAAACCATAAGTAAAATAAACTTAAGGAGTCCAAGTGGACAAGAAACAGAGAATAAAATTTACAGCCAAAATCTTGGTGCAGAAATGGTTTGGTTAGAATATTGCAGCTGTTGATGTGACTATTGAATGGGCCCTTCCCTAGCACTGAGTCCTGGACACTCACTGTGGCATTTCCATGTCACTCCAGAGTTCTCACATACGTTATACTGTGACTAAGTTGCTTTGCTGATACTTAATGTTACAAATGTTTAAAAAAAAATCTTGATGGGGCCAAAGGACAATAGAAATAATCCTTGCCCTGGTTTCTATTTAGAGCCTACCAGGATTTGGAATCACTCAGAAAAGCATAAAATCAAAATACCTTATTGTTGCACATAGTGCTTCTAGAATCCAGAGATGTTCATTAAGCAACTGTGAGGACTCGATGTATAAAATGTGTAAGTCTTTCTGCCACATTTCTTAAAAAAATATTTATTTATTTATTTATTTACTAGTATTTATTTTTGGCATTTAACATTTTATTCAAAACACTAACAGTACTATATGATTAAATAAAATATTAATCCAGTATATATAGAAAAGGGATTATTTTAAATTAAGTATTTTATTTTCCTTTATTTAGAAAAAAATATTGCTGTGTAAGAATTTATCTACTCATAACTTTATAAAATCATCGATTATAGAAGATAATAAGTTTACACTCACTGATCAAAGTATTGTAACATTCTTAAAATATCTTTAAGAAAGTGGGATGGTTAGGTTTTATTTGTCAATTTGACTTTGCTATCATACTCAGTTGTATTTTCAAACACAAATCTACTGATTGCTGGGAAGGTATTTTGTAGATGTGGTTAACATGTGCAATCAGTGGACTTTAAGATAATGAAGATTAACTTGGATAATCTGAGTGAACCTCATGTAATTAATTGAGGGCTTTGAAAACAAACCCTCTCATTGAACCCTAAAGGAAACAAACGAGTAATATTATTCTTTGTTTTCTCTTTGCTTCTGCTATTTTCTTTTATTGTCTGTTAATCTTTAAGAGTAGTACATACTTGAAAATATTATTTAGAACAAAAATAACGTGAAATTCTTCAATTCAAAATTGTAATTTATTTTTCTAACTACATTTGCAATATCTTAAATATTGAAATACAGATTACAATTATGCACTTCTAAAGCTATTTTAGCTTTTTTACTTCCCTTAAGTGTCACATTGAAACTAATTGAGATTTTGGTATACTGCCAGAAGCCAGTCCATTCTTGCTGCTTGACACAGTAGCTGCAGGGAAGAAACATCTGCACAGCATATGTTCCAAGGGACCTGGCGTATATGGCATGCTGTTCTTGATATGTTTGCTCCCCTTCTTAGTGCTATGTGTTCTAACCAGGGCCAACTCCCTGAGAAAGGTTGTTTCCCCAGGTGGGGATGTTTCCCTGGAGTTAGGGATTAACGGGACTAAGGAAGAGAATAAATCAGTAAAACCTCCTAGTGTTACAGAAATACCGTGTACTACATATGAAGAACTTAAACTAAGACTGTTGGCAATAAATTTGGGACTTGCTAGGCCCACATCCCCAGGGGTCTACCCACCAGAGAAAGTACCAAAGCCTATGCCCCTGAAAACCTGCCCACGCAGGGCAGTCCCAAGGAAGACCACCAGCAAGGCTAAAAGGACATAACCTTTACTTGGGCCATAGAATAGGATAATCTCCTTCAGTTACTTCCTTGTAGCTTAACAGTAGAGTAGTGACCTTGGAATGGAGATAACAAACTAGCCCTAACCTTTGGAATATAATGGATAGGATTAAAATCAACAGAGCTAGATAGAGATAAGATTTTTAGCAAAGGTCAGATAAGAAACTACAAACATAAAACAAGGAACTGTAGAAGGTCAAGGGAGGACCCAAAACATACCATGATATAAAGGCATGCTTATAGAATGAAGGAGTATAAATACAGATGTAACAGGACAATAAAAAAGAACCCAACTATGCTGATGATCTGAACGCTGTCTCCGTGTCCTTCATTCTTCGCCGACGCCGTCCACACCTTTGGGAACCCCTGGATCGCTGGGGCTGGACCCCGGCAGTATACAACTCAGTAGACCTCTTCTGTTCATCTTTATTTTCATGTACTTGTGATTAATTTTAGCCAATGTACAATGATTGTTTCCCAGATATATAAGGATGTTTTTGAGAATTCATAAAATTATCTTAATGACCTTGATGTCTTTAGAAAAAAATGTTATTTAAATAAAACATATTTACTGTTTTGAAAGGTCCCTCTTATACTATAGTTGCCACATAAATGTAACTCAATTTTACAAACTAACATTTCTAAATAAAAATTAAGATTCTTCTCTCCACTTGATGAAATATATCAACTAAGTTGCTTTGCCGATACGGTTGTTGTGGTGCAAACCCCATCTTCCTCAGCCATAACCATTAATCCAAAAATTCCTTCCTGTGGGTCCCCACTTAAAATTGCCATTTTTCTTTAATCAAATATATCTAAAAAACGCCTTAAGAAGGTGCTGCATCTTAAAAGAAGAGGCACATTAATTGGCTAATCTTTAAGGTGCATTATATTATACAAATAAGGGCAGTATAGTGTAGCACTTATGAGCAACATGTCTGGAATAAGACTATACTCAGTGTTCAAGTTATTACCTACTCATTTTAACTTTTGAGATATTTAATTAAGTTCTAACTAAACCTTGGTTACCTCAAATGTAATAATGATGATCAGAGTACTTATTAACCAAGGCTCAGTATGTACCCTAAGGCCTAGCCAGGGTGGACTTCTTGCCAGGTTAATGTCATCAAACTTTCACAGTTGTGCACACAGTGCATTAGTAAGAGGTTTCTCAAAATAAATGTCCAAATAGATATTTCCAGAAAAATTGTCCCATGCAATTATATGACTCATTATCTCCCTAATCTGAGAACTGATAAAGCTAAGGAGTTGAGGGTGCTGAGGTACAGTAAATATTCACTGAGCATAATGGGTAAGTTCTTGGAAACTTCAGCTTTAAGTAAAGCAACATGTAATAAAACCAATTTTACAATAGGCTAATGGATATAAACAAGGGTTATGTTCCTACAGCATATTTCTGCTCACAAAAGCATCACCAAACTACTAAATAAACACTTCTAATTTTAAGCATTGAAATAAATGCAAGGTTTACATGCATTTAAGAAAGAGAAATAAAAATAAGTAAGATTATTTTTTTCCAACCCACTCATTTCAATTCAGGGTCCTAGATGGTGGGCGTCTATCTGGGCAGCTCAGGGCACAAGGTGGGACCCCACTCTTCACAGGACGCCCTTACACACACACACACACACACACACACACACACACACACACTCAGACTGTGACAATTTAGGCACAACAATTGACATAATGTGCACATCTTTGGGATGTAGGAGAAAACCTTAATCCCCAGAGAAATCCCACACATACATGAAGAGTACATGCAAACTCCGCACAGACAGTGGATCTGGCCAAGAATCTTTTTTTTTTTTTTTGCTCTTCAGTATTATAACAAAATGACATTGAACCAAACAATGTTATTCTAGGACCTGTAGTATTTTTTACTAAACAAAAGTGTTTGCTGGCCATTTCCAAAAGGCTCATTTATTTACCACTTTCATTGGATAGTTTGCAAACAAAGCTTAACCTCATGGTAAAAGATATAGGTGAAGAAGCCACAAATAAATATATTCATATTTAGCATTCATATGTTAAGGTTTGTATACTTCATGTTACTATTAGTCATTAGCATGTTTTCACTATATTTCCCATCTTTCCGACACTGTTCAACTTCAGTTTATGAGCATCAATATGGTTTGTTCCCGTATTTCTGGAGCAAAATCAAAGGTCACAATGTTTAATGACTACATAGAATAAACAAATATGTAACTGTCTCAATGATGCTGTGCATGATGAAGTAAAGTGGTTGTGGTCTCTTTTACTGTTGTGTGTTTGTTTTTGTTTTGTTTTTGTCCCCCACAGCTAAAAAAAACAAAAACAAAAACCAAAACCAAAAAAAAAAAAAAGTAAAATGTACAACCCAGAGAAACAGAAATATTCTCTAAACATTTAACTTAGATATATGCAAAAAATTTTAAAAAATCAAGTTCATTTGCAAGTTGAACTTACTAACAACAGAAAACTAACCCAAATTCCAACACAAATAAGAGCCATTTCTTCTTATCGAGGCTAGTTGCTGAAGGGATAGTTGACATTATCCTGTGTCAGTCTTTTATTACAGAATTTAATATGAGCATGCTCCCTTAATAATAACTTTTGGTAATATTTGGAGACTCCATGTAACTTGCTTATTTGTCTACATTTTGCCTACATTGGATACATACTTAAAATGAGGTTTACATTTATGTCATATAATAAGTAGTTTGTTAAATTTTTCATATTTTATCTTGGTGAAATTCATTTCTTTGAGAAAAATATTTTCAATTTTATATGTTAAAGTAATAGTCATGTTGAAATGCCATGACTTAAGAATATAAAATCAAATACTATAACAAAATTAATTTCAGTGCATATTCATATGTTTTAGGCTTTGTCCACAATAAAATTATGCATATTTCCCTTGTAGTTATTTATGCTACACTTAATAACTTTAAAGCATAATAATTTACTTGTAATATAAATGCCACTTACTTCAAAGTAAGATCTGACTTGACAATATGTAATTATTTAGAAACTCTATTGAAGCACAAATAATATGATTTGAAGATTTCTAGGTGTACAGATAAAATTTTATTGTTTTACTATGTCAGTTTCACTAGTCTTCTTTAAGGCTCATTATTCTAGGGTGAGAAAAAAATTAACTAAGCTTTTAGGTTACTCTTACACACTGGACACCATATGGACGCTCTGAAATGAATTTAATGGTGGACATTTTATTATTTTAATTTATCTAGGCCTGCAAGGACTTCATAGGGCTCAATATGGTTAGGGCAGGGTATGTGACATGGTGATGGGGAAGGTGGAAAGAAATGAGGCAGAAGAGATAAAAGTGATGTATTTGTGGAAATTCTTGTAAATTGGGTTGTATGTGGTACTGCATGTGTGGCACTGTGCTTCTTTCTCCCTGAAGACATTGGGAATCCATAGAAAAATATGATTGGCAGGTAGTATTGCTTCAGTGTTGGTGTAAACTGCTATTGCACTTTAAATCTTAAAGAAGCAGATTTGAGTTTGCTTGGTGAAATGGTGAAAATATAGGATATGGTAAATACAGATCTAAAAATAGGAATGGGTAACTGGAAGATGATTTACTACTTCTAACAATAAAGTCATGGAAACAAAATCCACTTGAATGTTCATGTAAGCTTAATCAGAATTGGAATTTAAGGTAATGTGTTTTATGCATGTTTCCATCCCCTGGTACTTTTAAGATCATATATTACTTAACAGATATACAAAAAATGTTTATTATTCTAATAGCCATATTCACAGGAGAAAAAAAAAGGTACTTGACAAAGTAAACTGCATGGACTTCTTTTTCTTCAAAGATTCTCTTTGTTCTTTGAGAATTAATTATGTAGGATTTTTCTAGTTTCTTTGTTACTTTATTTGTAGCTATTTATAACACCTTTCATTCTTTATTTTTTTTTTCTTCTGTAAAAGCAGGATCAATTCATATGAAGAACCTTATTTTGTGTTTACAAAGAACTTTCTTATTTTGGATATATTAAATTCAATTATGTACAAAACTTTAGGACATTATGTTTTCACATGTGGTGTGAATATTTTAAAATATTCCATCTAACATTTGTAATTCAGCTGTTGTAGATTTAATCTCTTCCATCTGTCAGATTTTTTTTAATGTTGTTAATCCTTGAGGAGTTGAAACAGGTTTATAATTCAGCCAAATACTTAGACTTTAATGAACCAGATTTTATAATCAATAAGTTTATAAAAATGTCATTCAATCAAATACATATAATATAAAAATGTTTAAAGGTAATCAAATAAGTTAAACTGAATTATTTGTATATTTATATTCTTATTACTTATTTAGATTTAGGATTGCTTCTTATTTATTTATTTCTCATGCTAATGTACAATTTATTAGTTATTCTCAGGGTCACTCAGATTTTACTACTGAATTAGGTAAAAGTTGGAAGAAACAGAACAAAAAAATAAATAGGAAAGAAAATAATATCTTGAAATTGGTGAGAAATTACTTGATTTTGAGCTGGAAAAGAGGGGAAAAATAAAAGTGAAATAGAAATTACTACTTTTTAAAAATATAATGACTTAGAAAGAGGAAGAGTTAACTCAATAAACCAATGTGTTTCATATTCAGGTGCTGAGATATGTACATTAAATGCACACTGTAAGCCTCTCAAAGTCAGGGTTAGAGCATTTGTTATTATTAATGTAGCTTCAATATCCAATATGTTTTCTGATTATACTATTTGCCACTGAGTGGCCATCTTATTTAATTCTCAAAACAATCTTGTAACATTGTAGTTGACATCTGTATATTAAAGAGGAAGGCACTGGGCTAGACCTTATTTCACTTAGCATAACACTCTTTCACTAGAGGGTATTATGCTAAGTGAAATAAGTCAGACTGAAATATGAAAGACAAATACTATGTGATTTTATTCCTGTGGAATCTAAAAACAAAATACACGAACAAACAAACTCAGAGAACAAACTTGATGGTTGCCAATTGCAAGGGGGGTGGGAAGATGGGTCAAGAAGTTAAAAAGAAGAGTTACAAATTCTCAGTTATAAAACTGGTCACATGGGTTTAAAGAATAGCATAAGGAATATAATCAATAATATTGTAATAACTATATACAGTGCCAGAAAGGTACTAGACTTATCATGCTGATTACTTTGTAAGGTATATAAACGCCTAATATAATTTACTAACCGATGTACAATGGTTGTAACATTGTATGTCTACTATAATTAAAAAAACAACAACACAAGAACAAAACTGGGGCATAAAGAAAGAAAAGCTAATCTCTGATGTCTAAAACTGAAAAAAGCTAAAGAGCCAGAACTATTTGACTGGAAAACATTGCACTTTTATCTGTTTTTCTTCCAAGCTGGCACTATGCTGTGCTTTATTCTTAAGGCGCAATGTCTAGAGCTATGGGGAGAATCAATTTTTCTAGGAATTTCTCAGCAACCCAATGTTCCACACCTTCATACTAGATAACAGCCAAGAGTAACCTGTGACTTGCTTCCTCCTTAAAAGGCTCTAAAGTCATCACAATTTGCTCATTTTCAAAAAAGTTAAATATGGAACTCTCATTTGGCCCAGTGATCCCACTTCTAGGAATATATCCTAAGAAATCCAAACACCAACTGGGAAGAATATAAGGAACTCATACAACTTAACGAAAGGAAGACAAATAATCTAATTTTAAAAATAGGCAAAGGTCCTAAGTAGACACTTCTCCAAAGTGGACATACAGAAGGCCAAGAGACATATGCGGCAATGCTCAAAGTAACTAATCATCTGAGAGATGCAAATTAAGATGGCTTTGTTTATATAGTCAGGAAAACTAGGCTTTCTCTGTACAGTCTCTCCTCCACCAGCATACTACCCAGGCTTCTTCACATGGTGATTGTTACGCTGTTCCCAAATGCAGCAGGACAGGGCAAGCCTCAATACGCAAAAGCTGATATTCAAGACGCCACTTACATCATATATGGTATTATTCCACTGGTCACACCAAGATTCATTGTGGGAGGGGATTCAGAAAGGTATGGATACAGGGAAGCATGGGATAATTGGGACCCAATCCTGCAATAATCTGCCATAATATCATTAAGAGATAAAGACAGAATTCAAATACGCAATGGGTAGAAAGAAAATGTCTCCTAACATTCCTTCCTTGCAATCTCTGAAAAATGTCTTGTTGTTGCTTAGGAAATTAAGGGAAAATTCAATATATTCACAACACCTAAGGCTGCTATTTATCTCACCTTTATGCTGTGGAATTCATAAGATAATATGGCCCTGGAGGTAGATTCCACTACAAGTGTAAGTGTAACTATTGTTTTTCAATTGCCTTCACACCTATTTACAGACTGTCAGCAGCAACCTGAGCTGATCTCTGAGTAGAGATTGCATTGCTCTCACTGAGTCCTACCAGAGGTCAACTGTGCTTCCTTGGAGCTGCTTATCAATCTTCATGCGTGAAAAAAATTATAAAAATGATAAATATCATGGGTATCACTTTCACAAACATAGAGATGGTAGTCAACAAGGAAAAATGGAACATATGTCTGAATATGGAGAGATATCATCAAACACAAGTTCAGAATCTATAGGCATAAAATGATCCTTTGTTACATATAAATGGCCAAACCCAACTCAAGGCTTAAAACACATACACATGTACACACACACACACACACACACACACACACACACACACACACTGTTGTTCTCTTATGGCAGTATCTGCAATCACATCAATGGGAAAGAAGAGAATAGAGAAAAACATAGATCCATTTAGTTCCAGTTCTAAGGTGCACTCACTTGTTCCCTGAGGCCTACCCGGTCGTAATTATGAGCTGGCACAATGCCTGCCCATGCCATCTGCTGTTCTCCAAGGCTTCTGCCTCATCTATTTCAAGTATCCCATATGCTAACTAAACTCAGCATTGTCTCCTATACATACAGAAGACTTCTTAGCCTAAGAACAGGTCAAGTAGACACCCACTAACATTCAGCTAAAAAGCCACCCACTATAGAGGGAGCTGAGGTACATAGTAAAAAAAGAGAAAAGATAAAGATTAGTTTTACATTATTTTCAAGGTCTTTTAAGGCACCCGAGGGTAGTCATTTTGTCATGCTACCTGTATTTATCTCTCTCTTCTTAAATGAAGTCATTAATTTTGGAGCAACATTTGTCAAGCGCACTATTTGTCTCTGGTAAAAATGAATAAAAACTACATTTTATGAGATTTTACAATACTGTTTAATTAACACAACTATACTAACATATATAAACAAGATTGCAGAAGAAAAACATTTTATATAATTATCTTTTTTTCCCTGTACTCCTTCTATACTGCATTAATAGATTTTTAAAATACTAGGAAGTTTCCCCTCATTCAATATTTGATATTTTTGTATGTGTGCATGTACGTGTTTTTACTTTCCTACAGGGACTTAGAAAATGATCTTTTAGAAACAGGTTACTGTTAACCATTTAGCTTTAATCTGCCCAAACAGCCTCTCACCAAATATTTAAACATGAAGATTCAAAGTAAATGAGTTAGAACGTAATAGAACAGCAACATGTAAGCTCCATTTTTTAAATCAGTATTCACTTCCCCTTATTTTCCACCTTTGACTTTTTAGATCGGTAGCTCTCAGACATCAGCTAGTTAAAATAGCCTTCAGCATTGATTCTAGCTGTTTGGGATACCCCAGTGAGCAAGACAAAGTTTTTTCTGTCATGAGATTTTATGCTAAAGAGCCACAAAACCAGATTTTCTAGCTCAGTGATTTAAGAAAAGCACCATGAGAAATTCACGTTATATAATATTTTTTCAATAGCTTTAAAGGAAACTTTTATTGCAATTCAGAATATACATTATTACTCGGAAAAAATAATGAATTGATATTTAATGATAGGACATGTAAATAGTGAAAAACAAACCAACCATTTAAATCCAAAGATTTCTAAACATGAAACAGTGCTTGCCTGGAGAACAAAGTGCCCCAAGTTAACTAGAAATAAACTACACTATATTATAGTTGTGTCAATCCTTTGCCAACAAGAACTTGCTTATGGGGATATTTCTTATCTGCATCATTTTTTCTTATCTATATTAATAAAATAGAAGTTCTTCATCTCTTTTACATTCAGTATATATTTTTACTTCAAACTATATTTAAAATAAATACTAGTTTTGATTTCTGTAATTCTACAACATCTAGAGTTATACCTTTCTTAGAAGTTGAGAATTAAAAAATAGCAAGATATGATGGCATCTCAAGGTTTACTTCTTTATTCATTCTTTTTGTTGTTTTTCTTTATTGATTAAGGTATTACAAATGTGTCCTTATCTCAACATTGCCCCCCAACACCCCACTCATGCCCTCACCCCTCTGATGTCTGTGTACATTAGTTAGGCTCATATGCATCCATACAAGTCCTTTAGTTGATCTCTCTCCCTTACGCCCGCCATCGCCTACCTTCCCTCTGAGGTTTGATGGTCTGATTGATGCTTCTCTATTTCTGGATTCTTAATGGCATATGATTTTTCAGAAGAACACAATACTATTATTAAATTCAGTTTATAGAATCTTGAGTATTGAATAAAGACTATGATATGAAAAATGTACACCAACATGGTTGAGACTTCTTATAGTCCATAGAATTATTGTTATTTAATTTTGACTATACTTAATTGTATATGTCTAATCAAAATTAAGTCCTATATCTACAGTATTTACTATATAAGAAAATCTCCTATTAAGGTAATTGGCTTATTAGGGTGTTATTTTAAAATACTTTTATGTATATTAGGTCATCTTTATAAGCATCAAGGAAAAAATTTTGTTTGGGTTGAATACAAAGAAAAGTGTTACTTCTTGGAAAAAAGAGTCTGTCTTGGTACTGTAGATATTAAGAATGCTTGCATTGACCAAGTTTTCCATTTAATTCTATGACCTTGTTTTTAAGTGTTTCCTAATGTTAGACAAACACTCCATTATGTCTCAACAATAAAGCAAATTCAATAAAAATATAAAATCATAATTGTAGTGTAGATTGATTGTCATAAATATTGGAATATAGTTCCAGTCTCAAAGACAGGAAAACTGAATAGTCTAAAAGTTTTTGAAGAATATTTCTGGATTTATGTTTTCTGACATTTTAAAAATAATTTTTTCTTCTAAATTTCAAGTATATGTTGTTTAATGCATACTAGTAAAGAACTTTAAACTCTTTTTGTATTATTTAGCATATTAATTATATTAGAATGTAAGCATAAAAACAATAATGAAAAAAAGGCTTAAAATAAGACTAGTTTCAGAAGATAGAGCCTTATGTTTCTTTTATGTAAACATCTTTTATATAAAAATCTTTTATATGAACATCCAGATAGGCTCTCTGGACTGATATAAAGCTCCACAGTTTTAGGGACCTAATCTTTTTTTACTGTGTTATTCTGCCAACTTGCAAGGATTCTGGGGAATTTAATATTTATTTGAAGAAGGGCTGAGCCCAGGTAATATTGGAGAGCTCTAACACGGTGTGTCAGATAGCCACTTGATCGCTCCAATCTCTGCACGCACACCTCTTCCCATACCTCCCTCATTCTCAGTGCCCCATCTAGAAATTGTCACTGGATCACATTCTGGGACATTGGAAAGCTGCCTAGTCCTCTCTATTAGGCCTAGATATGTTCCCTTATGTTCTAGTGTCCCACAAAAAGTATAAAACAATTTATCTGCTCCCAACACATTCAATAGAGAATGCTGCAATAGAAAACAGAATCACAACAAATAAAGCTCATTTGCAAAAGGGAAGATGAAAAAACAAAGTAGTCCTCTGTGGAATGATTGTGATTATTTTGTTTTCTAGACAAAAATTTGGCTGACATATTTAGTTATTCTCTCAGGGAGATACTCACTTGTCAATTGTCTCTCATCCTCCTTGGCCACATCAGAGAACTTCATTGGGAAACTTCCCATCATCAAAGCTCTGTATGCTTTTATAACCCACATGCTTCTGGCATAAGTTTGAAGGCCTAGAAAACTGCTTTAGAGATGAAAGAATTACAGATTATATAGGTCAGGATTGTGGTTCCTTTGTCAGTACTACTCATTCAAAAACACTTAGTGAGTTATGGTCAATTTACTCCTTGGCAGTTCATGTGCAAGTAAACAACAATGTTTAATTTAATCATTTTAAGGCCTGATGATTTTGACATTTTACTTTTTAACCACTGTGCCCCACTTATATTCTCTCCTTCAAACTGATGCTAAATTTCTTTGTACTATGTGAAGCAAGAAACTTGAATTGGGCAGGTAATACAATATATTCATTTTAATCTTTGCCACTAAGCTACTCTCATTATTTGACAGAGCACTTTAAGAGAAAACTGCTTCTGCTAAGGCTTGTGTTGCTAAGTGGTTAGAGCATAGGCCCACACACCTAAGGGTCATGGGTTAAATTCCCAGGCAAGGGCACGTACCTGGACTGTGGGTTCAATCCCCATCCCCAGTAGGGGTATGTGATGGAGGCAACCAGCCCATGTGTCTCTCTCACATCAATGTCCCTCTCTCTCTCTGAAAAATAACCTCATGCAAGAATTAACAGAGAGAGAGAGAGAGAGAGAACTGCTACTTTAGTGCTACCCTCATGCCAGTGTTAAGTTGGAATAAGAAAGCTGCTGATATATCAGTCTAACAATTTACCAACTCTGCTACCCCTAGTCACATTAAGTTAAAGTCCATAGTCTAACCACCTGCCTGATCATTCTCTCTCTCTCTCTCTCTCTCTCTCTCTCTCTCTATTTTTTCCATCTCCTGACTATTGCATGAGTTCATTTCTCTTGCAAGATTTTGCTAAAAGTGGCTGGAATCAGCCTACAGAATCTGAAACTCTAAATTATCTCTAAATAATTCCACCTATATATAAAGCATTGATTGGCCAGTGTTCAAAACAAAAAGGGGAGAGTTTAAGTAATTTTTATATTAAAATATTTAAAAGATCATCCATTCTAGCATATAATTTGATTGTTCATCAATTACTGCCAATAAGATAATACTTCCTGTTTAGTCCTGCTTTTCCATACTATTTCAATTCTAGATACCAAATCCAGTCTTAATTATGATTAGATTAAAAAATGGGTGGTCAGAAATTATGTTTGCTCTTTCCAGGAGTACCTTCCTCATTATTTCTTTAGCAATGATTCTGTAAGCATTCAATTTTAGAACAGTGGTGATAGCTGATGGTGATTTTGTTCCCCCTTCCCTAGGGCACATCTGCCCATGTCTTAACACAGTTTTGTTTGTGCTATTGGCACCTAGTGGGTAGATATGAGAGATGATACTAAACATCCTACATTGCAAGGACAACCCCCCCCTTCCTCAACAAATAATTATTGGCCCAAAATATCAACAGTGCTGAGGTTGAGAAATGATGCTATAGAGGAAGTTTTCACCTTATATTCTTTCTAGTAACTATCTCTCCTCCTCCTCCTCCTCCTCCTCCTCCTGCTCCTCCTCCTCTTCTTCTCTCCTTCTCCTTCTCCTTCTCCTTCTCCTTCTCCTTCTCCTTCTCCTTCTCCTTCTCCTTCTCCTTCTCCTTCTCCTTCTCCTTCTCCTTCTCCTTCTCCTTCTCCTTCTCCTTCTCCTTCTCCTTCTCCTTCTCCTTCTCCTTCTCCTTCTCCTTCTCCTTCTCCTTCTCCTTCTCCTTCTCCTTCTCCTTCTCCTTCTCCTTCTCCTTCTCCTTCTCCTTCTCCTTCTCCTTCTCCTTCTCCTTCTCCTTCTCCTTCTCCTTCTCCTTCTCCTTCTCCTTCTCCTTCTCCTTCTCCTTCTCCTTCTCCTTCTCCTTCTCCTTCTCCTTCTCCTTCTCCTTCTCCTTCTCCTTCTCCTTCTCCTTCTCCTTCTCCTTCTCCTTCTCCTTCTCCTTCTCCTTCTCCTTCTCCTTCTCCTTCTCCTTCTCCTTCTCCTTCTCCTTCTCCTTCTCCTTCTCCTTCTCCTTCTCCTTCTCATCCTTCTTCTTCTTCTTCTTCTTCTTCTTCTTCTTCTTCTCTCTTTCTCTCTCTCTCGCCCTCCCTCCCTCTCTATCGCTCTCCCTCAACTCAACTACTTCACTTACTCCCCTCTTCCCATCCCCCTTTATAAATTCTTTATTAATTTATTAATTTCATAGCTTTTTAAAAGTATAGAATTATTCTTTTATACATTACTTTGCCTAATGTTTACTAGTAATACATAGTCCAATGGATGTTCACTGAATCAAGTAATTATAGATTAAAGATTGAACAACTTTTAAATGATCCAAGAGAGAGAAATATACATTAGGGGCACTGATTTGGAGGAAAAATTATTTTCATTTGAAATAGCAATCCATGAGTTGGTGCCATTTTAAAGATTCATAGAGGCATTTTTAGTGAAGCTAATATTTGCTCTGCAACTGAAATATGACAAATTGATTTCTGTCAGCATCAAATTTGCTAATACTTTTTATAATGTTGTCACATTCACTCTACTCTTCCTGCATTTAGTGACACACTTTAAATATCAATGACTGCAGCATGAACATACATTTCTCAATTCCTGTAATGCCTAACAATAAATAATGTCCTGTTGGGCTAATGCATTATTGTCCATCTGTTCTAGCTTGTTACATATTATTCTCATATTAAGGTTAAGGAATTCAAGTTTATTTTGAAATTAATCATTCATACATATAAGCATGTGGAAATCTGAATTGAGCAACTTATCATTGAGCACTCACAATCTAGTGTATGTGCAAAATATATGTATATGAAGAAATAAATATATGCAATCACAAAAATAAATGCCTTAAGATAACTCATGATTAAATAAAAAGACCCAGTACATGTAGGCAATCAATAGGATTTTTTTTGGTAAAATAAATATTAGCTATGAGTGTTGTGTATTTGTTCAATATTTATTATATATATATAAAATGCTACATAGTATTGATTAAAAGAAGTATAATTTTGCTTTTATTGAACTGTAATCTATTTTGGTGTGTGTGTGTACATTAATACTTTTTTACATTGCTATTACAGTACTATTTTTTAATTTTTTTAAAATACATTTTATTGATTTTTTACAGAGAGGAAGGGAGAGGAATAGAGAGTTAGAAACATCAATGAGAGAGAAACATCGATCAGCTGCCTCCTGCACACCCCCTACTGGGGATGTGCCTGCAACCAAGGTACATGCCCTTAACCGGAATCGAACCTGGGACCCTTGAGTCCGCAGGCTGACGCTCTATCCACTGAGCCAAACCGGTTAGGGCGAACTATTTTTTTTTTTTTACATTCTTCCTTAAACTATAAGAGCTGGAATCTTAAAATCCTGTAATTATGGGAACTTCTTTGTCCACAATCCCTTGTCAGAAAGGTTCTTGTTTAATGAGTGCTTCTTTAAGGAAGGATTAAGAATTTGGATTATAGTCTCTGTGAAATGAGAACCCATTTTATATTTTTAATCAAAGGTAAAATATAATAAAATTTACATTTGAAAATTAGTATTTTCGGCCGAGAAGAAATAATTTTAAATGATAAGTGTAGAAGCAAGAGGAACTACTAGGAAGCTTGTTATAGGTGAGGTAAGATGTAGTGCTGTCTTGGACTAGGGTAGTGGAAGTTAATATAGAAAGAAGTAAACAGCTATTTTATATATTTCAGGCTAATTTATCTACGCCCAATAATATCACTAGCTTAAGACAAGTAACATTTATTTTTTACATCGTAGTCCAATAGACATAAGTAAAAGCTTGGAAAACCTTTAACATAGTCACTAGGGAACTGAAGTTCTGATTTGAATGGTCCACCATGGTCTTTGAATATCTTGGCCTCTTCTTCATTAAATAAAGCATGGGAAAGGAAACATAAAGAATCTCATATGGTTCCACTAATATGTAGAATCTAAATCAACCAACCAAACAAACAAACAAACAAGACAAATACAGACTCATAGAAAGAGACCAAAGGGATGGTTACCAGAAAGAACCAGGTTGGGGGGTTGGGTGAAAAGGGGAAGGAAGTATAGCCAAAAATATTGTGATGTTTGCAAGATAACAGAAAATTACTAGAATTATCTATGGGATGGTCACACTGTAAAGTGTAAACATGTTAAGTAAACATTATACTGTATACTTGGAACTAATATAACCAATATAAAACTATATACCAACTATATTTAAATAAAAATAAATTTTAAAAATTACAATTATAAATAGCATGTAGCAACATGGGAAATGTTTGATACAGTGTTAAATAAAAAGAAAAGAATATAGAGATGTGTATACCCTACAGTTACAACTACTCAATAAATAGTTGTGAAAAAACCTTGGAAGAAAGTACACCAACATGTTCAAAGTGCTTGTACTTAAGTGGTGAGATTTTAAGGGAGTATTTTTTTTTCTCCTCTACTTTTTCCCACAATGTTATAATGTATTATTAATAATATGTTTATAAATACTTGAAATTTTGAAATCAATAAAGTACTTTATCATAAAATATAAAGAATCACATTGTTTGTTGTCTTTTTTATTAATAAACCAATCCAGGATGTAGTTCATTGGCATTTATGCTCACTTTCCATTGCCTAAGAACATAGTCACTTGGCCCCATCTGCTTGCAAAGAAGGCTGAAAAAATATAATTAATTTGAATTCCCAGGAGGAAATGGAATTATTTGGAGAATAATTATATAATCTCTTCAATAGAAAAATAATAAAATACAGTCAGCTTTGAATACATTGAATTATTTACATAAAAAAAAACAAGCAGACAAACAAAAAAAAAAAACAGTAGTGAGTGGATGTTGGCTAGAGAATCATTGTTAATCCACAGAGAAACTTGGCTTAGAGTCAGAGTTTGGGGAAGTTTGGAAAAGAGTTCATAAAAAAGATAAAAATCAAAGTAGATTTATTTAAACCTAGGAAGACATTGAAGACATATTTTCTTAGATATTTCACATTACAAGAGCATCATCAAGAGGAAATATAAAATGGCAGGAGAATGCACGTGGTATTTAAGGAATTATTACTTTTATAATTCAGTTAAACAATAAAATATGAGTTGACTTTGGAAGGACAGACTTTAAAAATAGGTGCATCGTGTATTAGGATCTCTTGAATTACAAAAATGAGGAGTATGAACTTTACCTCAGCAATTGGAATATATCAAAAGCTTTATAAAGCAGTATGACAAGATGGCAATGATGTTATGAGTATGTTACTATGGAAACAAGGAAAAATTCACTAAAAGTCTGTTTTCAGAGAGTCATTTAAATATAATGGATACAAATGATAATGTATATCTTAAGACAGTGAGGAACACTTACAAGAAACATAAAGGAAATACAAAGAGAAAATTGGTGGGAAGAAATGACCCAAAGTAGAACAAGTATAACAAAAAATATAAAAAAATGAACACCAAAGGAATAATACCAATGTTAGAAAATGAGAAGTTATGAGGTAAAGTAATTTGAACATATGAAAATTAAAATGGTAGATCTACAAAAACTTGATTTTCATTAATTTAGGGGAGATAGGTAGAATACACATGTATGAAACAATTTCCAATTGTATCTATTAGAAATTAAATAGATTAACAAAAATAACATATATGTTTTGGTCAAAATAAATCAAAGCAACCTATTATGGAAAAAATTACCCTAAAGTTTTTACCAAATGTCTCTATAACCTTTTAACTGCAGTGTCTGTGTAGGATGTGATACACATTTTTCCTTCTGATCAGACTTTGCCACCACTATACCTCAAGGGGTGTAGACACTTTAAAACCCAAGCAATAGTTAATGGGGTTATTTGGCTTTAAAAAATGAAAAAAAAAAGTGGGTTTTCTTGCTTTCATTGACCACATATGGGCTGCCCATTTTTCCTTGTTTTTCTCTGTGATATGATATGCTTACTGGAGGGAATTTATTATTCTGTGTTTTGGGGAAAGACTACTTTTCTCCAGTTGCTTCTTCAAAAATTAAATACTTAGGTTCCATTCAGAGAGATAGAAAGCATCCCCATCTAAGATTTTGGCCCAAGTTCTTATCTCAAATTCAGTTTCAGCAAGTAAATGATAATATTGATTTCCATCTGGCTTCTTGGCCTAGAGTAAATTTGTCTCAGAACATGTAGGAGTGATAGATGCTTAACTAGCAACATGTTTTCCCATCCAATTTACACATAACACAGAGACACAGTGTTCTCAGTACATGAAGAAAGGGTGTGGAAACCTTGAAAGTTAGAAATAAAAAGTGACATTTTGCAGTTTACACTGACCATTGCCCTCAGATGTGCCTCTAGGTGTGGACTGTTCTAACTATGAAGCTGGCTGTTAAGTGAGACTCTATTTAATTATTAAGGCATGGCTGGGTTGAGCAAGATAAGAAATTAAGCTTAATAGTTAAGACAGGATTGGCAAGGACTTTTAGCTAAAGGAACTAAAATAGGTTTACTTAAATTAGAGAAGAGGCTTACTTAAAATCTGTTTCATTAGACAGAGAAATCACTCCCTGTTTGGAAAATTCAGTAACATATGGAAAGCTTCAATTCCTTTCAATGACCAAAAAGCTCACATGAAAACAGGCAAAGTGTCAATATACTGATGGGATTCAGACACACTACCCTGAAATATGGCACCTTGGCATATAAATCTCTTAAGCTAAAGAAAAATTATGAAATTGAAGCAGAATCTCACTCTGAGATGCCCCCTCCTCATACTTCTCCCCTGAAACAGGTCACAAAATTCCCATGGGAAAGTAGCCTCCCTGTACCAGGAGGAAAAAAGACATTCTTATCACCATAAATGGGGAATTTGAGGCCCCCAAAAATCTGTACAGACAAACCATGTTAAACTAGCCCTCATTTTTCTAGTTACATCTTCACCATTAACCACACCTAGCCCAAACCTCTTTCTTTGTCAATTATTCACAAATGTGTTGCTTCTTTATCTAAAGCATATAAAAGCTTCCTGCTTTGCTGTCTTCTTTGGGTCTTCATTCTCTCATGAAGGCTCTCAGGTAGATGTACAAATTTAATAAAATGTGTATGACTTTCTTCTGTTACTCTTTGTCTTTATCAGTTTAATTCTTTGACCCAGTTGGGACCATAAGAAGGTTGAGGATACCTGTTTTCCCTAAAATACAAGTGTTGGGAGCATAGGTAAATATATCTCTTTTAGTGTGATTCCAACAGTACATACATTATAAGGAGGAGAGAGGAAACCTGATAGATGATATTTCAATAATCAAAATAAGAAGAAATAAGACTCAATGGAATCATTCCAAAAACAAATGGTTGAAAAGACAAGTTTGCTGAGACACAAGGAAGGGATGGAAAAAAAAAAAAGACAACAAAAAAGTTGTTCTTACCTTAATCTAAATATAACAGGACTAAAATAAAATAAAAATTAAGAAAGATAGCATATTTAACTGGTTGCATAGAGAAAAGTCTTTAAGGAAAGAGCTGAGAAATTGCATGAGCCCTATCTGATCACGGCTTTATTTATTAATAAATGATTACAAATTGATTGTATCTGTCTTAAATGCTCTAGCACCTAT
>NW_005360676.1:1764807-1781684 GCF_000412655.1 Myotis brandtii
ATATAGATAATTTATTTATAATTTATACTGTAAAAGAGATTTAAGACCAGTTGAGTTTTGCTTGATATTTAGAGAATCCATTTCAATATCCAAACTTAATAAGTAAACCATTTGTCATTTAACCAAAAGACATACATTGATTTACATAAACTTTATGATTCATAATTGTGTTTATCATTTAAAACCTTTAAACTTTACTCATTTTAAAAATATATGAATTTTGTAAAGAAAATATTTTTTAGTTTTCCTAATAATTACAATGTGTTTATAGGATATTAAAAAGAACTTGCCACACAAAAAAAATATTTAGATGGCCATAAGAAGTGATAGACAGATAGATAAATGATAGATGATAAATAGATGATAGATGATGATAGATCAATAGATACAGGATAGATAGGTGATAGAGATATTTCTTTATACAATCATCCATTGAAGGGTACTTTGGTTGTTTCCATGTCCTGGCCATCATGAATAATGCTACAATGAGCATAGGGATACATATATCTTTGCAAATAAATGTTTTCAATGTTTTTGGTAGATACCCAAAAAAGGATGTGGTACATATATGCAATGGAATACTATTCAGTCATAAGAAAAGATGAAATATTGCCATTTGTCGCAACATGGATAGACCTTGAGAAATTATGCTAAGTGAAACAAGTCACTCACAGTAAACAACCATATGATTTCACTCATATGTGGGATATCAAACTAAAAACAACAAATGAAAAAAACAAGACAAACAGAAACTCATAAACACAGATTACAGTATGGTGGTCACTAGAAAAAAGGGGTTGGGGTAATAAAGAGGGTCAAATATATTGTGACTGAAGATTTGACTTTGGGTGGTGGGCACAGAATTGTACACTTGAAACCTATAAAATTTTATTAACCAACTAGAGGCCCAGTGCATGAAATTCATGCACAGGTAGGGTCCCTGTGGCTGCCGGCTGGGGCGCCTCCCTTCCCCCGGCTGCCTACCTCTGCCGCTGCAGCCGCCGGCCCCACCCCTTGGTCAAACTCCTGGTCAAGGGGCCAATTTGCATATTAGGCTTTTATTATTAACCAATATTACCCCAATAAATTTAATTTTAAAGAGAGAATTAAAAAATTGGGGAGAAAAAGTGTGGTTTTCATCTGTTCTAAATTATTTTGGTGATGTAATTTTCTAACTTTTACCTAGAAATGTACTGTGTGTATAAATGGGTTACATATTTTGATGGGTTAGAAATGTAGTTTATTTTTCTATACTAATACAATTTTTAAAATGAAATCACAAATTTTATGGATGATTAAAAATAAAACTCAATGGAGGATCCCTTCTGATAGTAGAAACTGTCATACTAGCCCTTCCTTCCTTTTTAATATAGAAGCTCTGAACCTAGCTGTGCAAAACAGAGATTCTTTTTTGTTATTGCTCTTTTACTGTCAAATGCGGCCACATAATTTTGTCAAGTGGACATAAGAAAACGTGATGTGAGCTGAATTTGAGAAGGTTCTTAGAATTAAAGAGGGAGGCTATGGCTGCTGCAAACAGTCCTCTACTGAAAGGTACTTCTTGTTCTCTGGTCCCTAATTGCATCAGGAGGTATGCCATCAGCTTTACCAGAGGGGGAAAAATACACTTTTCTCAAGGATGGCTTTTTCTCTTCCGCCATAACCAATGAGTGATTATTTTTCTCTAGGGCAGGAAAAATAGCATTCATTATTTTTATTCAGTCTTCCAAATCTATGGTCCTGAGTACTTCAGGGCTTAGGAGTTTGCAGCTCAAAACCATAGAATTTAATAAGCCTAAAGTTTTGGCTTCTAAATGCAAAACATTTTTTTTCCTGTTTTTCTACTGTACCACCAGAACCTCTCTCTGAATGTGAAATGACAAAATGAAATGTGGGGAGAGGAAAAGAAAACGTTTATTTTTATCTCAAAATATTATTCTATCACAAATATAATGAGTACCAGTATTCTGTAGGTGTGTGTGCTTGTGAATTTATTGTGTTTTTGTGCCAGTCTCTCTCTAAGCACATTTTATCCTCTCCTTCCCTGGAAATTAATTATAGGGATTCAACTTTTAAAATAATTTTCTATAGTTTTACTTTAGTTTCAAGGATATCCAAAGGATTATTATAAAATATTCTTTCATAGCATGTGGATATTAAATCTAGATGAGAAGTATATTTATCAATTGTAAATCTAATTGAATATTATGGAATGTACATATTTTGTCCTGTTAGAGGTGTTATAGCTAGGCATATGCTAGCAAATGGTCAATTTAACTCCTACGTACTTTGGGGTCTTGTAAAGACAGCAGCTCTTGGACTTAGGAGAAGAATTTTAAATCGCAGGTTTGCCACTTTTTAATAGTATGGCCTTGGTTGTTTAGTTTGCTTGTACAATGTTTCCTTTATGTATATAAGGAAATAATTTCACTAAATAATTTCAAGTGATTATTGTGCAAATAACATAAAAAGTTTTATGTAAAGTAAGTAAAATGGATTTATATATTGTGCTCACAATAAATACTATATTCTTTCCCTCTTCACTTTTATTACATTCCCAATATAACATTATATGGATAAGTTTGAGTATAATTTATTCACAACTAATTAGTGCTTACTTGAAGATTAAAGGAAAGTACACCTGTCAATGAGGATGGTCTGGATTAGAGTGAATGTTTTAATATGGCCATTTTATAATTTTATAATTTATGGGCTAAGTGGAGAGTTAACAAGTAAAGTTGAAGGAAATGCAGGCAGTGAATGCACAGTACATTTAAGTTAAGATGTATAGTTTTCAGAAATAGATTGTGGATAGCCAACACATTTTCATGAAGAAAAATAGATAAAATATGAGGGTTATTTGGTACAGTCAAACACAACAGGACTTACCAAGAGCTTGCCATAACATACAAATAAAGTAAACACAGCATGATAATATCACTAATAAAATCATGGTTTAATGGAAAGTATGAATATGTACAAAATGATTTAATACAATATGAAGAGTATAATAATACCATATAATAAAGAGGTAATATGCAAATCAACCCTCACACCCTCAAAAGATGGCTGCCTATGACCAGGCCAGCATGGGGGTTAGTGAGGGATGAGCAAATGACTGAACAAGCAGGCTGCGTGGGGTGACCAGGCCGGCAGGGGGTGTTAGTGAGGGACGACCAAACAACTGAACAAACAGGCTGTGTGGGGCAACCAGGCTGGCGGGGGTGCCATGAGGGGTGACCAGGCTGGCAGAGGGGGCAGTTGGGGGTGACCAGGCCAGCAGGGGGGGCAGTAAGAGGCTACCAGGCTGGCAGAGGAAGGGGCAGTTGGGGGCGACCAGGCCAGCGGGGTGTGTGTGTGTGTGTGTGTGCAGGAGTGCAGTTGGGGGCGATTAGGCTGGCAGGGGGGGCAGTGAGAGGCAACCAGGCCAGCAGAGGGGGCAGTTAGGGGAGATCAGGCAGGCACAGCTGGCAGGGGGGCAGTGAGGGATGACCAGGCTGGTAGGGGGGCAGTTGGAGGCAACCAGGCCGGCAGGGGCGGGCAATTAGGGGTGACCAGGCCAGCAGAGGGAGTCAGTTGGGGGCAACCAGGCTGGCAGGGGTGGGCAGTAAGAGGCAACCAGGCCAGCGGGGATGGGCAGTTGGGGGTGACCAGGCCAACAAGCAGAGGCAGTGAGGGGCGATCAGGCCAGTGGGGGGGCAGTTAGGGGCAACCAGGCAGGCAGATAGGTGAGCAATTAGGAGCCAGCAGTCCAGGATTGTGAGAGGGATGTCCGACTGCCGATTTAGGCCTGATCCCCGGGATCGGGCCTAAACTGGCAGTCGGACATTCCCAAGGGGTCCCGGATTGGAGAGGGTGCAGGCTGGGCTGAGGGGACCTCCCCCCATACATGAATTTCATGCATGAGGCCTATAGTTTATATAAATAATATACATGAAGACTAGTCTTGATTTATCAAAGAGATAATATAAATCTAATGAGAAAAAAATTATTGGGGAAATGCATGAGGTTTAGGGTTTACACGCCAAACATTACATTGTAAACAACAAAGAAAAGAAACATAATGTGAAGGTCACAGAACAGTACTATTGCAAACGAGGTTTTAAGAGTTATGTGATCAGCAAATAAGAATTATCAGATAAGTTTTAATAGGAGAATTGCATAATATGAATTATCTTTTAGGATTTTTCCACCAGGTAAAGAAGATACTTATTGAATAAATTGTAAGGAAAAATAGTTCAATATGAGCTTTGTCATACTGCCTTTTTAAAATAAGTGATTTGAATGCCAAATTTAAAAGTACATTAATTTGAGAATGAAAACAGAAACTCCAGTGTTCATCTTCATTAATTTCTTTGTGCCTTCCATAGTAAATAATTTTAATAAAGTAAAAAATGAGAGCCAGCGATCAGAGCTGTTCAGGTTCCTCGCCTCCGCTCCTCCTCCTTCCCTCACCACCCATGCACCACCACCCACCCTCGGTTCCTCATTCCAGCCCAGGGCCTGGCCCCAATCACCCAATTGGGGCCTGCTGGTCAGGGGGAGGGATCGGGAGGTTGGCCACCAGCCCCGAGGAAGGAGCCAGCTCTCAGCCCTCCTGAGAAAAGGGTTGCATCTGCCACCACCCACCCCTAGTTTCCTGTCCCATTCCGGTGCCAGGCCCTGTTTGGATGATCGAGGCCTGCCTGCCAGGGGGAGGGGACAGAAGGTTGGCTGGCAGGGACCTCGGGAGGTTGGCCAGCAGGCCCCATTAGGTGATCAGGGCTTGCAGGCAGGGGATAGCTCCTATGTTGAGCATCTGCCCCCTGGTGGTCAGTGCATGTCATAGCAACTTGTTCCAGTTCTGGTTGTTCCGTCATAATGGTTGCTTAGGCTTTTATATGTATAAACTAGAGGCCCGGTGCATGAAAATTCATGCATTGGAAGGGGGGGTCCCTCAGCAGGGCCTGCCCCCTCTCACAGTCTGGGAGTCCTCAGGGGCAGGAGGCAACCCGGCGATGAGGGGAAGGCAACGCCCCCATCATACCTCTGCTGCTGCCACTGCCAGCAGCGCAAGCCTCGGCCAGCCCTGATTACCTGAGCCTTGGCCAGCCCTGGGCGGCTGGGCAGCCGACATCTGGGGCTTGCCTGCGTTTCGGGCCGGCCCTGGGCAGATGGGGGGCTGAGAGGACTGGGGGACTTAGGAGGCAGGCGTGCGGAGCGGCCAGGCCTGGCCTTGCCACTCACCTGCCGCTCGGGCGGGCCTGAGGGGACTGGGCGCCGCCATCTTGTGGCTGTGAGGGCCGCCATCTTTGAGGGTGGGGCAGTCAATTAGCATATTCCCTCCTCATTGGCTGTGGGCACCGCCATCTTTTTGAGGGCTGGCCAGTCAATTAGCATATTCCCTCTTTATTAGATAGGATTATTAATACTGTATTTATAATAGCTAAGATATAATGCTTTCTGTAGGCCAGACCCTGAGGAGAATATATTATATGCATTATTTTGCTTCACATACTTTGGTCCCATATTTTTATTTCAGATGTTATTGGGTCAATTAGTTGTACATGGGTTACAGTCTGAGAAAGTGGCTTATTGGAGAGTATAAGGGAGTTGACTCCTTTTGATGATGTGATTTATAATAAAAGATTCTGGCATGGAGATCCTAAAACCCTTGGAATTCCCTAAGTGATGAGAACCATAAAAATATCTTCCATTAAATTATTTTGGTTACTTTGGGAAGGCTCCTTTGTAACCAAGGATGGGTGGCTGGTTGCTTAGGAAACAGCTTTGATTGGAGGGTTGGAACTTTCAGTCCCACACATTGATCTTCTGACCTTCTGGGAAGAGAGAGGCTGGAGGTTGAACCATTCACTAATGGCTAATGATTTAGTCAATCATGTCTATGGAATAGACTCTTCATTAAAAATAAAAAATAAAAAAGAGGGGATTCAAAAATCTTCCAGGAGTACCTAGACTCCTAGAGGATACCCTCTAATAAAGTAAAAATAACAAATAATGGAAAGCATTATCTTTAGTAAGAAATAAAAAAAATGAGGGGCACTAGCATGTGTGAAAAGCTCAGTGGTGATTGCCCTTATAAATCAAAGTTAAGAGCAGGGAGATATGACAATGGAAATGTGCTCCCTACTTATCAAAATTAACAGGATTGTGAAATTTCAGAAGCCCCGGAGTTCCAATTAACTGACAAGTCCAGGTAGATGTAATTATCTGAATGGGTAACAAGGCTGGCATGGAAACCTGGATGACTTGACCTGCAGGGATCACTAGCAATGCCTGAAGACCATAGTCTTCCTTGAATCAAGATACTTCTGCAGCCAACCACACTGGTTCTTGACTTACATGAAGAAATAAAAAATTGAGAACTGAGAAGAAGATGCTGACATCGGTTGCTACATCACATTCCCTTACTAGTTTCCAAATTTGAGCCAAATCTTACATCCAGAGCCAAGAAGAACACAGTAAATAAATGACAGAAATATAAGACATGAATTTGCCCAACCCTTCCCTAAAGGTGTTTATCACCATTAATTATTGGAGTTAGGAAAAATGACCATCCAGGGATATTAATATTAGGTAGGTCCTGAGCTCAAAATAGTACCATGAGATCCCAAACACCATAGTATTCCTCCATGTAGAGAATACATTTATGGAATTCAAGTCATCAATGGAGTCATGGTCCATGTCCATCTTAAGTGGTTTCAGTTTTTCTGGGGACTCAACCTCTGTTAATTTCCTCATTACACAATGTATAATTAGAAGGAATATAGTTAGCTGCTGACACTAAGAGGTATATTGTAGAAAGAACCAAGTGCAATCCCACCCTCTACACACAATCTAAGATAGATAGCAGTGTGTATCAATATTGTACCAAGAAATCAATATTTGCAAAGATTAGGACTAGTATCAAATACTTAAGCATTACAGAATGATGGTCCTTATAATATTCACTATCATGGCTCCTGAAATAAGCAGATAGGCCTTGAGGAATGATGAAGACTACTATAAGCTTATCCATGTACTTCCAATGGCAACCATTCAGCAAGATGCGGTATCTTTGTGAAACCTATTAAAATAGCCTCTGAAATTTGATAAGTAACTATTTATCTGAAAAATACATTTATCTAAATACATTCTAAAAGGAGAATCAAAACTAATCTATTTTATATGTTAAAGACAGAAGTGCATAGTCACTGTATTTTCCATAGATTTCAATTGTACTGCTTTCTGTTATATTACACTTGTAACAGACCTTGATATTCTTGATATTTCACATACTTCATTCTGGATCACTATATTAACTAGATTATGCTAAATAGGCCTGATAATGAGGAAGTGGCAGATAACTTGAATGCCCTAGTAAGATATGTGCATGCTAAAAGTCTGAAATGAACTTGTTACCAATTGGGGTTACCGGCTAGGACCTCGGTTCTTCTCATGGATGCAGAAAAGATTTTAAGGTCAATGAAAATGAAAGTAAAACAAAGTGGGATTTATTGGAGATACACTCCAATTGAGGAGCGGGCCAGCTGAGAGAGACAATGGCTCTGAACTCCTGGGTTATATAGTTTAAATGAGGGATTTTCTGGGTGGAGACTTTTATTTGAATTCAGAGATGTTTGACAGAAAAGGCATAAAGAAAAATAATGCATACAGAAAACCCTATGCCTCTGTGTGTCAAAACTGCAATGCAAATTGTATTATAATTAGTCCAGAACCCTAGGAAGGTCACATTGAGGTCATGTTATTTTCCTCTGAGCTTGTGCCAAGAACCAGCTGGTTCTGTACCTGCCCACTGGAACTTTGCTGGCTTCTGGGCCACCCATAGAGAGGTGCTCTGAAGGCAGTGTTGGTCTGACTCCTGTTCAGACCCCAATGCAGGCCCCACCCTACCTATTCATGTCTAACTTCCTACCTAACAAAATCAACAGAAATTCTGGTTATGCCATATAAAATATTCAGAAGTCCATTGATTTAGAGCATGTTTGACATGTTCTATAACATTCAAGACAGAATGTTGCAGTTTGCAATCTTTTTAATTTACAAAACAAAAACAAAAAAAAGAGACCACTCAATGGACCCCTTTTGTATTCTAAAGACAGAATACACAACACTTGAAAACTTGGCACTTTTTTATTAATTAGATGACTCCGAATGTGGCAAATTTTTAGTGAGACTCAGAGCAAAGGGGATCTCTACAATAGATCTTTGTTGTAACCTTGGTAAGTTTTTAGCAATTATTAACGAATTAAAGGTAATGATGATGGGAAAGATTGGCATGAAGAGTCTATTGTAGGATCACAAAAGCTGATCCTGATTTATTGACAAGGAATCCTTCATCAACACAAAACAAGGAATTTATTTTAGAGTGAATGGTACATAAAAATGGTATATGATCTGAGGTTATACCAGGAGAAGCCAAGTTAATAGAAGGAGAGAACTGCTTAATAAATTCTCAGATAAAGTGCTAGCTGAGAGATAAGATCATGTGGAATAAGGCTCCATCATTCCAGATGTGGCAAATGTAATGAACCAGCTGCTGATTTGTGGTGAGGAATAACAATAATAAATGATTCTGGAAACCAAGAATGTAAAATAGAACTATACATGTTTTGACCCTCACTCCCAGCAACCAATTTGTGGTAGTTGTGTTTTCTGTTCAAGATAGGAAGACGAATTTCAAGGCAGGAGAGACAACAATGCTTCTGTCTAGAGACATAGTAAATATGTCACTTGTTCTAAGGCTAAAACTATAACCGATTTTTGGATCTTCACATACTAGTGGATCAAATACTAATAAAGGATTTACTATATTGGTAGGGGGAATTAACCTTCACAGTAAAGAGGAGATTGGTTTGCTGTTACATAATGAGAAGAAGAACTCTTAAGCGGAAAATGCATGATATGTCTCTTGGTGCTTCCATGTCCACTAATTATGATGAAGGGCAATTTTAGGAACCCAAACCTTCCAAAAGTCAAGTCACTAAGAATTCTAGTGTTTTGAAATTAAAACAAACAAAGAAACAAATAAAAAGCTTGTCACCTGGCCAAGAGGAAAAGAAATTTATAATGGATAGGAGAGAACTGAGAAGAGAAATGATCAGTTACAGCCATCGGACCAACTTCTGTCCTGTGAAATGTAGCTGGAAACTTCAAACTTCCTTTGTTGAGTTTTTCTTATAAAACCACCACGGAGGCTCTGTTTCTGATGTAGTTTGTGAAAATCACAAGCTGACTTCCACATGTAAGGGATAAATCTCACACCTCCTTTACCTGTCTCACTTCTGGGTTCATCTTTTCACTCTAGGCAGTGCTGTGACAACTGGCTGGATGTAGTTTTAAACTGACAACACCTCATCTTTGTACACATTTCTCATTTTCTATTCCGAGTTTCCTATGTGGTCACTGAATGATTTTCCTGCAGGAAGCAGGTCAGATTTTCTGATACATACCCAAACCTGGAAGTTATAGTTAGTTGTTATATTGTACTGACTGACTACTGTCCAAGTCCAACATCAAGGGAGCAGGAGAAATAGTGGAAATTACATGAAACAGGTGCGGATATATTTCCCTGTTGCATAATGGTAAAATTTGAGAAAACATCCTTATCTATCAAAATTTTATTATTTAAAAAAATTCTTACATTTTTATCAGAAATTATGATAAAAACTAAATGTATTTTATGAAGTTTATCCTGAACATTGAATACCATACTAAAAATGTTTTTATAAGATGAAATTCCTTAAATTTAAGTATGATGGATAAAATTATTTCGAATTATAGTTTGTTTTTTATTAACACCTTTTATCTTAATACTATTCAAGTTAAAGTAATAAAATATATTAATATTTTATAAAAACGAATGTTTATAAAGAAATACGTTAAAAGAGTATTTATACATTCATTTGGACACATAAATGATATGCATGCATGTACCAAGCTGTAGGGAAGTGATGTATAATTTGAGAATATTAGAATAGAATTTATGGAAAGAGAAAGTTTTTGTGTTTCAGTGCAGATATTAAGAGTAGTGCAATAAAAGATTATGAGATCCTTGTTACTGCCTAAGTGGACAGAGTTGAGCTACTAAGAGGTGCCCTTGGGTTGAGTTATAGATTTTTAGACTTCATTATGAGCTCTAGATTTCGACCCATAGAGAACTGTATTAATTATCTGTCTAGGGTCCCTTAAACAAGTGATATAATAGTGTTTGGGGCTATTATTCTAACTTACCGTGTCATTTTAAAGATAGTAGATGAGGCAATTAGCCATAAACAGAGAGCAGAGTGTTACCAGCTATAGATGGGTCAATAAGTATTAGTCCAAGTGCATGTTAGCCAATGATACACTAAAAACAATTTGGGAGGCAAAGCAGGGTGAGTTCATATTGACAAATATGATTTAAGTTCCACCTTACAACTTTTCTTGGTATTTAATACATACTTTATTTTTCTTTGTATTAAAACTTAGGATAAGAATTACTAATTATTTTTATATTTTCTTTAAACAAAAAAGTAAACACAATATTTTAAGACAGGAAAAAATAGACTCCTTTTTTAAGTTAATTAAAATAAAGCTAAAGTGGTTAAGTTATTCTCTCAACTATTAGCATGTTTTAAATGATGTTCCCAAAGATTTTCATGGTGAGACAAAACAAAATAAATGCTATAAATGGATGCTTGATATTATATACCTAGTTAGAGTAGAAGTCACTAAACTCAGTTCCCTTGACTATTTTTCATTTTTTTTAAATTATAGTTTGCATTCAACATTGCTTTATATTAGTTTCAGGTATACTGCACCATGGTTAGACAGCCATATATTTTACAAAGTGCTTCCCCAATTTTCAGGTCCCCATCTGGCATCAGTTCTCTTGTTTTTATTTTCTATGATTGTTTATTTTTTAATACTCACCTGAGGACATGCTTATTGGTTTTAGAGAGGGGGGGGAGAAGGAGGGAGGGAGAAAGAGGGATGGAAAAGCAGGGAGGGAGGGAGAGAGTGAGAGGGGAAGGGAGAAAGGAAGGGAAGGAGAGAGAGAGAGAGAGAGAGAGAGAGAGAGAGAGAGAGAGAGAGAGAGAAGGAAAAAACATCTATCAGTTTCCACTTGCATGCACCTGGACCTAGACTGAACCTGCAACCTGTGTATGTGCCCTGACCAGGAATTGAACTCACAACATTACTGTGTGTGGGATGACACTCCAACCAACTGAACCACAGCAGCCAGAGAAGGTCTCTTGATTTTAAATCTCTTGATCAGTCCACTTAGTCACACTGACTTGCATGCAACATACAACATTTAAAATATAATAAACAAATGGGACTACATCAAAATAAAAAGTCTTTTCACAGCAAAAGAAACCAGCAACAAAACAAGAAAGCCCTGGGAGAACTGCATGGGAGAACATACTTGCCAATATTATCACCAATAAGGGTTTAATCTCCAACATTTATAGGGAACTCATATAACTTAACAGAAGAAAGATAAACAACCCAATCAAAAAATGGACAACAGACCTAAATAGATCCTTCTTTTTGAAAGAAGACAGAAGGAAGGCCACGAGACATATGAAAACATGCTCAAAGTCACTAATTATCTGAGAGATGCAAATCAAAATGACAATGCAGTATCATCTCACACCTGTCAGAATGGCTATCATCAACAAATCAACAAACAAGTGCTGGAGAGGATGCAGAGAAAAAGGAACCCTTGTGTACTACTGGTGGGAATGCAGACTTGTGTAGCCACTGTGGAGAACAGTATGGAGTTTCCTCAAAAAACTAAAAATAAAACTCCCATTTGACCCAGTGATCCCACTTCTAGCAATATATACCAAGAAATTAGAAACACCTTTCAGAAAGGATATAGGCACCCCTATGTTCATAGCAGCTCAATTCACTATAGCTAAGATTTGGAAACAGCCTAAGTGCCCATCAGCAGATGAGTGGATTAGAAAACTTTGGTACATCTACACAATGGAATACTATGCTGCTGTAAAAAAGAAGGAACTTTTACTATTTGCAAGAGCATGGGTGGAACTGGAGAGCATTATGCTAAATGAAATAAGCCAGTCAGAGAAAGAAAAATACCACACTATCTCACTCATTTATGGAATATAATGAACAACATACACTGATGAACAAAAACAGATCCAGAGACAGAGAAGCATCAATCAGACCGTCAAACCTCAGAAGGTAGGGGAGGGTGGGGGTAAGGGGAGAGATCAACCAAAGAACTTGTATGCATACATATAAGCATAACCAATGGACACAGACAACTGGGGGGTGAGGGCATGAGTAAGGGGGATTGGGGGCAATGGGGGGATAAGGACACATATGCAATACCTTAATCAATAAAGAAATTTAAAAATAAAACAAAAAAAATGTCACAAATGCAATAGTCTGTCAACAGATATCTCTCTCATAAATTATTGTGGCTTATTCATGGTTTTTTTTTTTTGCTTATGTTTCACATTCTACTTATTTGTTTAAGGTGGTAGGTTGCAAATGGATCACAAAGAGAGATATTTATAATGAAGGAGAATAATCCTTGAAATAGACACACTAAGAATTTTGATGTTATATGCTACAAGTAACATTGACAAAAGTATGATATATGAGCCTTTATTTTTAACTTATAAAAGTGTTGTATTAATTATTTTTTCTCATAATTTAAATATACTGGAGAAATAGTTTAACTAATTTTCTACTTTGCTCCACTTCTCTTAGTACTATGTGCATTAAAAACATTCATACATATATTCATTTATAGTATATTCTTGATATAAATTCCATGATGAAAATTACACTATGAAATAGTGATTATATTTCTACTATACAGTTCACACAATTACAGCAAGGTAAATCTGAGAGAGAAACAGTTACATGGTTGTGGAGGCAGCAGTGGTTATGTAGATGTGTGTGTGTGTGTATGTGTATGCCTATCTTTTTCTGTATTATATAGGTATAAATATGAGCATAGATATGTTTTATAGTATTTAACATAAGGCAAAATATTACAAATCTAATTGTTTAAATTAGTTAATTAGAAATAAAACAAATATTTGTGGAAATAAGTACATTCATTTTCCCCAGATTTGGTGACTGTCTCACTTATGGTTCTCCATTTTGTAATGCAAACAGCCACAGTATTGATTTCTCTTCCCTTGATTGACTCTTCCTGGTCATATTAATTTTTCTCAGTGTGATTTCCAGGTACCTGCTTTTTGCTGCTTTGAACACCATTCAGTTTCTCATTGTTGAAAATTTACAGAATGAAAACTTATCCTACATTTGATAAGACTGACTTGACTAATAGCTAAAAGACAACAGAAGGAAACACTAGTCCTTATTCTACTGATGAATGTCTAAATTAAATCTTTGTTGACACAGTGAATATTTTACCATCTTTATACTGCAGAGAATCAATACTTCATTGGTTTATAATACAGCTAGAGGCCCAGCGCACGAAATTCGTGTGTGGGTACGGTCCCTAGGCCTGGCCTGCGATTGGGGCTATCTTCCCCAGCTGCCTGCAGCAGGCCCTACCCCCCACTGCCACCCACCCTCAGTTCTTCATTCGCCATCAGAACCTGCTGGGGGGAGGGACCAAGAGGTTGGCTGTTCCGCCTACTTGCCGGCCTTGCTCCTGCTGCGGGTCACCTTGTGTGTGGGGGGCGACTGACGGGGCAGGAGGCCTTGTCTTGGTGCCACCCGCATCCCTCACCACCCACCCCCAGTTCCCCATTCACCATTGGGCAATCAGAGCCTGCCGGCAGGGGAAAGGGACCGAGAAGTGGTCAGTACACCTCATAGTGACTGGTCGAGCAGTCGTTCTGATTGTTCTGCCATTAGGGTCAATTTGCATATTAGCTTTTGATTATATAGGATGATAAGAGTGGGTGGAGTGCAAAGGTAGTTGCTTGAGCATGGTTCTTGGTTAGACTTGATTTATCTATCTCACTTTTACAAATCAATTACTCTCATACATATTCCTATTCGTTTGTGGACACAGAGTGTGTGTGAGGGTAAATCACATTCTAAAGGAAAACTTACTACAGCTTTGTTTTATTCAAATTATATTTTCTTAGTCCATTCTTCCTCACACAACTTGATTCTGATTTCACAGTTTGTTTAAGCTTTGTGTTACAGACTTCAGTATTTGAAATAGATTTTTAAGCTTCTTTATTACAGATTTTCCAGTTTCTTGCATGTGATCTTTATAGGATATGTGTTATTGTCTATGAATGCTTGATATTCAAAGCTCTAGCTATAAGTTCCAAAGAAATAAAAGTGAATTTATTGAGGCCCATAAAGACAAACAAGGTTCATACTGTCTGTCCTATACATCACCTAAAGTAAACCAAAACAATAAATTGTACTTAGCCAATTGAGAAGTCATATTTACCTTTTAATAGTATTAGAATACAATTCTCATTATAATATAAATAATATTTTCCTAACATTTTAAATGAGCAATTTTATGTAATTTATTTGAATCAGGTTTCTCTAGAACCATTTATTTTTGCTGAAAAAAGTTTAATGTCAATGTAAGCATTCTACTTTATTTTATAACCAAAACCAGGTAGTACTTTCTAGGGTATTCTAAAGTTGTAGCTATTGTGGAACTACTTAGAGGAAGAACCAAATATAGAAGAAAGAAGTATAAGCAGTTTGGTATTCTTAACTTTACAAATGGCAGGGGGTTGGGTGGGGAAACTTAACCAAAGAACTTATATGCATAACCCATGGACGCAGACAATAGTGCAGTAGGCCTGGGGGCTCTGCGGGGTGGAGGGGGTCAATGGGGAAAATAGGGAACATCTGTAATACTTTCAACAGAAAGATACTAGTACATTAAAAAATAAAAATAAATAAATGAAATTTAAAAAGTAAAAATGTTTGAAGTTATACATATACAACTTCCTATATGAACTTGACAATAAACTTCCATCATAAAGTATTATGAGGAGGCTGTTGACGATAAAAGGAAAACTTCTGCATCTAAGCATTTTTCAAGATACATATAGATATATCAAATTTGGGGGGCGGCTGATGATTAATTTAAGTTATAAATAGGTAAATGTTTTTTTTTTTACTTCTATATAGTTTTCCTACATAAAATTGTCTATTTGTCACTTCCTCTTACTAAGAAAGAACTTATGCCAACAATATTTACAATGCATTAAATGGACCAACACTCTAAATGTGCTAAATAAATTTCTTCCACAAATAAAGGTTAATTGGAAACTCATAGCGTTTCCTTTTGCATAAAAGATTAAATCATAGATATTACATTGACACATTTTACATCCCAACCTACCATGCTTTACCATTAATGTAAGTTCAGTTCAATGAAAGTGATTCCTCTTTGTAACTTTGTTAGAAATCCCAATGCAATTGAATATTTATGTCCTTGGAAACAATTTAAGAATGATTACCCAGAACTGGTTAAAACCATTCATGTATGAAAGACCTTTAGACTCCCAAGTGTCTAGGAATTTCTAATATGATAAATGTAACATTTTCATTTAAAAAGCATTTTAAAGCTGTTGGCTCAGAGTGGAGATGGGCAAACTTTTCAATTACCAATTTCATTTACTTTGATGACCACAATTTCTAAATTCTCAAATGCCATATGCTTTCAATTTATAGATTCTAACTAAAATGCTCCTGAAATGTGTTCCCAATGTCCAGTGAATTTATGTGTATAAGTAAATATGGATATGTTATACAAAAGATTAATGTTGACCATGTAAGATAGAAATTGGAAAATACTCAAGAAGCAGACTAATACTCTGTTGACAGGTTTGGGGCAAGCAAGCCCTTTCTTGCATTTACAGGCTCTCTTTTGCATTTAAGAGAATATAATGCTACAACAAATATAGATGAAGAATATGGCAATATCCTATATAATCAAAACCTAATATGCTAAGTACCCTACCATTCATTCAACTGTTTGACCAGTCGCTATGATGTGCACTGACTGCCAGGGGGCAGACACTCCTACTGGTAGGTTAGCTTGCTCTTGAGATTGGGCAGATCTGGACAAGGGTGAGACAGGTTAGACACACCATGGAGCCCTCCTGCGGTCCCTTCCTGGCCCTAATTGTGCACTGGTGGGGTCCCTTGGCCTGGCCTGCACCCTCTCGAAATACAGGACCCCTCGGGGGATGTTGGAGAACTGGTGTCAGCCGGATCCCCACAGGCCAGGCCAAGGGACCCCACCGGTGCACAAATCTGTGCACCGGGCCTCTAGTCTGACATATATGGCTATCTACACTAATAAAAGAGAAACATGGTAATTGGCGTACGACCGCTACCCTTTTCATTGGCTAATCAGTGAGTATATGCAAATTAACTGTCAGCCAAGATGGCAGCCGGCAGCCAGGCACTGAAGCGAGCAGGGAGGCTTGCTTGCTGCAGACTCCAACGTTCACCGCCTCACTTGCCGGCCTCTCAGTTGCAACTCTAAGCAACTATATACTATGTTGCAAATAAGAAGCTAAACAAAACCCCAGAAAAGGGCTTCCATTCAGCCGGGCTCGGACCGCAACATTGTATCTATGTTTTCAGCAGCGAGGCCTCAGAGCTAAAGCTGGCCCAGAAAAAAAAAAAAAAAAAGAGAAGAAAACAAGGAGCGGTTGGAAGCTTTAGTCACTCGCCAGCCGGAAAACAGCCCTCAGCCCCTCACCCAGACTGGCCAGGCACCCCAGTGGGGACCCCCACCCTGATCCAGGACACCCTTCAGGGCAAACCAGCCAGCCCCTACCCATGCACCAGGCCTCTATCCTATATAGTAAAAGGGTAATATGCCTCCCAGCACCGGGATCAGCGGAGCAGCGAGGCTCCCGGCACCGGGATCAGCATGACAGGGG
>NW_005360676.1:1782680-1783262 GCF_000412655.1 Myotis brandtii
GAGCAGGCCTAAGCCAGCAGGTCGTTATCTGCCAAGGGGTCCCAGACTGCGAGAGGGCACAGGCCGGGCTGGGGGCCCCCCCCCCCCCCCCCCCCGAGTGCACAAATTTTTGTGCACCGGGCCTCTAGTATTTATATAATTTTTATAAATTTTATATTTTACATATTTATATAAATATATGTATGCTGTGATACATATAACTAACAATTTATATTTGGCTTTTGAGTCATTCATCCTAATTCAGAGACTCTATTATACATATCAAAACAATATATTATATATACCATAGATAATATAGATAATACTATTTAGTACTAAAGATTGTAAACAACTAAAATAGGAAACTGGCCTAATAAACTATAGAATTAAAATATATATAACTGAAAAAGAACATAGCAATGTTAATTCTATAAGTTGACATAGAGTCTTTCTTTCTGTAAGTTCACTATTGGTGTATAGAAATGCCATAGATTTCTTGGCGTTAATTTTGTATCCTGCTACATTGCCAAATTCATTTATTAAGTCTAATAGTTTTTTGATGGAGTCTTTAGGGTTTTTTATATATAATATCATGTCATCTGC
>NW_005360676.1:1784237-1790470 GCF_000412655.1 Myotis brandtii
TCTCACACCTGTCAGAATGGCTATCATCAACAAATCAACAAAGGACAAGTGCTGGAGAGGATGTGGAGAAAAAGGAACACTCGTGTACTGTTGGTGGGAATGCAGACTGGTGCAACCACTATGGAAGACAGTATGGAGTTTCCTCAAAAAGTTAAAAATGGAACTCCCATTTGACCCAGTGATCCCACTTCTAGGAATATATCCCAGGAAACCAGAAACACCAATGAGAAAGGATATATGCATCCCTATGTTCATAGCAGCACAATTCACCATAGCTAAGATTTGGAAACAGCCTAAGTGCCCATCAGCAGATGAATGGATTAGAAAGCTGTGGTACATCTACACAATGGAATACTATGCTGCTGTAAAAAAGAAGGAATTCTTACCATTTGCAACAGCATGGATAGACCTGGAGAGCATTATGCTAAGTGAAATAAGCCAGTCAGAGAAAGATAAATACCACATGATCTCACTCATTTATGGATAATAAAGATCATTATAAACTGATGAACAAAAGTAGATACAGAGGCAGAGCAGCATCGAACAGACTGTCAAACTACAGCGGGAAGGCCAGGTAGGGTTGGGGGAGGAGGGTAAGAGATCAACCTAAGGACTTGTATGCGTGTATATAAGCATAACCAATGGACACAAGACACGGGGGGGTAGGGGAGGCGGGGGGAAAGTCAAGGGGGAAAAAAAAAGAAGACATATGTACTACTCTTTGTAATACTTTAAGCAATAAAACAAAATTTAAAAAAAAATTGACATAGAGTGATTTCCAGATACCACTGTTAAGAGCAAAAGCAAATCACAATAGTGTATTTATTATGTCTGATAGTTTATTTGTATAATTGAGAAAAAATATGTTAACTTCAGACCTATATGTTATGCTCAAGAAAAAAAAAATGAGACGACATGCTCTTCTTCCTTGCAGACATTGTAGAAACCAGAAATCCTGGAACATGTTAATGGTATTTACTAACAGAAAGACAATGAAGAATCTTTATCTGTGAAAACATTTTAGAAGGCTGTAAGTGGTCTGTTTGTTTAGTTTATTGTAAATAAATCTGGAATATATGAATTAATGAAGCATGGCTGGCTGTGTAATGAAAAGATTAAAAAAGGAAATGTTTCATAACTGAAATGACTTCTTTTGAAGCAATATTACACATTCATTATTTAATCCTTGCATGTTAAACACAAAATAGAGTATGTTCTACTTTAAGAGAGAAAAGACAGCGAAAGAGCTGTGGACGGTCCTGCACCTCCTTAAAGGAAGAACGCTTGACCAATATCTTCCTTTTGCTTATGTCTTTTTGGTCATATGTGGATTGGAACTGAGATCCACATCAAGTTTGACTTAACAATGAAACATTTGGTGTAATCTTAAAGAAATAAAAATAAATAAAAATATTTTCTTGTTCATATATAGGTATCTGAGTAAACACACAATGATACATATATATATTTAGATATACATACAGCAAAAGTAAAAAATATATATATAAAATCAAAAGTAAATTGAAAGAAGAGTCCAGACACTAATAAAAATATTTCACTAAAGAAAATAGGTTGGAGAAATTATGGATAAGAGTGAAATCCTCTGAGCGTATGTTCAATAGTTTATATTTCAAATAAGTAAATGTTTTGAAATATAATTAAATCAAATAGGAAAAGGAAATAAGCCATACAATTGAACACACTATAACAAACCCAACTTCACAGCATATCAAAATCATGAAAGAAAATTAAATGTTACTTAGTAGTTGTTATGTTAATAGTAGTGTTAACAATGGAATTAAAAACTGTTTTACAATTGTAGGAAAAACATCTGAACAAATGCATTGATGTTTAAAAATATGATTATTACTATTAAATATATAATTATAGAGTAAAAGAATCCAAGAAAAAACTGTGTAACATTAGATATGAAACAGAAAGAGCAGTATGAAGTATTAAATGTGTGCATGTGATTATGTTACTCCACTGGAATAGGCCAGAGCAATGTTGTTCTGGTTACAAATTGCTGACCTACTGGTCAGACTTTAGATTTAAATTACCATTGACCATGCCCAATAACAGGACCCAAGTCTTCTTAGATAAATTGTTTATACTACCTCTGGTGTAGGGAAAGCAAAAGGTGCACCATACTCTTTCAAGAAGAGTCTTGAGACAGCTTCATTTCAAAAGCATGGCGGAAATAAGAATATTGGGGCTCTCAATGGCCAAAATTTGGAATGCAAGCAATAAAAGTAGTGATCATAGTTTCTTATAAACAATTCACTTGAAAATTGCTTAAAAGGAATTTGACAAGTGAAAGAGAAGTAATAAAACTCTACAGAATAATGTCAGGTAATTATTGGAAAAAAAACATTAGAAAAATCACTAGTTTGCAATCTCTAATGCAATAAATTATTTTTACAAGAAATATCAATGTGATCTAAAACCATTGAATGATAGACTTAGAAATTAGGTCATTAATGGTTTCGAAAAGCTTCTCCACACAGATTACTTATCCAACCACAAAAAGAAAAAATATACCTGTATTCTATGAAGATCTGGTAGGTACCACCTTGATCAACTGTTCAAACTTATTTTCCTTAATACCAGTATAGCGATCACTTTATGCGTCCTAATGGAAAAGATTCATAATCAGCTAGGATTAATCTGAATCTATTCTTCTGACATTTTTATGTAGATTACAGGTGATATTACAATAAATTAAATGACAACATGAGGAAACAGTGAGATATACCTTATACATGAACTTTTTGAAAGTCAATATTAATAAAAATAAAATACATGGGGTTATTGTCTATGATTTAACATGAAAAGAAAAATCTTACTAATAAATTCATAAATCTTGATTAAATATTTCAAACAGCACTCTTGGGAAAGAGAAATTTGAATTGAATAGTAGAGTAGGTGGTAATATATTATTATTTTCCTTAGATGTGATAATATTGTGCTTATATAAGACAATAATTCATTACCCTTATAATCTTCATGACAAACTACTTAAGTATAAAATGTCATTGATGCCTGAAAATACTTTTCAAGTTGCTCCATTTAATTATATATGTAGATAAAAGAGTGAAAGAGGGAGAGAGAGAAAGATAAAGAGACAAAGACAGAGAGAGAGAGAGATATTCAAATATGGCAAAAATATTAAAAAGTACTGGCCAGAGGGAATAGGGGGTGGGGACTGGGTGAAGGTGGAAAGGGGTATGAGGAAGGTGGGGACATATGTAATAGTGTCAACAATGAAAAATAAAAATAAATAAATACATAGAAAAGAATGAGCATAGTTTATTGGAACTGTGGGAAAACATGAAGTATAACAACAGCAGCGTCATAGGAGTACAAAAAAGCGTATTGAATCTCATAAAAGATATTGATGTCCTTTATATTGCCTTTCAGACTCCTTTGAGAATGTTTATTTTTTTAAATTAAAATTTGAGGAAAGTAAGAAAGTTAGTATCATTATTCCAACTTTACAAGCAATTGAAATTGTACCATAAATGAGCATATAATATCCTTTTATTGGATTTTGAACTTGTATTTCATTTATGATCAATACCATGTCTTTTGTCAAATGAGGGATTTTGTTCCTTGCAATAGTGTTCTCTTCCACGTATACTAGAATCAGTTTTATTTCCTCTATCCTAAACCATTTTGTCATGCTACTTAAGGCTTTCTCTCAGGAGTATATAATTTGTGCCTGATGTTCTTGCTACTCAAATAAAAATATTTTCATCATCTTTCAATAACTACCATGGCAAGCATAATACCAGTTATTCTATTGGTAAGTTTTGCCACACATAATTATTTTGGATGACATAGAAAATAATATTTTTAATTTAATTCTCTCATTTTTCTTATTAGATATCTCTGTGTTTGAATGTGTGTGTATATGTGTTTGTGTGAATATGTGATTTTTTGGTTTTAATGCTTGTGAGAACAGATTCTGAGAGAAATAAAAAAGTGAATAATGCAGAATAGATGTGTTACTAAAAGTTATGACAGAAATAACTTGTTAACTTGTCCCCTATGATATCTATGGTAAAACATAAAACTACTTAACATTTATTCCTAAGAGAAATAAGAATACCATTTTAAAAGTATAAGCAAAAATGAAGCAATTTGAAATATGTTCAACAGCATATTCTCAATAAAACATGAGTAATCTTATGAAAAAAACCACATGCTCTTATGAATTTGAAAATTTTGAATCACTGAGTACTTCTCATAAAGCTTAAGATCCAAATAAATCATGGAATAAATTTACTTATTTTCTTAACCCATTAAAATGTATAATACTTTATTATTTACAAAGCAATTATAGTAATAATTATAGATACACTGCACTAAGTATGATACAAGCAGGATATTATGTTCTGTAAACATATTTTTATTTAGGCATAACCTCTTTCTGATAAATGTGGTTACTGCATTTATAGATGATGAAACTGAGACACAAGATTAAAAATAGCTAATAAAATTGAAGACATGTTTTTCTGATTACAAAATCCCTGGACTATCCTTTCTGTTTCTCACCTAATAAAGAGACATTGTCCTGACCCAATTCACTCATTCACCAAATAGTTATTGAACATCGACTAAGTACCAGTCATTGTTCTAAATGTGTAGAATACATCAGTGAAGAAAGCAAAGATATAGTGGAAAAAAATTCATGTATGAAAGAATTTTTTAAAACAATAAAATGTAATATATCTTTGTTTTCCTAAGTTTTTAACTTAATTTTGTTGTAACATTCTTTAGTAATGTCCATTCATTAACTGAGAGTTTTTGTGTATTAGTTTCCTATTGATGATGCAGCGATTTACCACACACACAAAAAGAACACATTAATATTTTATTTTTAATAAATATATTTTTATTGATTTCAGAGAGGAAGGGAGAGGGAGAGAGATAGAAACATCAATGATGAGAGAGAATCATTGATCAGCTGCCTCCTGCACACCGCTCATTGGGGATCGAGCCCTCAACCTAGGCATTTGCCCTGACCAGGAATTAAACTGTGACCTCCTGGTTCATAGGTCAACTCTCAACTACTGACCCATGCCGGCTGGGCAAAAGAAGATGCATTTATGATCTTAGAGTCCTGTAGATCAGAACAATGACACAGGTCTCACTAGGCTAAAATCAAGTTACCAGGAGGTTCTAGGCAAGAATTTATCTCCTTGCCTTTTCCCGCCTCCAGAGGCCACCCACATCTCTTTAAGGAAGCAGTGTTTCCTCTGTGACCACTCGTCCATAGTAATATCCCCTTCTGCTGCCCGCCAAATTGAATAACCCATGTAATTAGATTAGACCCACCTTGGTACTCCAGGATACTCTCCCCATCTTAAGGTCCTTGTCTTCAATCACATCTGCAAAGCCCCTTTAACCATGGGAGTCAACCATTCACAGGTCCTGAGTATGAGGACATTGATATCCTTGGAGAACATTAATCTGCCTATGACGGATATTTCAATTCTATTTTTTATCTTTCTAAACAAACCTAATCAATATAAACCATGATTAACATTCAAGGATTTTATTTTTTATTGCATTTTTATAAGACCATTTGCTATTTATTTTTTTAATAAGTTAAATTGTATTTTTCAATTACAGTTTATATTATTGTATCTCATATGAGATTAAAAATCAAATTACCCAGCCGTTGTGGCTCAGTGATTGAGCATTGACCTATGAACCAGGAGGTCAGGGTTTGATTCCCAGTTAGGGCATATGCCTGGGTTGCAGGCTTGATCCCCAATGCAGGGCATGCAGGAGGCAGCCAATCAATGATTCTCTCTCATCATTGATGTTTCTATCTCTTTCTCTCTCCCTTCCTCTCTGAAATCAATACAAAATCTACACTAATAAAAGAGAAACATGGTAATTAGCGTACAACCGCTACCCTTCCCATTGGCTAATCAGCATATCCTTATGCAAATTAACTGTCAGCCAAGATGGCGGCCGGCAGCCATGCACTGAAGCGAACAGGGAGGCTTGCTTGCTCCAGTGATGGCAGACTCCAACGTTCCCTGCCTTGCCAGCCTCTCAGCTGCAACTCTAAGCAACTATGTACTATGTTTCAAATATAGAAGCTAAACAAAACCCCAGAAACTGGCTTTCAGTCAGCCTGGCTTCAGCCAGCCTGACCGCAACATTGTATCAAATACAGAAGGTACACAAAGGCCAGAAACCTGCTTTCAGCAGCGAGG